>NC_139925.1:7304139-7684023 GCF_963514095.1 Eutrigla gurnardus
TTACATTTCGCACATAATAGCGGTGTCCGTTTGAAGCAGTGCTATGTCCTTGAAAAAGAAAGCAACAGATGCAATAGATGTCTGAGAGTGATAACACCTACTGAAGAAAGTCTACTATGAATCAAATATTTTTTATCAGTGTTACATTTCACATATTATGTGCAGAACAAAGCAAATGTGATTTTTGGTCCGTTTGAACACATTATCCCTTATTATTTCTCCAGTGTTTTCCACAATCACACTGCATAATATGCATTTTTAAGTGTGATTTGACACTTGTCCTTGATCTATCTTATATTCCACATTTATCTAATAATTACTTCTTTCAAAATGATAACACAATGACATTTCAACTATAATCATCTACAATAGGCTGGTAAATGAGTTTCTCTTTTTCAAGGACATAGCGTTGTTTCAAAAAGAAACCACTATTATGGACCAAATGTATATTGAATTACATTTAGCTTATCTTATTTACAATATTAGTGTTATCTACAGTAATTCAAATTGAGGCATCTCCCAGATAAATTAATTTCATATTTGGCAAATAGATTTATGATGGAACGACTTTATCTACGAGATGCCTCATTATACAGATACTTAGTGAAGCCGCAGAGAGATGAGTCAGTTTCTTGTGTCCTCTGTCAACAATCAAACACTCATAATATTATTACATTTATACTCACACTGCAGAGATTATGGCACATCTAGCAGATGCATCACATCTTATTGTATGGAATCTGTAAAATACACATGTCCCAAGACTCCATCCACTTGTAAACAGACCAAACGTGCGTTCTTAAAATCTATATTCCAAATGTGCCTGCCCATTTTCTTCAATCAGACTTTCTCTTGGCTCTTTGGGAATATTTGATTTTGTTTCTTGTCCGCCCTGCCTGTGGTCAGCTCAGCCTGCAATTGTCAACCCTCCAATCAACAGTCAATGATACACTTTAAGCTATCAATCAGGGGAAATTACGTGGTAATAACAGAAACGTAGACTGAATGAGTATTTTAAAAGTTGGAATTTTCTGGTATAATAAAAAACAAACAAAACTTTTCTTTCTTCAGAAAACAAAGAAAGTGAGAGAGTATGACTTCGTTATCTGGTATATGGACTCAGATCATGGCTCTGTTACCACAATAATAACTTAAATCCAAAAAGAGAAGAAAAAAACTCCTTTAGTTATCTACTCCCATGTGTTTGCTAATTACACCTTCATTTCACCTCATTTCAGGTTAAATGAATACACAAGAACATAACGTTTCTTGCAGTAAAATGTGGAGATACAAATTTAGTCCAGTGACGTGTTGGCTGAATGATCTGAGAATATGAATACACATTCCTTAGCGGGGTGATGCCCTGTTTCGCACCACATGATTTGTTAATTTAAAATGAACCAGAGGAAACATTAAAAATGCAGCTATCACTTTGATGATACATTATGTTACAAGCCTGACAAATGTTTGGTTGTGCACTCTTTTTCAACATCAGTATGACAAGATTGTATGCCAGCAGCGGTGGGTTTACTTCCGAGAGCGATCCGGAGCTAAAGATCGGCCCTATCGAAGTCCACTCCAGCCGGTAATGTTGCTGCCTCCGGTCGTCCCCGCTGGGACAACCGGCTCCGTCTGCAGATGATGATGACGACGTCTCACTGCCAACATCTCTTTGACCACAGTTGGGCTGTTGCTAACACGAGTGTGCCTCTGGACCCTAGCATCGGCCAAATTAATCATTTAATTCTGGAAATTTGTTTTTTTTTCCACAGCTGTAAATTTCAGCAAATTTTGTCCCGGCTATCCGCACCTTCTGCAGCGATGAGTGTCTTCTTTTATTTTGAAGACCTCATCAGAGGTCTAGTTATGTTCCACGCAGCCCAGTTGGTCTGAAAGTGGTCTGAAATCCACTCCTGGGGTGAACGCATTCGCACATGTGACATGCCTTATTCCTCCCCTGCCGCGCAGGATGAGGAAAGAGCACAGTCGTTCCGGTAGGTCGTGGTTGCTGCTCTGCCCCGTGGTACACAGAATTGACTCAGTTAATTGGAGACTGATGAGTCTTCGGCCACCCTCTCGTGAAACGGTTCTTGCCGGGGGGTTCAGGAGTAATTTCCTGTTGATGCGTGCCGCCTCCCCGCAGTGCGTACTGCTATTGGTGCTCGAGGCCTTGGTCAGGCTGCGTCTGGGTCCTGAAATCAGTGGGATTTTGGGGATGGATTTTTTATCATGTGTCTGAAATAAGGTCACAAACAGATTTTCATGTTTTTTTATACAACATAAAATACGTTAGTGAATACTTGCAAACAAGTATCTAAATCAGAATGTTGTTGGGGATATTAAACTTCTTCAAACAGACTCATCCGTCAGCCTTGTTGTGTTTGTACTCACACTAATGCGATAGCTGTGTTTAGCCATTACTTTTACTGGCGAATGCATTTACAAGTTTTACTTCAAAAGTAATATAAATGTGTTCATTTGTGTTGATTATCTTGCTGAACAAAATGTATAATTTTCGCACTTATCCAAATGAGAAAAACACAACGAGATTTTATGAATGTAACTAACTTCCTGTTTTGGCTACAAAAATACGCCGTCCAAGCAGCACTCTATTCCATATCATTGAGCATGCTGTACAGCAGTGTTATTATATAAAGACCTGTGCATTATATCACTGTGGAGTCCAAAGACATGTGCATGTATAGTAGAATTAAACCTCATCTGAATGCCAGATAGAAAAACAAAACCAGGTCAGTATGTGGGAGTAGCTGCTTGTGAGGCATCAATCTCACTATTCAAGCACACCTTTCCATCAGAGAACCAATATACGGATTTAATATAAGCATGCAGCTCATAGAAAACGTTCTCAACAGATGTCCTTTAGAAAACCCATTAACATTCAGGTCAGAGTCATAGCCATATCTGTTTTATTTTCCCCCTGAACCAAACGGAGATTCACAGCGGCGACAGCCCCTGTATGTGACACACAAAGGTTCACAGTCCGGGGGTTTCTTCTCCCGTTTTCTCCTTCCTGTCTCAATTCTTTGCAACTCTCCACATCGGAAAACAACGGTTCAAAATAGATCCTGCGCAAATTTGGCATCTCAATGCACACGAGTTGTGCCCTGAGATGTCATAGTACATTAACCCAATTTCAGTGGATTAAATCTTGCATCACTTCCACCCACACCCCACCACCCGAGGTCCCCCCCCCCCCCCATCCCCCCCTCGCCCTGTCAACAGTCATGCTCCATTTCATGGCTGCGGTGTTGGGGAGAATTCTCTGTCTGCTGCTCCAGCCAGGAAGATGAGACTGAAGGAGGACATGAGTAATAACAAAACCCCATATTTTCTCATTGCGAGGCGGCTTTAAAACTCACAGCACGAGTGCAGAGTGGGTATATCATTAAGCGTATCTGGGTCTTGTTCAAACCCCCAGGCAGTATAAATGAAACCTCTCCTAATGGTCCAGAGAACCATTTACAGCCAACAAAATACATTGTCTCTGTCAACTAAAGAGACATTTGAGTGTATCTATTGAGTCTATTCATTTTCTTCTGGCCATAACGTTGTTTCTCTACAAATGGACCTACAATAATACGATTCTTTTAAAGGATAATCATGGTTGTGGTTATGCTTGGCTCTTGTTTTTTTCTGGATCTTTTCCACAGCACATCTTAAATTGGGTTCTTGAGGCTAAACGGCACCCGTTATTTCTTTCTTTCTTTTTTTAATTGCATGTCTTCCACCGCCTCCCAAAGGGGTCAAGTACATATTACCTCACTAACAACACACAGCGGGTATTTTTAAACTGCCGGGGTACATTTAATGAAATATTGACATTCCCCTCCTGATAGTGACGTACATTAGTTTAAGCTACTGATTCTGTGGTCGAGACGTATCAGTCGGCTGGCAGCTTGCCAGAATAAAATAAAAATGCAAATGGGGCCAACAAAGTTTTCAGCACAAAACACAGCATCTTGAGAATAAATATTTGTTTTGCTTCTTGACTCTCTTAGACCTTTCTGAATCATGAAACTGTCCAACAGACAAAGAGTTCTGCGAGACTGAGAGGTCTGAGAGGAGAATCAAGCGGCAGCCTCGCACACAAACGCACCCTGTGATGTGTGTTCTCCGGAGTCAGCCAGGAATTCAAGAGCAACACTCACAGAGTCATTATTGTTGCAGCATATACTTTCTTTTCTTTTTTCCTTTTTTAAATCTCAGTGGGCTTGACATCACCTCTCACTGCTCTGCAAGTCCCAGCGCCTCCTCGCCCAGGGAGGCTGTTTGACTCGCAGCACAGGATTATTCTCGACTCTTTTTGAAAAAAAAAAAAAACTCCTCAGCAGAACGGCTGAAGTATCGTAACTGTGGTTGAAAATATTGTCTTCTCTAGCAGGATTCTACACTGTTACTACTTACATTGTATTCTGATACAATGTGGAGCTGAATTGTTGTCAAACGGCAATGAAATAGTTAGTCAGTGACATCCAAAATAACCCATATCACCGTTTCGTGATCTGCCACCATTATAATAATAGCTCCTCAATACTGACCATACGTCACTTTGTAGCGACAAATGAAAATAATTATTGTCCAAGCTTTTAAAGGTTGAGTATGTGATTCTTTTCAGAAACACTTTCTGTTCTATTACTTGAAATTCTTGTAACATACCGATAGCAATGAATACATCAAATCCTCTGACATTAAAAAAATTACAAAAAATGTCATCTGTGGCCGTTGCAGGACTGTAAAAACCCCGTCCAATCAAAAAGGTCGGGTCAGAGAAAATATTTGAATGGCCTGTCTGTTTTTCAAAAGCAGATAGACAGAGGTCTGAACAAAGGAGGCGGGACTTTTCCGGTTCTGTGATGCGTTCAAAGTTAAAGTTTCTGTGGGTTTTTTTTTCCAAATGACCTGCTCTGCCTTTAAGTATCATTCAGATGTTTGTTTGGGTCGTTTGGCCCACAACGTTACTGTTCTGGTTAGCATTCGTTTGGTGATCCAACTGATTTAGTTGCCTAGTTACAAACCACTTGCCTCTGAGGTTATCGGTGGTTATCAGGCTCATAGATATGGATTAGAAGAGGCCCGATACACTGCTAGCGGGCTCAGAAGGACTTATCTTTTCACAGGGTTGATCACTGATACGAGTACAAGAAGACAATGAGGTGCCAGGTGTAATAGTTGGGGGCAGTTTCTACTGTAGACGGTACCCCACAATTTGTGAAACCCTTGCAAGTTGGTTAAGGTTAGTATTTGACCTTTAACAGTGAAGGTTTGGCTGGATCGTAGGGCAGGAATGTTTTTTTTTGCAAGTTTTTGCAATTTCTTGTGCTGCAGTCAGGTCAGGGGTGATGGATAGGTCAAACAAACACTGGTCTTCACCCGGGAGAAATGTCCTGTGTGAAAAAACAACAAAAATCATCATTGACTTATTTTTTATAGTACTTCTGTTACGGAACTTACACAGTGCTTATTTTACCCAGAAAGCCACAATCTAAATTGTATTTTTTTTCAATCCACAAAGTTCTGTTTCAATTTTGCAACATAGGCACAGTTTGTCTGAAGCATTAGAAATGTAATGATCAGCTAACAACATTTTGTTTTCAGATCCATGTGTTTTGGAAACCCAACCATCCACACTGATCTCTTCCCCTCTTGAATTTTCTGCAAATGTACTCGGTTATATAAGGTGACTTCATTTAAATGCCAGAGGTATTTTAGCCATAAGAAAACGATTGTAGAAAAAGGTTATTGGACTTCAATATGCATTGTCCCGTTTATTAAACACATAAGTTATTATTTATGTCTGTGAAAACAACCTAAATGTAATTTAATGCATGGAGACATACTTGAAAACCCCATTTCCATTTCATTATATAACAATGTAAAAAAAATACACCATATCTTCATGCATCAATATTCCAATAATTCGTTTTTCATTCCTTTCATCTGAATCACATCCCACAATTATCATATATACATGCATATTCGTTATTTATTTATTGAACAGCCCAAATACGAACATGGAAAGTTAAAAGATCATGTTATCTGGGGAGTGTTGCCAAAGGCAAAAAGATTGCATTTAACGACGGTGATAAGCATCAGATGTAGAGCGACTTTTTGTTTTCTTCATTGCAGCAGGACGGCTGTTTGAATATCTTTTTGATAAGACACTGTAGAGACACACCTAATGTGATGACTGCGAGATAAAGCAGCATGTTTACAAAATGAATAATTTGGTTATAAACTCCTCTGAGGGAAGGCACTCAGTGAGTTATCCAGTGTTTGATGTCTTATAACAGATTTATGGTTGTGTTTTTGTTCTCTCCCCCATTTTTAAATTAACAGATGCATTATTTTGAACAGAATTTTCTATTTTGAAGTTGTTATGGATGCTATCAAGTCAACTAATAGCTTCCCACTCCAAACTTCCAAAAAAAAAAAAAGGCCTGGAGAAGAATTTATATCCCAGTAAATTGGAAATCAACGAAGATTATTATGAATGTAATTGGTTGATTAAATTGCTCATTATAAGTGATGAGCACTAAGTGGCAATATTAATTTGACTCATGAATGCCACCTCGGTATAAACAACACAGAGACACAATGAGCCAGTCGCATCGGCGGAGCAGCCGACGTTTCTTGGCGAGGAAACAAAACAGTGTTATCGTCGTCTTAATGGAGCTTTGTTTGTTTGAGTTCGGCACCATCAATATGTAAAACTGCAAAAGTTCACTTTTATATAGGATCCATTTCCCACATGGAGTGACGTTATGCATCTCGCAGCCCTTCGCCCTAATGACGATGTTTCCGTGTTCGCATTCAGGGGGGTGGACGGGGACGTGAACACCACACAGCAAACCTGCAAAAAATGCCACCTTTCTGAAGCCCAAGGCTTAATTTGTCAGCACCTCAATGACGATCTCAACACAAATTGAAAATGATATGCTTCATAAAGGCTGTGTTTATTTACCGAAGCCGACACTATCCTCCGATAGAACAACATAAATCATCCGCTTTTAGAAAAAAAACGCGCCTCTATGTGCACGTAGAGCCTGTTGTTTGTTTTGCAAAAATCTACAGTGCCCAGATCATCCTGTCCAATCAGCACGCAGGGCTGTGTTCGTGCACAGAGCCCCTCCCCCCTCGGGTCGTACCACTATCACAGGAGGGAGGTGGAGGGAAGTAGCAACAAGCTTCCAATTCCTCGTTAAAAACCGAAACAAGGAGGTCCAAAACAACCAAGGAAAGGAAAAAAAGAAAGATGGCGACGGTGCCCGTGATTAAACCAGAGTCAACATCGGACCCGCGTTTCAAAGGTGGCGTGATCTAAGGGATTTCAAAGGGCACGAAGTCGAGGGGGAGGAGCTCGGTGGTCGTGGGGGAGGAGCCTGAGAGTTGTAAACATTCAAAATCTGACAGAGTGACTTTAATTTCAGCAATGTTGGAAAATTCAAAAGGTTCTCAATGCAAATTATATGTGTACCCATCTTTTTAAACCACGTCTTTACCATGGATGTGGGAAATGAGAGAAAATGGGTTGCTAGTTTGCAGGAAATGACCAGTACATTTTTAGTTTAGTGTTTTTTCCAACCAAGATTGCAAGATCTACTTGAATGACTACAATGATGAGGTTTGCAAAACCTGCTGTTTCTGTTTGTTCGGTTTCCTGGGTGCCATTTTCTTTAGCACCCATAACTTTCAAAATGAACATCTCATCCCATCTCCTTAAGGACAGCTTTATTTCCTGTGCTCAAACACTGAGAGGCTCACACTCTGCCAGTCGAGGACTCAGACAATGTCAAGGGAACAAGAAGGTAAAAAAGGTTTCAGTTGATCTTTTTCATGCAAACGAACCCCGAGGAGAGTTTGCTGCATCCTGGGACAACATCCCGGGTATCTTCTCACCTCGGGGCTGTGGACTTCTTTAAAAAGAGACCTTCCAGTGTTCATCCCTGAACACTTTTTCTGTACAATCTCAAGAATAATGCAGATCACTAAAAATACACTAGATTGAACGACTTAAATGTGGCAATAAAATGCTCTGAATTTTGCGTTTAATACATTTTTAAAGAGCAAAATAATGTGTTAAAAAATACATTTTGTTCCCAAAGTTAAAGGATGTTATTATTATTTTATATTCTGTAGAGCTATATCAGTGTTAAAACCACTGGGATTATTTAGGGAGAGACAAGCACGTTTGATTTATAGATGCTTTTAGTGACTTATTTTGTATTTATTCCAGGAGCAGGATCACACAGTGGACTCTTTTTGAATATATGCACATTGTGTAATCTATAATGGCCCAACTGATCTTTCTTGACATTATAAAAAAAATAAAAGAAATATTGATGGTTGTGCAAAACTGCAACTGCAAAATGCAAACCCGTGAAGGCAGGGAGGGAGGACTGCTAGGAAGTGAGTAAACTAAAAACTCCACATAAAACAGAAAAAGTTCGAGTTTGTGAATTTATAAAATAAGGCTTTGCAAATGTTTTATGAGGATGTGAATTAGTTCAACTTATTTGTTAGACCTCAAGGATGCACACATAGCATTTTGGGAAAACTGAATGTGAACATAACTTCTATCTGGTAACAAGAAACTCTCAAAAGTCTCACTAACATAAATTATATTGAGGAATGAGGAATACAATTACAGACACATTCTCTGCAGGGATATTATACCTTTTTTTAACTAACAAAGCTGTCAATAGGCGGATCACTGTAAAAACAAACTCAAACAAGGATGTATAATGTGTTTATTGTCTAGTTGAGTAAAATCGGTCATTAAGTGTCCTTGCTTTGTGTGATTTCATTAACAAGGTTAAAGAAATGCTTTGTACCGAGTATCAGTTATCAAACATTCAGTCACGAATCCTTCCAAGTGTGTGCTTTCAACAGTTTCCCTTTGAATCCAGTTAAAGCCAGCAATGGCCTCTTGTGTTGTTACATGAGAACTTGATGACAACTATAAATGCACCAGCCTCGTGAAATCATGAAACCATAAGGTGAATGACCGCCTTTCTGCACTGAAGGACACAATCTGCCAGAATAATGTATTTTAAAATAACTGCGCTGCCAATATCAATGAAATAAAATCCTTCTAGCTCTTACGCCAACAGGTAAAATCTATCCCTTTATAGCTGATTACTCCCATTAGCCATTTAAAAACCTGCTCTGTGAGCGGCCCACTGCAAGGGAAAGGTAAAAGACATTTTTTATGCAAAGTGCTTTAAAAACTAAAAGCTATAAAAACCATAGACTTCATGCAAATATAGCTGAAAAAGAGAGGGACATGTTGCCCACATGCTAAAATATGGCTATATTCTTCTACTTTTCATACTTTACTGCAATGCTGCAATGCTTTCATAATGTTACACATCATTTCTAAAATTAATCATAATTAATACGATTATAAGTCGCATCCTGTCAAAACAATCATTTTAACAGTGTAACAGATATTTTAACATTCCACATTTTAACAGATTATTAATTAGTGACCTGCAGATTTGTAGTATTTTATCTGCTGTATAACAGAAAAATATAAGACCTTCAATTTTAAACTTAATTAACTATGATACACTACGTTTTTGTATAAAAAAATATCTGCCTCATCACTTGCTATCGCCGATAAAGCTCCACAGATTCACCTTTACCCTGATTGTGAAGAAGCTCCCGAGGAGCTCTAGAGGTGATATAATCTATTGGAGCAGCTACAGCCAACATGTCTGAACAGAAAGAGGGGAGTAACACCTACAGAAACCAGAGTGCACATGGAAGCACATTACTGAACAAGACTTTGAAAGAACATCGTGTCCATTTTAATGATGATGAACAGATGCCAAGAAATGTGCATCACCAAAACAAGTGTTGACATCTTAGAAGCTAATTAGAATCAAACAAGACGAACAATAATTGGCGTTCTACCCATAAAAGAAATAATGAAGCACTTTGTTGTTTAAATACAGTGACAATATGCTCGCACTATAGAAGCATAGGTTTAGGCTTGATGCAGTCAAAGCAGTGTCAGAAGTGGAAAAAGAATCAAGCGATGTCCGGCACTACAGGGAGGCTGTCAAACCAGACGAGATCAGCTGTTAAGTCATCAAAGACTATGAGGCAATGTGCAAAGACCGTTGCTCTCTCCCAGCTTTCCAAGCTGCAACGGGTTACCAGGCAACTCCAGCTCCCAGTTGGCCGAGGAACACGTTTCTGAACTCAATTTAAAACATTTTTCTATACAACTTGCTGCCTCTCTGTGTCTCCTCTTTGTCCTTATATCTGCCCTTATACCTTTCAGGAAATGCTCCAGGTGTTCTCCTCCCAAACAAAAAACCAAACAGTATTTCACAAATAACCCTATCCTTTCTTCACACACTTTTTTCTGTTACCCCGAGAGCACTACATTTCATATCCATTTTTATTTGCTTGTTTTACATTCCCAGCAGCGGTCTACAGTTGTTTCTTAAACTAGACAGCCGTTCAGGAGGAAATAATGAACACCTCATATGAAATTCTACTTCTCACTCCTCTCTCATTAATGAAATATAGATTCTGTTCCTAATCCAGTCATCATAAACTAGTGCTGCTGTGTTGCTGAGTCTCACATCTTAATCATCAATGCCCTGATGGTGAATATATCTGAACAATCCACTCTGTTTTACAGCATCACAACCGAGTCAATTGGTTCCAAATCATAAAGTCCTTCGATGCAGGGAATGATATAGTCCCTCTGACTTCCAGTGATTGGATTTAGCAGTCCTTGACTCTACATTTTATTGGACGCTGGCGCTGATCTACAGAGTGATCAATAGCTAGAAAAAGACTGACCTTGCTGGAATCGTCCACCTTGGGATCACGTGAGGATGGAGCTGTTGATGTGTCGCGGCCCCCAGGTCAACGGTTAACAGGAAGGCATAAACTCCAATGGCAAATTCATAGGAAACGGTTGGTTTAATGCATGAACGAACAGGCAGCCGACCAGTGAGCCACAGGAAGACAAATCTCATATCGTGCCATCATACCATGCTTTGTAAGAGGAATCGTTTCTATAATAATTATAATACTTTCCTCCTTATTCAAGGGTGTTGAATAAACCCACTACTTTTGGAGGCATGTAAGTGCACCGTTATGAAGAGTGACATTTGAGTTTGATCTCACAAGGCCGTTCAAGTAGGGTAATGATTTGAAACCGTCTGTCTCCAGCAGTAAAGAATCGTTTTCATTAGAGAGAGAGTGAGAGGGGGAGTTGTTCGTAATTGTTTTCATAAAAAAATAAATCTGTCTTAATAAAATGAGAACAGAGAAACAGCATGAAGGTATGCTGTGGGAAAGAAAAGCAATTCTTTAGGCTGAGAACTTGATTCTGAGCAAAGTTTGACTGGTTATCGACGTCCATGTTTTGTGTACAATCTGCTGAAACAAATCTGTTGGCACAGATCATTGATAATGCATGAGTTTAGTAAGTACAGCCATTTAACATTCATACATCATTCACAATAAATAAATAAGTGAATAAGTTGTAAATAATGAAACAACTATTTTGTTATTAGGAGTTAAAGTTGATAGTGTAGCTAGCAGCCTCATGAGGCTGTAATATTCACCGGGAAACAACAATGTTAGAGGGATGCTGGTCAGATCTTCATCACCAAGGGAGCAAAACCCTTTAAGCTCTACCTGAGGGTGGCGCTAAAGGTTACTTAATCAAAGTAAGTGTTGTGGTCAGACTCAGCGATTCTGGATCAGATCAACGTTGGCAGACTCAAATAAAGAACAGCATGTTTAGTTTGTTCCAAATTAAAATCTTTGCCATTGTCTCTCCTCAAATATGGGGACGAATCCCAGGATGGTGGTTGCAATTTCTTTTTTTGGCCTCCTTCCACCAAAGGTATAAAATGTTGGCTTACAGCACGAGGTGCATCCAGCACAAGGCGGTGTTGAACAGCTTGGATGCAGTGTGCCGAGGTAAAGATAATGTGGCCATTTTAGCTTCCTCTTATTTTAACCTCCATTGGCTTTCTGTCTCCCCCCCACACACAAACGTCCTGCAGGATTTGCTGTCTTGCATTATGCAAATGAGCTTAAACCGAATGACATCGACATACATGCACAGCGCTGGCTTGTCTCATAGACATTACTTGCACCCTTACACTGTGAGGGTTTTGACTTTGTTTACTTAGAGGTTGCAAGGCTAGCATTAGCTCTAATAGCTTTAATAGCCTGCCCTTTGCCTGCAGCTAGTGTAGGCATTTTACTAATATGAGATTTCAGGTGAAAAATGCAAATATGTTGTGCTATAAAATGACCCTTTTTTTTCTTCTGCAGAGCCATCAGAAACAGCTCCAAAAGCTGATGAGACACACAGAGTCTCCTTTGGATCAACCTTATTCCAAACCTGGACAGATGCCTGGATGCACTGCGCAACAAACATAGATAGATTTTTGTCAGGCAAGCAAGTCTAGGCTCCGGAATCTTTGGCAACCTTTACGTGATGAGTCATCACTTCCATAGGCAGTATAGAGATATAAAAAATCTCAAGCACAAGTGGGGAGCGTTTGAGTAAAATTCCTCAATAAAGTCTGATGTGCTACACTTGTAAATGTTTTAAAATGCTTTAAAACCCCGTCTGAAGAGGGAAGGCGGCCATTCACTATATTACAGCACAGTGGAGGACAGCCTCACACACGGCAGCTCTCATAAAGCATGAGGATTATTGGGGTCCCTCTCAGATGCAACCAGATGATAATGATACAAACACAATGTCAAGCCAGGTGGAAACGGATCTCTGACAACATAAGTACTTAACATCATGCATTCAATGTCAAAATCAGTCATCGAGGCAGAAGTGACGTGAAAGTAGATTTCACTTGTCAAACACATCACGCAATATGCCGACTTCAGTAGTTCACTGTCGAGGACGGCTCCAGTGAGATCACATTCCCTGCATCCCCGTCCTGTTTAGAATTATCGTATCAGCCGTAGATCGTGTTGTCATTTGTACTAAAATGAGCAGAGGGACCTCTGTTCATTTTAGTAAAATAAAGCACATCATCTGAAAACAGCCCACTTAAATATACATTATATAAGAACCACTAAAGATGAGGACACCAGTGTCATGTACATTTAGCTCTACTGGGGCTTGATAGGGTGCATGTATAAATTCCTTTATTGAAGTTCTTAAGTACACATCTATAGCAACATTTGTTGCCTGATATTGCACCCCCATGCAACATTGCTAAACGCAATTGCTTGCTTGTTGTTTTCAGATATGAGAACAAAAGTGATTTCTTCTGCTGTGTGGATTTGAACGGGAGTCAGTGAAACCCAGGAGGGTAAAACTTGGATGTTCTTTAAACGGACCCGAGTGCAGAGATCACAAGAAATGCTGTTTTCTCTTCTATGGATTCAGCACCATGGACAGCGGTCGTGGCAAAACTAACTCAAAGGCCTCATGCCTTTATTCTGTTAGCTGACGTTTATTCAGTGCTGCATCATATGGAATCATTTTATCATTATTGTCAAATGTTGCCATCAGTGTATTACAGTGTATGTAAAAGGGGGGATGTTGACATGTAATGTAAAGTGCTTTCAGTGGTGGAAAAGATCAGAAAATCACCGTATATGAATACGGGGATGTTTACTATCTATCTCTGAAATGTCACGTGTGCTTTCGGGGCGATGCATTTACCAGTCTCTCCAAGAGGGGTTTTAAATAGTCTATTTAGCTTAAGAAGTAAGAACACTTCATCCTTTAATCCTGTATATCACAAACATTCAAAATGAACTGGAAATGTATATGGACAGAAAAATTAAAGTGTAAATACTCCAATTGCACATACATTGAATTTGTAGCCTCAGTACTTGAGTAAATGTACATTCCACCTCTGCGGTCAGAAAGTGTTCCCAGCTTTCCTGCCCTCTTTGATGATCTGATCCCTGAGTGATTGTTCTCCCAGCTGTGAATCACAGTGTGAAGTGCGAATCACATCATATCATCTATGATATTATGTTTTTATTGAGGACTATTGAGCAGAGAAGTTTTCAAGGACAGATTGTGGACAACAAATAGTCAGGGATTACAATACGCTCGTTCTATTGTCAGGAGTCACTGATAGGTTTGCAACTCTCCAGTAATGAACATCACATCGCTGTGTTGCTTAGCAACCTAATTTTGCACATGTGCAAAAAGCGAACCTAAGCAGGCTCTAATGTGTATGTTTGATGGCCGCACCACCTCTGGTGTTTACACTGCTTACTCATCTGTGTTTGTTGCCCGGTGTCTTCTGTTTATTGTATAACACATATGAATCTATTTGATAACACATTTCCCTCCCTCCTTTTTCTATTTTTTTGTTGGTAATTTGTGTTGTTTTGTTCTTTTTCCTCTATCTATAGAAAATAAATGACTAATAAGCTTGGACACAGGTCTCGACGTAAACTTTTCCCACTACTATAGAGACTTGAGACCCATTATAAAGGTAAAGCCACCTCCAAGCTTTCGTATGAGCCGAACCTAAGTGAGAAAAGCTTCGATGCTTGTCCTTCTGACTAGGAAATCTGAAAGCTGATCGAGAGGAATTTGATGAGAAAAACAGTGGAGAAGCACAAATGTATTTGCAACCAATGTCCACTATCATACAAAAAATGAATTGATTATCGAGGAACTCCATAAAGACTTGGAGGCATACACGCTGACGCATCGAAGACTGCTAAAATGACACTGCACATGAACTCAGAGTCAGAGGCAAGAAAATCTAATTCTACTCTTAATGGAAACCACAGAGTTTTGAGCAGAAACAGAAGCTCTTGATAACAGTGACTCCACTTCTATCAACCTCGGGGGGAAAGCAGGTCGACAAGATGTGAGATGGATTCAAGAAAAATAAAGCTACAATTTGATTGATATACTGTATTTATCTGAAGATCAGTGCATATCATGGTGCATGTACTGTATGTTAAAAACAGAGCAGAAGAGGAGTGTAAGACTGAGCTAACACTCGCATCACGCAGAAATGGATCAGGTTGTAGATTACATGTTATTACAGCAGTGCTCTCTGCTGACTTTTTTTTTTTTTTATCCGGCTTGATAAATTAAGCCGAATGCGTTTTTTACTCCCACAGTGTGTTCAAACCACAAGCTGTGTAGTTGTCTGGAAAAACGGGTCATTGCCTTGATCACGAAAGCTTGTTCATGCTGTAATAGACCAGGATAAATGAAACTCACTTTAACGGCTTTCAAGCCATCATCTGCATTTTGGTGACGTTCTCTCGGAAGCGAGCTCCCCTCTCTTATTCATTACAGTAATCTACATTCCCAGTCTTCTGGACTGGGATGTAGATTGAACAGAAAAAAAAAAGGTTCATTAAATCGCATTCTCAGATATTGGATCACATTTCTTCCATAAGCGGCTGAGCAGGGCAAAAAAAGGGGGGAAACGTAACCTGATTAACAAGTGTGATAACTCACAAAACATATGAAGAAAGAGACAGATAAATTGGAAGATGTAATTTCATCAGCTTCCCGGAAGATTATCACCTGAATATTCGATGGCCTCTCGTCTTTGTATCCAGAAGATATCCATTTTTAAAGTTTCCTCAACCTTGCATAGATTAATCTTCACCCTCTTTTTTATGATAATATGATAAAAATAGATTCAGCTCATTGGTTAATGCTGATGTGCGGTTTCCACTTTAGGTGGATAGTTTATACTTTTTAAATAGCTTGCTATATTCCGCACATTAATCCAAAGCTGTTACCTGCCTGTTCAGGAGTCTTTCCACACGTACTCTGTGGAAGTGGATTAAAGTGAGACCCACTGCAGCAGTGGCTGTAGCATTCACGCTTGCATTAGAGTGTTCCACGTCCTCCATAGTGTCCGTAGCTCCAATATTCGTTGCTCAAACAATATTATATTGTGGATAATCTTTTGCAGACATGTGATCAGATGTTGTTTGGCTGAACTGTGTATGTCCACCTGCACGGACTGATAAAGCCCTGGCACTGTAGCCCACGGACAATTGTCCCTCTGTGGTCCTTTGGCGATATTTGTTGATTCACTGCACAAAGGGAATGTAGTATTGATCTACCAAGCTGTCTTACCTTCTACAGCTTAGACTGAAATGATGGGTTTTACTGATTGATGGCACAGCATGCTGCACCTCCGTTAAAGCTGGTATCCGTAACGTTGAAATCCTTAATATATCCAGCTGCATGGTGGTGTATTTGAAAACAAACTGATTTTCAGTAAATGAATGGCAGACTTCCTACACAGCATTCTCCTAGTATGCTGTCCTTTCATTTTTTCCTAAATCAGGAGCACTTATTTTATTATCAGAAGTGCCTCGATGCAGCTGCTCAATGTGCCATCGCCTGTACTGAAAAGTGAAGCCAAGTCAGATGTGCCTTCAACCTGCATTCTCTCTGCTGGCCATCAGAGGGCGAGTCCTCTAATTGTAATAAGTCATGTAAAAAAAATGACAGTACCACATTACCAATGCAATTCATGAATTTAACACTTAGTTGCAAAGTTTAACTTGAAATATGGAAGCTAACTTTGTAAACAGCTTCGCACCAGAACCACGTTAAGCCAGATGCAGTAAGGTTGCCACTAGGGGCGCCGCTCTGTCGCTTGTGATCGTTAAATCTGCCCGGCACTCCTCCACATTCCAAATATGGTCACTTCCGCTCACTGGTTGCAAAAGTTCCAAGATGGCGACGGCCAAAATGCCGAACTCAAGGTTTCAAAGCGACCCACAATAAGTCCACTTCTTATAAAATGTAATTTTTTTTTATCACAATTTCAGTAATTTCATAAAAAGGAAGTAAACTAAGTAGTTTTGATTCATTTTGTTCTTTCAGGAATTTTTGTTTCTGTTTTCCTCATTTCAAACCAACAATTTATTTCACTACTTCTAGAGATAAGTTGGGCTCATCATGAGTACAAGCTAATTAGGCTTCTGTCCCTCAGGAGACCTCAACGTTTACAGTCGATGTAGAAGTACTAGTATGGGCTTATACTCATTAGAAGTAAAAGTCCTTCATTCAAGTATTACCAGCAAAATGTAATTAAATTATCAAAAGTAAAAGTACTCGTTCTGCAGAAAATGTTATAATATAATACTATTATTATAGATTATATGCTCCATTTTTTTTTAAATATCTTTAATTTCAAAGTTTTTCACTGTGGCTGGTGTAGCAGTATCTACTTTATTTATTTGTACCCATATCCAAGCAACCTTATTGCTTTATTTGTACTAAGCACAGCACTTGTGTAAATGTCCTTACTTATCTCACCATGGTTTGGTAGATATTTAGAAAAACAGCAATAAAAAAACATCCATCGCTGCCTTGAGGGAATCTACATATTGCCTCTATCTTGTCATCCACAATTCTGTCAGCACTGGCACTTTATCAGGACTCTGGGTATCCAGCTATGAAGACTATTTAAAAGTTAGAAACGGATGCTTCAACTGTGAGCAAAAAATTGCAATAATGGCAAAAAGAATTCCATATTGCTGAAAAACTACTCATCCCTTCCATGTCGCTGCTCAATAACACATTTACATCGTCTTGCTTGCAAACAAGAAGTCAAGTTGTCTGTTTATTCCTCATACAATATAGTAATAATAATAAATAACATTTTTACATTTCATCTCTGCAACAACTTTAGAATACACCTGTTTAAATATATCCACAATTCAACAGAGACATGTTTAATTTAAAGGTTATATTTAGTTTTTTTGAAGATCAAAGAAGGACCAAATGTACTCCGATATGCCGATCACAGATATTAATAAGTAGGTGAGCATACTGCTGGAGGCCTTTTGTTCCTACTTGCACTCATGTGGTGACATTCATTAGTATAACTGTTGCATATTTAAGCAGCCAGCCTTGCACGCGGCCAATTAAATGCTAAACACATTCTACTTTTCAGGTAAATATGTGCTCTGCTCTTGTGTCTTTAATTGCTTAAATGTTTTAAAAAGCACACCTGGCCTACGGAATACTGGGACCGAAAGGGCCCTTAAAGGCACTTATAAATACAGAGGACTAAAGGCAAAGTACTCAGACTATTAAAGACAGAGAAACCATACAAAAGAGAGATAAAAGTGCAGAATACCTCAGTAGGGAGATGCACTTTGTGCCATCTTAACCATTAGCCCAGACACGGACTTTGATGCCATGGAAAAGACTTTGAGTGCAACACTCTCTAAATATATCCTGTCCACAAGCAAAAGAGTGCGAACAGATAAAAAGAATTATCTTGATACGATGTGCTAAAATATTCACCACCGTAACACGGCTCCGTTCTTATCTCCGGCTTTTCTTGGCTCCGGTCTCGGCGTCAAAGGGTTCATCCGCGTTCTCTAACAATCTCGTATTAAGCAGTTCTTTCGGGGCCCTTGGGCTTGCATCCAGGTCCCCCCAATAAACCTGTCAGAAACTTTTCCCTTGAAGCTGCACTGGGATTTCCTCACTTGGCTTGTAAGTGCTGCGTCCTTGAGTGTTACATTCTGAAGTCAGGGGGAAAAACACAGTATTTGTAATATCATGTAAGAGCCAGGCACATGTTTGTTTGAGCTACCAGTAACACAAACAGTGTCTGAAGAATGAAAATTGGAAGGCAGTACCAGATAAATAAGAAAAAGACATTAAAGTGTTTTTTTTTTGTCAATAAAAACTAATGGAATTACATTTTCTTGTACTAATGTGTGTTATTAAAAACAACAACAAATCCCTTAAGATGAAGCCACAAGCAGCTAAACAGGACAAAACAGAAAAGTACATTTCTTAAGAACATCGTCACATTGCTGCTGATGACTGAACATAAGGCATTCGCTGTGTGTAGAGGATGTTTTTGTTTGCAGACCACATGAATTGATTCATCCAATTCTTGATTTTTTTTCTGCCAATGTGCTGCTGCGATTTATTAATACCATTTCAGGAAGTGGAGTCACTTTTCAGGAAGCTAGAGACTCATTTTCCACGCCTTCCCCTCGCAGACTCACAACACATACTAGTCGTTATGAGGAAATATACTTATATATTTCAACTTTTTTCTCAATTTCTTATATATATATATATATATATATATATATATATATATATATATATATATATATATATATATATATAATTCAATATATTCAATTTAAATAAAGCACCAACACAAGCAACCAGAAAACAACTTCTGAAAAATAAATACATTCAATGTAAGGTCAAATCAAATTTCCAAATAATGCCACAAGTAACACAAACAAACACCTGAAATGTCAGAAACTCTATATATGTGCAAATACAGTAACTTTTGACTTTTTTCCTGCTTTATTGTCGAGTATATCCTCATGTATCCAGTGATTCATTAGGATGCTGACACCTTGTGACCGCCTCAGATAAAAGATAAAGGGCTTTTAGAATGAGGCAGGTGAAAGCAAGAAGCGAGGAGTGAAAAGTCAGATGTCCTGTAGGTAAGAGGGGCAGGGAAGGAAGGATCATTTCTTTCTTCCCTTTAAGTTGTTGATGCCCGCTGCAAGAGTGAACATAATACCCAGGAATCTGCACCATCGATCGGACTCAGCCATCCTTTGAAGTCCTCGCTCCACTCATATAATATCAATGAAGCTGAAGTTAGAGGGTATGGACGTTATATTCAACCTGATTCTCTCCGCCCGTGTTTCTTTTTTCGTTCCGTAAGCTTATTTGGTTTCCACTTTGATGTTGCGGAGAAAGAGCCATTCCAGGACACGCGAGGGGATGCGGCGCTCAATCGTTCAACCACGAGACTTTGTAAACGTGTGTGGTTTCAGGGAAGGATTGGACATTTATTAGCAAGAAACAGTGTGAAAAAAACGGCTAATTACTCAATTGCAAAGCAGCACAGCTCAATGGTTGCCTTGAAACTCCAAAGTCTCCACACCCACACATCACATATTCTACTTAACACTATAAGAAATAGAAAGTGAGACATTGCGGTTTAACAAGCAGCCGGCCTACGTTTTGGAGGTATTTACCTAATCCTCTTTGTAGGACACAAGGTCAAAACGAGCTCCCTCCGTTGTGCCCGACGCGTCAGGCCTTACCCCACGTTGAGTTCATATCGGTTAGCTCATCCGGTATAGTTATGCAGCTGGTCATATCTGGTCTTCCAGGTTTCCTTTTGCCTTGAGGTCTTTTCTGACCACCAGCAGCGAGCTTACAGCTTGCAAGAAGAAGCAATCCCATCCTTTACGGCGAAGGTGAGGGATCACACAGCTCTCAACTTTGATTTACGAATGTAGGGCTAGGTATGACATTTAGAACGCCAGCTAAGAAAAGTATTTGATAAGTCAACTATGGAATGACTGGAGGACCAGTCTGTCCATTAAACACATCGGAAAGTTATATAAACCCTGTACATGTAAGACAGAGGACAAAACAAAGTATTCTGCAATGTACGCAGTGCAGTACTGCAAACACTGTTTATTAGCCACCTTCATCTGATGGAGTACAACACCAGAATGCTTAACTTTATTGGCATTTATTGACATGCTTATGTCATTTATCAATATGTTTTATTTGCATTTCAAGATGACTGGAGACAGCATAACTATCGACCTGCTATGTTTTTCAAATGAGTAACCTTGAATGTCTCCAAGGACCTGGATTGCATTTATTTATGGATGTCTATTTCCGCTTCTAGCCAGTTTCTCTTAGTCGGGAAGAAAAAAGGCTAACGGACACGGCACATTAAATGTGAGCATATTCATTAAGTTGTAATCAGTGCGTTTTAGGCTAAATTTAAACATGCTTTCCATTTTTGCTACGACACAAAGCTACAGTGTTCTCTCCATGGGCCATGTTCCCTTTGGCTTGATACCACCTGGAATGTGAAAGATGACCCAGTATCCATTTGCTTCTGTAGTGGCTCTGCCGCAACCGCTTTCCCCCGGAGTCAAGCAGCTATGAATAATGAGACGAAGCCCCATGCATTAATGTAACAGCGTGCCCCCTAAAGGAACGTGTGGTAGCAGGTGATTGTTCGCGGCCTCTGTGGGGCTGTCAGTAAACATGTGCCCCCTGTAGTGTGGGGCATTTTAGCAGGAGCAACCTCCCCTGCCCACACCCCTCACCCTGCATCCTGGGAAATTATGGATGAGTTTCTGCCTAACCCCAAAGCAGCATGTTGGCGTTCAGGCCACCTCTGGCTACAAGTGATTTATGAGCGCACATCAACATGAGCATTGCTTAGAATACAGTGACATTTAAAAAAGATGAAAGAGATGAGATGTGCATCATGGGTAATTGAACACATTTGGGTATTTGTACAGTGGAATTAAACATAGGCTGCTTATGTCTGCAGGCAAGACGCCGGCGACGCCTGAAATGACTGACAGATGTTATTTCCAACGTGCTGAATGCTGCTATTCACGCGTGCCTTGCGAGTCAATATTTGCAAGAGGATCTCTCGATTTTTCAACTGATGTTTCAAATCCCTCCAACTAGCAGCTGCCCCATTTCATACAAGCATGGCTGAGCAAATAATTAGAATTAAAGTGCTCTGGCTGATTCCCATAAAATATGCCTGATCGGGCACTTAAAGACAGATAGTTGTGCGCTCGCTGTGCTGGTGATGCATCAAAGAGCAGTCACACTTTAATCCAATTCTAAAAACTTTTGCAACATTCAAACTAGCTCTTTTACAACTTTAAGTTCACATTAAACCAATGACTCAAAACATACAGCAACTTTTAATGTATACATTAATGCAGTACTTTAATTCGAATTCGTTTATTATTATGATTTTATCAATATTCCCATAGAAGTAATTTCAACAATTGAAAAAAGCATCCTGCGTAAACTGATTAATACAGTAGTACATTTGGCGCAAAACACTGAGTCAGCACTTTTACATATGTACAATATTGATCACGTTGCTGAGTACGAGCTCAAGCTTTACTGCTGCCTTGACTATGCGAATACAGTGAGCATTTAAAAACTTTACTCCCATGTAACAGTGGAGCTCTTATTGCTCCATTGCTTGGGAGACAGACACATGGAGTCCCTCAGGGACGATATTTAAGTCTGTGTTATGGCATTTCAGCCTGCTGCAATAGCTTCCCGTGTAATTTCCAAGCCATAAAAGGCAGCGCCGTCTCTGGACAGGTAATGGCGTTATTACACTTCCTGCATCGCATTATATTATTTTAAATGTGGAACAAGCGCTGGAGATACTGTGTACAGAGACATATTGCAACGGGTTAAGCACGTTGTGTACTAATTTATCTGTTGGAAATCACATAACAGGCCCTTCATTATAACTGGGAGACACATTCCAGTCTGGTGAAAAAAATAGATGCAAGTAAGTCCTTCTGGAGCTCTAAGATTTGCCATAAATAGGTACTTAATGGCTAACAGCTGCCACGGCATGCACTTCTGTTTTGCTTTATTATTTTGCATAGAGTGTGGAAACAGTCATTCATTACTTTTGCCTCCAACGAACAAGAAGGAGGCCTTAATCGAAACGGAGCTTTATTTTAGCGTTGTAGAAAAGAGCACAAAACCAGAGTATTACATACTTTAAATGAACCCAATTATCCACAATGTTGGCCTCACAATGACAGTCAGTGCCGGTGATGCTTGAAGACTTTCTCTCATTTCTGGCTTGACTTGTTTGCCTCAACCTATAACAAGCTATTCTGTAAGGAATGACATTTTCATTTTCTCAGGTAAACTCGTTTTTCAGAAGAGTACGTCTTACGTCTTGCGATTATCCATCATTACCACATTATCAAGCACATTCCCAAGAGAAATATAGTAGATCTAATTTAAGCATCACGCCCAACCTCAATGGGCGCTCTTATTAGACCAAAGGTTTTTTAAGATTTACTGCATGGGCTTCATTATTTGAACACTCTCTGTTGCTGTGGTTACTAGTTCAGAGAGAGAGATGCATATAAGATGTTGCTGGTACTTTTCCCTCAACACTTACTGTATGGAGAGAAATCCAATCTTAATTTAAAAAAAAGACATTAGCTAAATAAACTTAAAATAAGGCAGCGGAATAATCCTGAATCCAAACTCTCACTTAAGATGGCTCCTTCCTAACATTCAACACCTCCATATTTCTTAATTAAATGTTATGAAACATCCATAAACATCATCTAATATAATTCATAAATATGAACTTGGAGAGGGGAGTTATCCACAATATGTCATAATTAGTGCATGCACAATATACTATACACACAACATGCTTGTATTCACAGACTATTTCCACATACACGCACATTTTGGGCCTATTTTTAGATTTGCTTCCTCAAGGGAAGCATCAGGCCTGTCATCCCAGTGCTGAAAATGTGTCACTATTCTCATTTTTCTTGGGCTGTGAGAGCAGGACTGAACAGCATGTAGGTGATCTTAGTTTCTGTATTTTGTCACAAATGTACAATGTCCCTACAGCATGTTAACACTGTATTAAAAATGAGCCTATTTGTTGTACATGAAGCATAAAGAAAAGGGAGTTTTAAATACAATGGGGCTTTCATTTCATGCAAAAGTAAACAAAAGCAGGCCTCTCATCTCTGGACCGTGAATTTTGTCGACTGAAATGACGACTCTGGCCGGCAGATGTTATCTTCTGTAGCTGGCTAATTAACGTTTGGCAGAAGAAGAAATAAAAACAGTAGCAATGTTCTTGTGCTGCAGCGGAGAGCTTGTAAGCTCCAGTGGAGTATTATGAATAGAAGTGTAATTAAAATTGTATTCATTTTAACATAACCTCAATAAATGTGATGTTACCAAAAAGAAAATACACTTGGAAAAGCAACACAGAGTTGAAATGTTTACTTTATTGTGAGTTTTCTCAGATACTGACAAGACAAAAGGCATTGAGGATGAGGTTGCCTGATCTCATACCAGTATGTGAAATAATCACCATCTCCTGACGCCGCATTATCTCATGTTGGCACATAACGTGTTAAAATGACATGTCAGCACCAGAGTAAATGTGTACATATGCAACACCAAGAAAGAGGGGTCAAACACCACCAGTGTTCATGTTCCAAAGTGTTGTTTAGTCAATGCGAAGTGACATTCTTTTACTTAGTTAAGTAGTGATTATAAAGAATTGGTTTTGTTATCGTTTCATTGCACTAAACTTTCAGTGACTTTAGCTGGAGTCTCTTGAGCGTAAATGTCCCCGAACCAAATAACGAGAAAAAGTCAACATTAATAAAATCTAGTATTGCAGCAAAGCATTGTAGCATACTGTAGTTCCAATGCTGTACAAGTATTTCTTTCTATGGCAAATTAATGTATGCTAGCTAATGATATGTTCTTTGACTGCTGCTAGCTCGCTGCTAGTAAGCTAGTTAGCGGGCATGCTAACATCTACAGCTTGTGTCAGAGCAGATAAACAGAAAGCTTGACCCGTTCCTTACATGCTTGCTCTTGAAATAGCTAACAAGAAGACTTCTCTGCATAACAAGCATGGCATTATGTAGTGCCAGTGAATACCGATGCTGCTTTGGCACGTAGCCCACTGAAATACAACGCTAGACGGCCTGCTGTGCGGTTGCTAAACTGGACGAGCATTAGTGAACGGTTCATTTTACACCCTGACATCTTTGTGTGTTTAACAACCAAGGTGCTGGTCGCGGATATGTTTATTCCTGATTTGTTTGTGCCTCTGCTTTTCATGTGCATAAGTGCACATATGTTATGCGAGTGGGCTTTAGAGAGTGCGATGAAAAGTGGCCGTTGTCTCGCGTCGCGTAGCCTATATGCTTGGCACGGAGCCGCTTTGCTCAGCTGGTGGCTCGCAAGAGCCGGGAACACAGACTGCAATGGTGCATTTGGGACAAAATGATACTGCGAGGCATTGTATCAATTAGATAGATGAATGACCGTGGGTTTTAATTAGAACACTGGGTACACAGTCTACTTCATTATTCAGTGGAACCAAACTAATTCTGCTACCCAACAGCAGTGTGGAGCCCCGGCTGCTCCATCAGCACTCTGCCTCTGATAAGAGCACTGGGGCTTTGAAAGGTGGTGACATAAAGAGGAATAATACGGTCTCATCAAGGGGGAGGAAGAGAATTCCTGAAAGGGCGCCATAAAACTGGGTAAAGTACGCCAAATACTGCAGTTTCTGTACAGCTAGGCAGGTCTGTGATCTCTCCTCTCATTGTCCCGAATGATAGCAAACGTGGGGGACTTGGCTAATGTGTTGTGAAACCAACGGTGCACATCCCCTTGAACATTTATGAACTTAAGTCACCCCAGTTGAGGACAGAGAGCTCCTTTGGTTCTCTTTAAAAACGTGAGGCAAAGCATTGATTAATCACCTCCTGTACACTGAATATTCTATCCACAACAGCAGAATTTTATTAAAGTTGTCTCACAGCTGGTAGCGGGACTGTAATTTTACATAGAAATTGGCTTCGCCGATGACAGAGAATCCTGTGATGTGTTGGAGCCAGTGATCTTTGAAGTCCCACTCATGGTAAATTCATTTTGAGGACGCTGTGAGCGGCCAACAGCTCTGTCCTTCTCTAAAAACAGTCAAAACAGCGTTGACATTTGCTGGAAAAGTACGGTGAGGTTTGTTTTAAAAACCGGTTGCTCATACTGTATGAATATAAAATGGATTGCTCATGTGAACAAATCTATTAGTCACCAAGTTTTCCTCCTTTTGAAAAATATATTCTTTAAAAAAAAATATCTCTATGTGAGCGATCACATAGTTTCAGTGTCTAGTTTGTTTTTGTCATCCTTGATCAAATCCAATTATTAAAAACATTTCCACCCTGGCAGACTTTTCTCGTTGAAGCTATTTCAATCATAGCAGAGAAAAATTACTAATTATGACTACAGTGACTCTGGAGATGAGGGTGGTATATAGGTTTGGATAATAACTCCAATGTTATATTACCACGGGTGATTACAAAAACAACTTTCTCATATAGCAAAATGTTATTGCTGCTGATGAAATCATAATTTGCCATAGCAATGCCTACATGATGGAGGGATAAGACTGCTGTATTGATATGTATAATAAGTATGAACTGTGGTTTTCATCACATCTCATTCACGCCATGTCCGACCTGCATCACGCATCACTGACTGCGTTTGCCTCCGACGTTACCCTCCATTACTGCCGTGTGATGCGTCCTTAAAAATTCCCTTTACTGTGGGGCAAACGTGCTCCTTTTCCCTCTCTCTTCGCTGGAACATTAATTTGCATCACGATAACGGCTGTGCTGTAATAAAGAGCAGCATATGGTGCCCGGTCCGGTCTCTGGCATACGGCGCTGAGAAATACGCTTTTGCACCGTTCACCTCATTTTACAGACAAGTACTTTATTTAATATCAACAACAAGGTTAGATGACACTCTGGGTAATTAGTTGGGAGTCAGTTGATGGCTTTTTAATTGCTCAGCAATGCACCACTATGATGAGATGCAATAAGCGGGAGCCACTGTGTCCTCTTTGCGAACACGGCACTCGATTACAGTCTGGACGCCGCTGTATTGTAAATGTGACAGGATTGTTATGTTGCACAATACGGTGCAGAAGTACCTCCCCTTCTTTTACAGTTTCCTCCAGTGAGTCATGTCCACCAAACAGTTGTCAGCATTGTTGACACCCCCCCCCCCCCCACTCCCTCCTGTTTTGGCAAAAAATGTAAAACATAGCAATGGGAAAATGCTGAGGCTGCACTTGCCGCTTTCATTTTGTTCTCTCTCTCTCCCTCTCTATCTCTCTTTGTTTTTTTTTAACTAGCTGCGGTTGCCGTCTCGCTAAATTGCACAGTGACCCCAATCCCCCACCCCTGCAACACATAAATACACACACTCAAATGCACACACAAATTGCTGTCTTGTCCCCAAACAGCACTGAATGCCCAACTGATATAAACAAGTTAGTGCTGCACACGGGAGGCAATTTATCGCCGCTCCTCCGCAGTTATCCGCCTCTCCGAGGGAGAGATCAGAGGGATGTCGCGGATCCCAGCGAGTCCAGAGGTGAGGCTCCCAGGCCGATAAGGTTTCTCTCAGATCAAGTAATGTCACAGAAAGCCGTAGAGATGATGAGTCGAGGCTCCCCCTTTCGCCGCCGCACCGCGTGAACACAAATGTTTCACTGAAGATTGTTCAAACGACTCTCGTCGGACTTCCTGCGTTTCCTGGCAGCCATCCAGAGCGGAGGATATCGGCACCTGTGCTGTACTAAAGTAAAAACAAATGACCCTGACAAGTGAAAACCGAATGTATCATAGGGATGTGAGGCCCGTGCTGCATTTGCAATGATGTCTTTGTACTGTGGCTGTGACTTTCATGCAGCAGAAGAGGGAAACACGGGAAGTGTCCTTGAGCTGAAAACAAAGGTACAGTGAGACTCTCAGCAGAGCAACCAGCTCTGGAGTACAAGAGGAGGAGGTGGCGATGGATCAGTGGCAAGGCTTACAGAAATTGGTGCAAAGATATTCATCTCTGGAAAAATTAAGGATAGAAAATAAGCAATTGGCCTTTTCGTCAAATAACTTCCCTCTTGCAGCGTAAGTAGGCGGGATCATTTCTATTGCATCTGTTCGGTCAACCAATGCAAATGGAACATTAACCCAATAATAAGAATAATGGACTGATTTAAATGTTGAAAAAAGCGAGCATTTTACACAACAAATGTTGAATCTGAAATGTTTCTGAATGAAAACGCGGAGATAGTTGAGAAAGTGAAAAGAACAACAGCTGGTCGGGTCTGTCACCTATATATTTTGGACCAGACAGGAAGAGACATCTTGTTTCTATAACAGCGGCTGCCAAGTCAGAGCTATACAATATGCAAGTTTTCACTTTGAGGTGGGAGATGTATTGTTAGTACTGGCCTCCTCCTCCTCCGCTGGTCAAGTTCCTGCTTCCACACTTGTCACTCATCTTGATGAGCTGTCTACAATGAAACAGGCTGTAGCCCGGGGCTAATGTAACATCTAGGAAGCCACTGCAGGTGGAGAAGAAACCCACAACCAGCACCTCGTTTTCTAGACACACTGCCACATGTTTAGTTGTTGTGTTTCCAGTCACTTTCTAGGGCTAAAATGAAATCTAATCAATGAGAGAATCTTGTTGATTTTCTCTCTTGTTGGAACTGCATACAAATGTGATCAGGTCAGCCGCTCTAGTAAAACATGAAGATTATTAGAATATTCTTTTCCTTTTTGACAATAAATTGGGTGAGTGTTGTTGTCATCCTAATTATTCCAGAACTGTAGACACCTCAGCAGCAACATCTTGTTGCACGTCTTCTGAAATGTCTCTGTTTGTTCATGATAATAATAATCACAGTTGTTGTTATCATCACAAAAGGAGTTAAAATAGTCTCCATCCTCTTGCTGAAGTCAGTCCTGCACATTTCAGACCAGAGACTTTACACTGTGAGTGGTTTACATTTGTATAAGTGTATTAAAGTGTATTTTCAATATGATCAGTAAAGATAATAATCATTTAATAATAAAAAAAAACATGTGTTATCACTTATCTGGCTCCAGCACTGTGATTGAGAGCAGCCTGAAGTGTCATAGCTAGTCTGGGGGTTGAAACATGGTACAGTTTGTACATAGATTGATATCTGTTCAGATCAAGCCGTCATGTTGCTCTTGCAGTTGTGCACTTGCCTGAGTCAGCCGATTCCACTATATAGTGCCATATGGAGCGGTTATTATTGGTACTATAGTCTCAGAAACCTACAGCACATCCATAGGAGAAATCCACCCACAGGACATCATGGTTACAGAGAAACCATGGTCGACAGCTAGAGCACCGGCTGCAATCAAGCCATTCAAATGAAACAATGCCCAGAAAAGTGTCAAGACCGAATTCACACTTCACATCTAATTTGCATTCACTTTCAAACAACGTGATCGCAAATAGATTCAGTTCCTGTGTGCCTCAAGTTGATTTGAGTTGTTTTAATGATATACATTTTTTTTTAATTATCATCATTTTGTCTGGAACACAAATCAAATGCTGCGTTGAGTCACGTCCCCCCCCCCCCCCGTCGCTGTTCAAGCTAAATAGCAGTCGTAAAAATGTAGATACTGTGTTTAAAGTCAATAACCTGGCGACCTTGTTTTCATAAAACAACACCCTGCTGCCGCCGCGGCTCACACAAGTGGAAAAGTCACTGTGCCATTAACTGATTGGTATGCTACGCTGTGGTTCTGTACATATTGCACAGCTGACTGAAGCAAAGATGACTGCAGTCACACGAGGATGCTCTTGTGAACAGGGGAGGCCTCGCTATAATTGTGATGACTCAGTGCAATGTTGACAGCACGTCTGTGCGCCGCGCTGCTTATTTTAAAGACAGAGGAGAGCGCCAGCGTCCTTTTTAATCCACGGATAGAAAAAAAAAGGGCCTCGCCTTTATGTTTTCAGGCAGTGATGACTCAATTATGAAGGCAACGACCGCAAGAATACACTTCCTTCCTAGATGAATAATACACTGTGACCTTGTCCATGACAATAAAAACGGGAAGGTTTTAGATTTCATTGGAACTCGTAGGCACATTGACTGATCATCCACTTTCCCCGCACCCTTTCCTCCCCGCCGCTCCCACGCTACGCGGCATCACATAACGCCGTAACATTAACTCTTGTTAATAACGCAGCAGGGAAATTAGATCCTATACGTTTAAGCAGTATATTCTAATTGACAGTTCAATAAGCCCTGGTCCCCTCTGTTTCCGTCAAGCTGGACCAGCACCCAAAGGAGTTCACAATAATAGCTGTGGCAGATTTACCACTGCAGTAATATGAAGCAGTGGGTCTTTGATTTCACACAGATGTCAAACGCAGGCTTCTCAACTGGGAGTGCTGACCCGTGGACTTCGCTTTTCTAACCAACAACACTGTAGTTCATTAATTGCATGCTCTTTTGGAAATACTGCTAGGTTCTGACCATACTGTAAATAAGAAGATGACGTCGTCATAATGATGTCACCCAGTTCATCCAGTTGAAGCGTGGCAGCGCCGCCATGGCAACCATGCACTAAAGCATATCATATTTATCGTCTGTTTGTCTCTAAATGGACCATCATTTACTAAATGAACATCAAGCTGTATTGAAGAAGACTTAGTGAACTTATGTTTACAATGTTTACTGAGATTAGAAATCAAGTGAAAAGTAAGGGAATTTTCTTAGACTTTCATGCAATTGGATTTGTTTTTGCAACCAGAGGAGTCGCCCCCTGATGGCCAGCAGAGGGAATGCAAGTTTAGGCACTTCAGCATGGCTTCACTATCCTGAAACAGAGGTTGCCGCCCGATTACTACTGTAGGTAGTAACTAGCAGGGCATGCTAACATTTGAAGCTCATGATGGAGCATGCAGAACATTTAATCCTGGTCGCTCCTGGTTCAGCGGATGGTCAATTAAAGCAGCAATGAACTCATCAAGGCCACTTTCTAAAACCTGAAAGGAAAGTAATGTTCTATTATTCCGCGCACGTCATATTTGTTCGTTGAGTTTTCCTTCATCGGGCATGATCAAGGGCTAACATGAAGACAGGAAGCATGGACATGTGGCGTCAGGAAAACACAAGAGGAAGGTGACTCTCCATTGACACATCAACAATAAACTCACAATAACGGCCTTTTTCCTAATCTTTCACTAGTCTATTGCACATTATTACTCTGGAATACTGACCGAAGTAATGCTAAAACAAAGCCTCACGTCCGATTGATCCAAAGATATTAAATATTGATTTCAGCATTACGATGGATCCCAGAAGCAGAAAATAAATTTTATTTGAAAGAGCATATTTAATTCTGGGAACAAAAGATTGTACCCGCTGGCACAAATCAATCAGATGCCTCATCATCCTCATCTTCATCACCACCAACAACACCACCACAACAAAGATAATGATCGGCTCAAACTCACAGGCAAAGAGAATGTGACTTGTGCTAATGAGATCCTTCCTCTTAGGCGATGATGAGGAGTCGGCTGACAGAGATGGAGTGCATGCTCCTCAGATAAGACAATATATGCAGGATGATTCTGTTCCCATTGTGACCTGGGCTGCTCATCCAAGTTCCCATGAAACATTAGAAATATTTAAAAGGAAATCTTCCGTCAGTTCCAACTGAAGGAAGACTTCACTGGTGGAAAGGAGGTTTGTGCATCACACAACTCCTTTAAGAAAACTCTTGGTTAACTTGGACAGAAGTGGAGAAATGTATTCTGACGCATTAAAAGTCTGAAATATAAGCGTGATTTGAATAAAGCATTCTTCAGTTTAAAACAGTTGCTCCAACATGAGGATATAAGATTAAAGCTTAGCTTATTTATTTATTAAATTACCCAAATCACTTTGCAGGTTGATAAATGAAGTCTGATCAGTGATATCTTAGTCTGGCTCTACAATATGACTGTAATACACATTTATTCAACATCAGCCCTTTTTCTCTGCTTCTGGGAGCCATGCATAGAATAGCTTGAGGCTGATATCAATGATGCATGGTCAAAATATGGAAAGTGTTAATTTTATTGAGTCATCTATGGTTTGTGATGTTTAATCATTGGTGGAGGTTTTCTAGATGAAAATCTCGAGTTGGATCACTTGCTGACTTACTGTCAAGCCTTTTATTGAACACATCTTTTTGCTCTAGTGGTCGCATTTCAGTTTCTTTCTGAAAGTCTGCAGAATTCCGTTTCCTGTGTCGATCTGTCGAACTGATTCCAGGCACCGTAATACTGGTCGCTCCTTTGAAATTCGGCATTCTCTACACTGTTTTAAGTGGATGCTCTCAGTTGACAATATTGTCTTTCAGCTCAGTCTCGGCTCAGTTTAAGAGCTGGAGTGGGGATCCTGGTATCATATGAAACTAGATAACCATCTATTGGCACCAACCACGTCGTGCTTGTCAGGAAGGATGCTCGAAAGTTAGGCCCTCATTTTGCCAAGGGGAAAAACTATTTTCAGTTCAAATGTCAAAAGCATGGATTTACCTACAACGTTCTGCAAGGTATTGGTGTCATAATGCATAAATTTGGATTATTTTTGTATTCTAAGCCAGCAGATTGATATTACATGTTAAGCTGATGTTTGTTTCCATCATTAAAACTCATAAAGCAAACAAATACAGAACTCAGGTAAATATGTCTTCTGTCTTCCAGATATATAATAGCAAATATAGACATAACTTCAGTCACACACAGCGATATGAAAAGGGGATTTCTGAGAAGCAGGAGAAACATGGCTACAGCTCGACGGTCAATGTTTGCTCATGATGTTTGGTGATACAGTGTTTCTCCACAGCAGTTATTGTGGATTAAAATTCCCGAGCACTTTTTTTAGCACATATTTATTTGACCCAAACCTTGTTGTGAAGCTACCTGAAAGGATTTGAGGGGTCTGCATACCAATGTGTAGGTATAAAGTCCCTGGATGCTGATACGGTATGCAGCCTAAATCCTCAGGTACTGCATGGCCTCAAACTTGTAGCCAAAGTAAGAAACTCCACTTCCTCTTTGTTTTATTCCCATGTCCTTAAAGTCATATGAAGCAAACTTCATATAAGAGAGAAGAGGGGAGGGGGGGCTGTCACCTTGATGTTTCCACTGCAGTTTTTCATTGAAGCTGGTCTCAGAGGACAAGTGCTAAGGAAAACATCATTATGTGGGGAGAAATGTACCGGTAATAAACCCAAATGGCACTGAGAGGTGCAGTTGTCAACCATGATAAATGGCACCTTTGCATCCTGAATGTGTTTGGTGCCCTTGCCATGTTGACTTCCTCTCCCGAGGGCGAGCTCTAGACTGCTGGGTCTGGCCTGGAGCTCCAACCTTAACCCCTCCACACGGGGCTCAACGCTGACATGATGGCCAGGAATTCTGGCTCACAATGCTTCGCTTATCGTCGTTCCCGCTGCGGGTGATAATGTTTTGTTCACGGAACATAATCTTTCCTCAGAGAAGGAATCATGTATCGTAACTTTTAAAATGACTTCATGAATCAAAAGGCTTGATTTGTGGGAGCTGTTGCTTGTCTCTCATTTCCATATTATTTTTTCCGAGTATACATGCAGCAGTAGGATGTAATTGTGTGCCTACTTGTTTTAATACATGGTGAGATAATACATTTACCACAGCCGCAGTCATTATACCAGTTTTAAATGAAAGTACACATCATCCTATGATGATCTGAGATATCATTAATTTGATGCTAAATGAAGGGAGAATAAAAAGTTTAATGCTGCAGTATTATCCCGACAAAATGGTAAATGCAAAACAATAGCAAAACCAAAATAATATCAAAGAATAAAAAAAAAACAAGAAAAAAAGTCATAATAAAGAACGCTTAATGTCTAAAAGGTTTCAGGGCCGTTACAGCAAGTATGCATCATAATCCAAGATATTTTCAGAATAGTTTCTGTCTCATGCATTTTTCAAAATTGCATCAGAGGATAGGATAGGCTCTCTGGCCGCATACTTTTTTATTCTCTGCACTTTTAAAGAACTTCAGTGTTCAATGTGATATTCATGTGTGCGGTGCTCATGTTTCTGTCCTTACCGCAACGCTGTGCTTGTCTGATCTCTAGCATTTCTTCTCCAGAAATAACCTGCACCCAGCCAAGTTTAGGTCACACTGACTTTAAATCAGTCTGCAGTCAATCCAACAGGATGCATACAAAACATTTGTGAAGTAGCTTCAAATTTCTCTCATTATTGGAATATGCAATTATTGTTTTAAGAAAAAATGACCGTGCAAATGAATGAAAGGATGAGAAAACATCATCATGGATCTCTTACTGTAATTAAAACAGGACAGTGATTTTCAGTGGTGCAAAGCTGTTAGACAGGGAATGAGCAACAGCCCCAATAACCATGGAATTATCTAGTAATCAATATAAAATAACAGCCTTAATTTCATCATTTAAAAACAGAGCGATACATTTTTTGTATCGTTAAAAAAAGCAGTTTCCAACCGCCCGTTACAGATAGCTAGATGTTGGGCTGAGATTGGGCAGGCCTCACTAAATGGGTGCTTACAGATGCATTGAGCCCACCGTTCTTAGATTGTGTGCCTGTAAGACGAATGCTCCTCAGACTAAACACTTTCCATTGTATGGACTCCCATTCATTTTCACCTGATTCGGAACATTAATACTAAATTGTATTTTTCAGATCCGTGTGTAATTATATCTACTTTAACCTGGTCAGTGAGGGTAGCTTCTATTAAGCGATGTTGATTCATAGCAGGCCAGTGTGGGGTTTCTGAACAAATGGGGAATAAATTAAATGGGAACTGATGTAGTCTGGGGTACTGCTGTGAAATAGAATCCACAAGACGTGTCTCAAGTTCGGGGAGAGGGCATGAAAACAGGAAAATGGATGATTATAGAAACGGGGAATTACATTAGTGTGCCGAATTAAAGGGACGTCTGGTATCCAGCTGAGATAGAAGCATGGAGCCTAAGTGAGAGAAGGGGGGAAATGGCATTTGATGAATGCAAAAGACGGGGACGATGTGTGTGAAAGTGAGAGATGCAGGGGAGGAGGGATGAGAGGAGAGGATAAGCATGGGGCTAAAAATACCTCCCCACCCTAGGAGTTTTTTGTCTATTGGCGTAGACGATGTGTGCTGAAATAAAGCTGTGAGCTTGTTATTGTTATTTCATTATCCCGTGAGTTGTGTGTACAGCATATGCAGTGTAGCCCGGGAGGGGGGAGGATCGGGTGAGTTGCTGGCTACTGGAAAAGAAAGAATGTGCACAATCACTCCACTGAGAGCAAATTAAGGAACGCAACGTTAAAATAGATTGTTTGGGATCTCTAATGCAATCAAAAAAAAAAAACAACAGTCTCGGCCCATTATCTGAAATTCAAATACTTGTAAAAAGACTTGTGGATGCCAAATGCATTCAACCTGTACGAACAAAACCTATTTGTTCAGCATATAAACCCCAACCTGAGCACCTTTTCATTTTCTTTTCTCTTTTTGTCCTCGATTTTAGGGAGAAATCCTTCAATCTGAAAGTGTAGCACACATTTGATCCGAGAGTCCTTCCTGCTGATGACGTGTGACGCTCCCTCCCAACATCCCACAGGCAGAACATACATTAGGCATGATCGGCCCCGGCCTTGACGCACTGATGCAGAGATTTAGCTGTATTGTCTCGGAAGATGTGCTGGAAGATATGCGAGGACGACATGACAGCATTTACTGTCGGTGGAGAGCTTTGCCAGGTTTGTTGTGAAGCGGGTGCATAAATTGGTCTGCTGTCAACATTTACAGGTGGTTAAAACACAGTGTGGCACCCAGGGAGAACATAATATTCTTTCTCCCCTGCTGTCAGATATTTTATTCACTTCACGAGAGCAGCTGTTAACTCCATTGTTTTCTGTTATATTCTAGCTGCGTAACCCGGGAAACACTCCTGGATGAATGCTCGTACAACGCTGCGTGTTTTGGGGTTAACGTCCTGGGAATAGTGCGGGAAGCCACAGCCACGCTCTGTGAAGCTGTACTCAAGCTAAATGCTAACATCTGGATGCTGATTAGATGGTATGATGTCTTAATTTAGTTTGAATTGCATTTTTAATTAGCATTAAATACAAAGTAGCCGATGATGCTAATGTCATGCAGGTATTTAGTCATAAACCAAAGGAGATAAAGGTATTAGACACAGTGACATTTTGACCTGATGATGCTCTTGAGTACTGAAGTGATTGCAGTTGATCAGAGGAGGGACTTAAATGTTGAGAAACAACAGTCAGAACAAAAGTGGTGCAACGTCTAGCTGATGAGTGACCAGATACCAGATAATTCCATTATAGATCCCCTCTGACATCAGAGAAAGTTTCTCCGTTCACTAACCATGCACACTTCCTTGTAGTCCAACAGAGTGCGGCTAAGGAGACACGCACAACAAACACTTTACCGTCACGGGCCAGTAACACCGAAAGGGCACGGACCTAGAGGTGGAAGGACGGCGTGACGCCGCCAGACATCAAGCAAAGTGGGAAGCGGACGGCACAGATCGGTAACTCACCCCGACACGGAGAGACCATCGGTGGCCGAGAAGTTAAACGTGCCGTTGGCCGAGCCGTAACAGCATCGGCTCTCCGTAGCAACATAGCGGAGGCGGAGGACGAAGGTTCTCGGCAGGCTTTTCCAGTGCGAATTCAACAGAGGAAGGGCTGTGACATCGATTAACGAGGATTAGAATATACACATCTACGTCCTGCGGGTGGAGAAATGAAGATGCACTGTACTGTGACTCTTAATGAACTGACTACTAAGTGGCACACATGAAGCGCTGCGGAGAAATCCCACCGCAGTAACATCTGCCGGATCATAGAATATTTACAACATTACAACATCAATTTACATCTGGAGTAGGGCAGTGTCGTTTCACCGGTAGGAGTTAGAACCGCACGCGGATGAAAAGCTTATCATGTGTTGCATGTAAACCGCTGAAGAAGTAGACCACGGGGGTCTGCTTCAACGCACCGGGTAGCAGGATGTAGCTCAACCTACATGACTGTTTGCACAGCTGGACCTTCCCTGGACTCCAAGTTCAAGGCTGGTTTCCACTGTGGGTTGGCTGGAGTCTCCCGGTGTATTCTTCACAACACGACGGCATGGAAGAAGGAGGGAGGACAGCTTTGAACGAGGGAACAGCAGCCTTTGATTAAGATGCTCTATGAAGAGGAAAAATCCAGAAAGCAAAAATCTTGCTGCTGTGGAAGCAACAATAACATCTACTGACTATATATGGTTTACCTGTGCCCAAGGATTTTACAGAGATTATTATATCTTTTAAATGAGTTGCATTTCCATGACATATTTTATTCTCCTCTCCTGGTTCTACTTTGTTTGATGAGATATTTATAATTGGATTTCTAATGATGCTCGGGGATTATTAGGATGAGATATTTTGATGTCCCTCTTGTGCTCATCGTGCCTAACAAGCACTTCTATTATTATGTCATCAGTGAATCATAAGGATTTGACTGCTATATTGTATCTTAGCATATAGGACACTGCTCTTCTTTCTTCATTTTTTATACAGAACTGATTGTGATAATGGAGATAAAACGATTCCCAGGAAGACATCTGGCAGAAATAATTAACCTAATAAAAAGTATATATTATTATTTAGGTCTACATCAGTCAGAGTACAAAAAAACAAAAAGGCTTTTGGCCTAAATAAAATTGCAGATGCTTTCTCATGCAAAACATTTTTTTGTTATGGTAGCATTTTCACAACAAAAAAAAACAGAGAACTTTTGAGATTGCATCCACACAGGCAGAAAATCATATTACTGTGTCTACAGCCTGGATGCTATCGGGGCAAGATCAGCATTGTGCCAAGTGTATTTATATATTTCTTAGGTCACTGTTCTCGGCGTTGTGTAGGCTGAATACACTATTGCTCATTCATTTCAAAGTTTAACCTGGCTGCACTTCGCTTTTGCTGCAACGCCATGTAAAATCATCTCGCGTCACACTGCATTGGCCATTTATTTATGTATTTATGCAATTATGTGCACACATACTTGTTACAATATTTAAATCATAGTATTGTTTACCCTGCGGTTGTCAACGGAGTGGTATAATCCTGTCTAATACATATGTGACATGCGATAGATGCATTCCTTGAAGACCCTTATTTTCTCATAAAGCTTCTTATTATAAGTGACGTAGCCCTGAAAACACTATATTCAACTATTTATCTATTATTTCACATGAGAATCATTTCTGGTCAGTGCCTTGTATGAAAAAGGTGAAAAAATGATTATTTGAAAATTAAACTTTTAATAAATAATACTTCATGGCTGGTAATCAAAAATGTGATTTTTACTTGTTTGCCTGTTGTGTTATTAGTTGTGGATTTTTAAACATGGTTACATCTTCATGGACTTCTGGTATTGTATTTTTTTTCTCACCTGTACTGAGAGCACCACGCCAGCTATTTCAACATAGAGCTATTTTTAGTCTGAACGATCCCTGATGTGTTTCATTATATTCGCGAGGATCTAACCAGCTGAGGTGTCCTTGGGCAAACGTCAGCCAAATGAAATGAGGAATTTCCATACGGAGATCAGTAAGAAATCGCACATTAAACATTAGAGCGCTGCTTGAGCTGCTGATGAAGAGCTTTGACACTCGTGTGGACTCTCTTGAGTAACCATCTGTTTGCTGCGAGGAGTCTAATCCAGCTCATAGTCACACCTTTGTGCTTTTATTCCTTTTCCCACACTACTCCCACATCTAGAAATCAAAGACTTACTATAACAACGCAATGAAATATGTAAAGCTTCAGCTGAATTATAGATCTAACAAGAGCCACCCTTGTAGAGATTTACTGCGTATGTAGAGTGATGCTTCAATGTCAAGTACTGTGTCTGATCCTTGGTACGACTATCACCACGCTTTCCAGTGTGCTCAAAGTTCATTTAGCCAAGTATGGAGATGCCTCAGCCCATCGAGTGAATACAATTTATCTATAAAAACGAACATCAAGTCTGAATGGGTGTTTGAAATCGTATAAACAGTGTTTGAAATATGTTTACAAGCAAAGTTCCTCTTCAAAATGCCCTCAACATGCTGTCAAATGTAAAAAAGAACATTGTTTATTCCATTCAATTATTTCTATTTCTTTTTGCCAAAGTCAATATAAAGACTTCAGACAATAAGTTGTTGAGCCTGTCAAGAAACTTTAGAAACTACCACTGAAAATGTCTACATAGCAAGACTAATTATTCTAGTCTGTTCTTCTCACCTACTATGAATATATGCTTGAATGATCGTAAGAGTCAAAGCTACAAAAACAGATGGACTCAGTAAAAGAGTATGGATATTCATAGTGAGATCGTATTGGAATATTGATATCACTTTGTCTTTGAGTAACTATCCATAGAAAATGGTGTTGTTGAATTGCTGTCATGTACCCCTTAACTTCTGCTAGCATCTTTGGCTGTTTGGGATAAATCAACAAAGGACCCAGCGGTTAAATTAAACCTGAATTATGCAAGGGAAAAAAATGAAAGGTTATTGTGAGAAGGAACGTGGTGTTTTATATTGCGTACTGTTATTATCAGAGGAATCAACCCCATCTGTGGACGAGCTCCTAGTGAAAGTGATGAACAACACCGGGAGGAAAGAAAAAATAAGATGCAGATGTGCAGGAGAGACTTTATGCACAAACATTATAGCTAACGAAAACTTTCCTTTTACGCTTTAAAATGAAATGATGTTTGTGGAACTAAAGACACATTACATGTAATTTATTTCTTTAGTTTTTAAGTAAAACTCGCAAAAGCTAAACAAAATACAATTAGTGTGAAAGTGTAGTTTAAGAAACATGTATTTATATAACAAAGCTGTGTGATACTGCAAGTTACTTTACATACTTTATGATTATGTTGATTTATTTTCTCTTGCTTGAATATGGTTTGTCAGAGTGATTTATCTCTGCGTGTGCAAAATGTTCAGCGTCTGTTTTATTAGTTGTATTAGTACATGATGCTGCTATTTCTGTCATTGCCTACCAACTGCTTAAATACTGTAATGTTGCTCTTATAAGAAGAATGATCTGATTTGAGGTGGCAGAAATATGCTAATTATAGTGTTGTTGTTACTGGAATAATTCCGGACCATATTACACACAACATGCCATGTTGGTAGACATAAATAATAAGTGAAGGGACCCACGCTGGGCTTGCTGTGTGTAAATTACACATATTTGAGAGGTGTGAGTGCATGCCGATGCCAAAGACTTAAGGACTTACAAACTCAGGACAAAGTCACAGCCGCTCTCCAAGAAGTTACTACATAAAATAGTAATACAAATGTCATATAGTATGTAGTTAAAAATGTTAAACGGAAGATCAACGGTTTCCATAAAATGTCATATGCAATATGCAAAATGAAATATAAAATGGAATTGTCATGTTATGTCATATATGTCATATACTATAACGTGCCATGCAAATATCATCACAATAAAATCATTATAAGACAAAATGACATGTACAGGCAAAGAAATCTGAATGTTGTATATTTGTAGTAAAATATATTCAAGAATATAGTATGGTATGTAATTTAAAAAGTCATTGTATAGTATGCAATAAAAATGTGTTATAAAAACTTAATTGTATAGTATGTCGTAAAAAATCTCATAGTATAATATCCCATAAGAAAATAATGAAGTGAAGAAATAAAAATAGATAGCATGTTAAACCTGTCATTGTCTAGTATGCCATTAAAAATAAAAACATGCTGTGTCTTAAAAAATCTCATAGCATAGTATGTCATGAAATGTTTTAAAAAAAGTAAAGATCAATCAATTATATGTGATTCACTAAATGTTCAATCTGTCATCAAAACTCCTGTTGTAGTAGCAGTTGTACTTGTAGCAGGTATTATACTAGTTGTATTTGATATTGTAGTAGGAGTTGTAGAAGTGTTCTTGCAGATATGGTGTTCTTGCAGATATGGTTTGAAATAACTACTGCTGGTTTACAAAGCACTGAATGGTTAGGACCAGAATACATTTCTGATCTTCTGCTTAGCTACGAACCATCCAGACCTCTCAGATCATCTGGGACAGGTCTGCTCTGTGTCCCCAGAGTCCGAACCAAACATGGAGAGGCAGCCTTCAGTTTTTATGCACCACATATCTGGAACCAACTTCCAGAAGGTCTGCTGCAAGTCTCAGCTGTTTTAAATCAACACTGAAGACTTTTCTGTTTGCCGCTGCCTTTCAGTCAACAATACTATCTGTGAACTTCTTATGCTGCACTGTATTTTCAATGTCCTTGATATTCTTGTTTTTATTGGTTTATTTTATTTTATATAATTATTATTACATTTTAAACTTTATTTTATTGGCTGGTTTTAATGAAGGTTTTTTTTTTCTCTAATGCTTTTCTGTGATGCATTTTAATTTTGCCTTTATTTTCTTTTAATTCTTCTATTTTTTTCACTTTATTGTATGACATGTTATGATGTGAAGCACTTTGAGACTTCCTTGTGTATGAAATGTGCTATACAAATAAAGTTGCCTTGCCTTGCCTAGTAGTAGGCACAGATTTATGTGAGCGTTTTGCTAATTCTCATGTCATCGTTGTCTTCCTTTTTTGACAAGTGCAGAGTTTCCAGAACTAAACTAGGGATGATCGAGTTAAAACATAGTCATATCATACAATGTTGAAAAAAGTCATAAAAAAGTCACAGGCAGTCACAGTATATCATGTCGTAAAAAGTAAAAATAAAATAATAATTAAAAAAAACTCACGGTATAGCATGTCATAAAAAGTACAAAAAAAACTCATGGTATAGCATGTCGAAAAAAGTAAAAAAAAAAAGTCTGTATAGCATGTCGAAAAAAGTAAAAAAAAAAGTCACGGTATAGAATGTCGAAAAAAGTAAAAAAAAAAAAAGTTATGGTATAGAATGTCTAAAAAAGTAAAAAAAAAAGTCAGTATAGCATGTCGAAAAAAGTAAAAAAAAAGTCAGTATAGCGTGTCAAAAAAGTCAGTATAGCGTGTCAAAAAAGTCAGTATAGCGTGTCGAAAAAAGTAAAAAAAAGTCAGTATAGCGTGTCGAAAAAAGTAAAAAAAAAAGTCACGGTATAGAATGTCGAAAAAAAAAAAAAAAAAAAGTCATGGTATAGAATGTCGAAAAAAGTTTTAAAAAAAGTCAGTATAGCATGTCGAAAAAAGGGAAAAAAGTCAGTATAGCATGTCGAAAAAAGTAAAAAAAGTCAGTATAGCGTGTCGAAAAAAGTAAAAAAAAGTCAGTATAGCATGTCGAAAAAAGGGAAAAAAGTCAGTATAGCGTATCGAAAAGACAAAAAAAGTCAGTATAGCATGTCGAGAAAAAAAAAAAAAGACAGTATAGCATGTTGAAAAAAGTTTAAAAAAAGTCAGTATATCATGTCGAAAAAGGTAAAAAAAAAGTCAGTATAGCAGGTAGAAAAAAGTTAAATAGTTTTAGTATAGATGTTATATAATTAGATGTTTTTACTACTTTTTTCGTCGTGCTCTGTCTTTTTTCAACACACTATATAAACATATGTATATATATATGTATATACATATATATATATGTATATATGTGTATATATATATGTATATATATATATGTATATATATATATATATATATATATATATATGTATATATAAATATATGTGTATATATATATGTATATATATATATATATATGTTTATATATATAGTGATAGATCTGCTAACCAATCACTAGTGATTATTCTTGTTTAAAAGACCCAGTGTGACCAATAGTGACAGATCTGCCAACGTGGGTTGGCTTTACATTTATAATGACCAGATCTGCCAACCAATCACGAGCGATTATACTTGTTTAAAACTAGTGGTTTCATCCAATCCTGAGTGAGGATATTCAAGCCATCTCTGGCCAGGCGCGGTTTCGCTGCTATTCATATGCTAATTAGAGCCTTCGCTGTGGTTCGTTTTCGACCATTTTCGGCACAGACGAACGCGGCGTTCGCAGCCTGTAAATTGTCGTTAACTCCCGAAAATTAGGGAGATTTCCGGCGTTTACAGGGACGAAAATCCGACTTTTCATGCAGTGCATAAAAAGCCATGATCAATTTTTTCAGGAAAAAATGTGAAATAATAATTCACCAAAAAGTCAGTCAGGATATATTCATAAAAAAATATTTAAAATTGTTAAAAAGGCATAAAAATCGCTCATCTCGCTTGACGCGCCTAGTCTCAGTGTAGTGAGTCCAAAACAGCCATAAAAAGCCATGGTCAACTTTTTCAGGGAAAAAAAAAGTCATACTATAGCATGTCGAAAAAAAAAGTGAAAAATCAACAAAATTCATAAAATGTTGTAAAAATGATGTAAAAGTCCTAACATATGCTTCTATATCGCGTGTCAATCAAAATCTGAGTGTAGTGAGTGCAAAATAGTTATAAAAAGGCTTAGTCATATCCCCCCCCCCCCCCCCCAAAAAAAAAGTCATACTATAGCACGTCGAAAATTCACGAAAAAGTCAGTCAGGATATATTCATAAAAAAATATTTAAAATTGTTAAAAAGGCATAAAAATCGCTCATCTCGCTTGACGCGCCTAGTCTCAGTGTAGTGAGTCCAAAACAGCCATAAAAAGCCATGGTCAACTTTTTCAGGGAAAAAAAAAGTCATACTATAGCATGTCGGAAAAAAAGTAAATCGACAAAATTCATAAAATGTTGTAAAAATGATGTAAAAGTCCTAACATATGCTTCTATATCGCGTGTCAATCAAAATCTGAGTGTAGTGAGTCCAAAACAGTCATAAAAAGGCTTATTCATGGTAGGCAGGTGGTTGAGTGGTTAGAGTGCATGCCATTTACCCATGTCTGCATATATGCAGCAGCCTCAGGTTCGAATCCCGGCTGGAGATCCTTTGATACATGTCACATCCCCCTCTCTCTCCCATGTTTCCTCTCTATCCACCGCTAAATACAAAGGTGTCTATGCAAGAAAATAATCTTTAAAAAAAAAAGCCTTGATCATATTGTTAAAAAAAGGTCATGCTATAGCATGTCGAAAATTCACGAAAAAGTCAGTCAGAATATATTCATAAAAAAATATTTAAAATTGTTAAAGAGTCATAAAAATCGCTCATATCGCTTGATGCACCAAGTCTCAGTGTAGTGAGTCCAAAACAGCCATAAAAAGCCATGATCAATTTTTTTCAGGAAAAAAAAAAGTCATACTATAGCATGTCGGAAAAAAAGTGAAAAATCGACAAAATTCATAAAATGTTGTAAAAATGATGTAAAAGTCCTAACATATGCTTCTATATCGCGTGTCAATCAAAATCTGAGTGTAGTGAGTCCAAAACAGTCATAAAAAGGCTTAGTCATATCCCCCCCCCCCAAAAAAAAAGTCATACTATAGCACGTCGAAAATTCACGAAAAAGTCAGTCAGGATATATTCATAAAAAAATATTTAAAATTGTTAAAAAGGCATAAAAATCGCTCATCTCGCTTGACGCGCCTAGTCTCAGTGTAGTCCAAAACAGATCTATGTTTTTGACATGCAATACTATCACTTTTTGTTGACATGTCATACTATGACTTTTACTATCACTTTTTTGACATGCTATGATATCCTCACAACTATGACAACCTTGTATTTTAAAGACTGTAGCCTCCGGCTTTATAATAAAAAGACATTTTGATATCCCTATTTTCACTGACGTGTAACATCATGCACCATCAGTGCAAATTTGTACCAACTCCACACAATAGGTCAAATATTACATGAGATTAAGTAGATGTCCTCCACCACCTTGACACCATCTCCAGAAGTGGTTTACTCTGCACGTTATTGCCTGTGGGGTGAGTGACTTTATTGATTAATTAAATAACATTTGCTATATTATTATTTTTTTAATGGCCATCGTCATCAAAATTATATATAAAAAAAAATCATGGTTGTATTTTGTTCTATATTGGAAAGGTGTATCTAGAAAAACAAAAAAGACAAATGAAAATCTCGTCGACTGCATGTTTCTAGGATACATTTTGTCAGACTGGTTTAGGTTCACTTAGGTAATATTTTATTCATTTGATTTTTCAAAACTAATTTTTAGAATTAATTTTAGATGGAGTACAAGAAGAGTTACAACAGAACATAAAACACCCCAATAAGAAACAAAAGAGGAGCAAACAAAGAGAATTTATAATCATCATTTATAGTTCATGGTCATTTTCCTCATACTCATTCCAAGTACAGGTCTCCGGAAAGCAGAATTGACTGACAGAATGACAGAACAAACACAGAACAGTTGAAATGGAGACTTATTTTGAGCTACTCTCCTGTGGTTTTGCATCAGCCCAAGCACACATTAGACAATCTTATAATACCACTTGGAAACAGACACAGCAAGTTAATTTATTTTTAATCAAGTTCATCATCCATTATCATCATCATCACCACTCGTTTTCGCAGTCTTGTAAGTCTGGATTGAGGAGGAAGGCAGTGATTCTACCGGTATCCGTAAAAGAGAGCCACACAAGTTGTCATGCCACGCCTCTCCACCTATCAAGACCTTGTGCAGTTTTTGGGAACGGTTTGGCTACTACTGGTCCGGGATCCTCTATCTCGGGTTGGCGTTTGTATAAAAACTATATAGGAACACAGGTAAAAACAGGGGAGAATCAAATCATTGTCCAACTGAAAAAAATGCAGATGTCTTCGTAAAATCTTCTATGTCTAGCAACACTTAATAACACTTATGTCTTCTTTTTGTCCTTTTTTTTTTATTCCAAAAAAATGGTTGAGGAGCAGTTATAGTTTGCATCATCTATACAACAGGCTATAAAACACCACTTTGTCACAGTCCAGAAAGCACATATAGATGTGGTTGTACTGTATATAAACATATGTACTGTAATAAGATAATTTTGCGTGCATGGCTCCCAAATGATCCCTTTTAGAGACATCCCCATGATTCTGAGGAAAGTCTCTCCTGTGAGTTCACACCTCCAGATTCTTACTGGCACAGCGGACATATTCTTTTCAAACGTAGTCTTTCAGGAGAAACTGCCATCCGTTCTCATCTTTGCACTGCGGCTGCTCAGTCAGCCAGGCATTAGTCTCTGCTGGCCATCATAGCATCTTCAGTGAGTACTTTGGCTAATTCCTCAGACGTCCATCAGGGAATTTATTTTTTTTCCTCTTCCACTGATTCCCCCCTTCCCCCTCTTCATCCGTAGTAAATGTTTGGCGTATTTATGTATGTATTTATTTATGCTGTGTGTCATTTTTCTCGAGAAAAAGTCTCAACAACACAAACACAGGCAATGTATATGAAAACAGTAAGTGTGTAATGCTGATTCTCCCTTTGCAAAGTGCATCCGCTCCTCTGTCTACTAGAAACAAGGGAGTCGGATGGCATAATCCAAGGGAACAAGTCACAGATGGGTTAATGTTGTTTGGTTGTCAGGTTAGATATGTTTTCGGCTCATTTTCATCAGGTCGCCAGAGACCTCTTCCATCAGACTCTTTCTGAACACTAAATCTTTTCAGCTGTCTCGAGTGCTCGAGGCTAAAAGTTATGTTTTCATTTTTCGTGTTTACTTTTCAGAGCATTGTCTTATAGGAAAAAATGACTAAGTAATGTTCATTTTGTTATTATACTGTACACACGTCGATGTCCTGATTTGTCTTTTCAATAAACGTTGAAGTTGGTCAGGCAAAGACCAAGGCGTTGACGATCACACGTAGTACTCCTTGTCCTTGTTCTTCTTACTCTTGCTGGAGGTTTTCGCGGTGTTCACGGGTTTCTCTTTCACGATGGTGCCGTTGGACTGCGCCGAGTTGCTGATATAGTTGCGACTCTCGTCCACGTGGTACGACCCTTCGTCTCTGTTCCGGTATTTGTACATGGCGTACAGCAGGATGAGGATGCAGAGCGCCGCCGCCGCCACGATGCCCACCACCATCCCCGTTGTGCTGCTGGACTCCCGGAAGACCTCCGACGTGCCGGGGTAACCGTTGGACCCGGCGCCGGTGGGATTGGCTGCAAGGGAGACGGACATGTGATTACCACGAATGTACTCGGCTCACCGTCAACTACAACTACTACAACAAATGCAGTTCTTCTCTGTGCGTGTGGGTCAACATCACTGTTTAATGTTGACTGATGCAGACATGTTGGCGTGACAGGAGATGGAGGTTGATATGACGAATAGACAAACATGCAGTGAAGCGACAAAACAACATCAATCATTATACGATGGAAAGCATAGGAGGGATTCTTTCCGTCTATGCTTTCCATCTTTCCAACTTCAATAAATAAATCCAAAAGAAGAACCTGAATCCTTTAACTATCTTATTGGTATGCAAGGAGGTGAAATGACACACAAATACCCGAAAATGTGAGTTTTCTTTTAAAACTCTTCTCTTACATCCTCTGACAGTCAGAAAATCTACCACTGGCTCTAGACGTTATATTGAAATGCCATCCGGTCATTCCTGCAGCACCCTGAAGTAATGAGAGTATCTCTTAGAACTTTCAATAACGTTAGCGAGGGACTTTCTGTTCATTAACTATCAACTATATGCCATATTACCTGTCCAATCTTCTGCCTAACAGCCTTTTAATTCCTGCATAACATTATTCTGACGATACTCACTGAAATGTAATTGTTCGTCTACGGGAGAGCGAAGAAGGTGAGGCGCGGTACGGATAAAGAGATTTAGGAAATTCAGAAGGGGAAAGCTGACAAGAAGACTAATGTGTTAATGACTCATAGAGAAAGCACGGTTAAGCTCACAGCTCATTACACGTTTTACAGCACGGTTATGAATGAACGGAGCACATCTCCATCATTCACTACATAGCCAGGCAGCATGACTGTATCACACAGTCTGTGAAAAATAAATCTTCCAAGAGAGAAACAATTCTTCAATTGACTCAGCAGATTTTTGCCAAAGGCTGTCCCCACTTCTGCTCTGAAACGGTGCCATTCAATGGAGCATATTCTGAGAATGCGTCAGCCCCCTGATATCATTCAGTCCTCCTGGCACATCTCGCTGCACGCTTTTGTACCAGTCATCATTTCTGCTTAAGCCCTCTTTGTTGCGTTTGTGAAACACTCAACACTAACATTTGGGAATGAAAACGCTCCGCTGCTGCCGGATCGAGGCTGGGTTCAGATCCCAGTCATGTTGATTTTTTTTTATACTGGACAAACTAACAATAACAGCCGACACATGAAAAGTTGCCTGGACAGTTATGTTAAAGGTATTCAGCAAACTTTGCAGTGCTGCACTTTGCTGCTGCTCCTTGATCTCGGTCACAAAGTGCTGAAACGCTCCTTTACCCAAGCTAAAGATGAACCACATTGTTGCTCCCTGTAAATAACCTTTAGTGTTGTTTCCACCTTTATTCATCTCCCAGGTACTTTCTTTCTCATGTAATTACATTTAATGTGAACTCTGGAGATTTCATTTGGAAGGTGAAAGTGTGGTAGAAGGTGCAAACGCGGGGTAAAATGAGAATTTGTTAAAAGGGAATATTTCAAATGAAGGAAAATGTCGGTTTTTGGTGTTTTTTTTTAAACGACACAAGGTTCTTCAGCTTTCAGTTAGTTATGAGTTTCATGAATATTATTAGAAGATAATAAGGCTGCGGTAGTATATGCTGTCAGGATATTAACGATGGGAATATTTTTACTTTAGTTTTCCTTCTTTTGCTCTTTTTTTTCTATAACATTAAAGCTTTTGTGGCTCATCAGTTGAAAACCACCGATCAGCTGGGGATGCCGTACTCCCCAGTATACGTAATAACAATTTAATGAATGCTCATTATATATATCAAAACTTAGGGCAACAAGATGGTTGTACGAGCTCATGATCACCATCATGCAAACCGTATACATGTACATTAAAGTGACTACAATGTGAATCTGAATATTCATGAATATTCATGTGAGCCACAAGACATCAGTCATCTCAGAAATTTAATTTTGCATAAACAATGACAGGTGTCAACGTCTCCCACGAAATGGGCTTTTATTCAAATTCATTTGACATGTCGTCCCTCATGTCCCGTTTTCCTGTCCCACTTTCTTTTTTTTTTAGAACATATTGGTTTTTTCGAAAATAATTGCATTCGTCTGCTTTGATATTGAACCAGCTTTAAAAAGAAATTTCACTTAAAAACAAGAACTACGACAATGTCTCTTCATTATTTCATCCTTTGATCTTGGCCAGTCAGAGTGATATTTCCACTTGAATAACTTTCTTCCTAAACTGGAACTCAGTATCTGGAGTAGGGAGCAAATCTCTGTATATCTCTCACATCAAAAGAGAAAGACATGGAAAACAAACTTTCCCTGCTACCTTTATTAGAGGGCAGTCCTCGTTCTCATTGGAAAAAAAGAAAAGAAACGGTTCTTTCTCCCTGGACCGTGAAGGACAGCCAGAATTGATAATATAGTAGAGCACATCCCATCCTACACGCTACTTTTGTGGCAATTTCTCAATGTCGAAAAAACAAAACATAAACCTGAGACAGTTTTGGATTATTGTTGTTGACAGTTTGCCTGTCCTTCAGATTACTGCCAATACAACTAACTATTGCAACTTCAACTTAAAGGACTGAACTTTCCGATTTAACATCACAGAAATCTGCATTTTGTTTTAGATTGTATGGATACATTTAACTTGGGTTCCATTGGCTTCCATTGCTTTCTTTGCAATAACATACTGTTAGCAGACTCTAAGCAATTCTATATTGAGTAAATCTTTCATAGTGAACTAAAAATACCACTTTGAATTTTGTCGATGTTGCATCAATCTTTGAACATATCGAGGGATAATCCTCTGGGGGGCTAAAGACTATATTTTTGGGGTTCTGGTCTAGCCGGCGGATATCCGGCCCAAGGCTTCCTTTTCTGTTTACAATCCTATTAGCAACTTGGGATCCGAGACAGGAGTTGAGAGAGTTTTCTCTCTCCACTCAGGCTGTTTACCTGCATTCAACTAAACCCTGCTCAAACGCGGTTGGTCGATACAGTATGGAGAGTCTGCTCTGCTTTAAACAGCTTTGAAATGAATGGAATGATTGTACTGCAGTTTCAACAGGATGCGGAAAATACACCTGAAGGTCTGATGCTTAACAGCGGGCTTTTAAAACCGGTCAATAACATATTCCTGTAAATAAGGAGCAAACAATTTGTAAACGTTACACGTCCACATTTATGTCACGGTAATTACTGTTACTATTGTTATCATCCAGTGTTTATACAATATTGAACTTTTAATGTTCACCGAGAGCGCGCTGCACTTTTGTGAATCGTTTCCGTCAATGAACAGGGAAGTGATTGCACATCAGCGTGGCCACTTCATATTTTGAAAGCCATCCAAGTTATAACACAGCGCTGCTTATGCCTCAGATAGCTCTATGTCTCTCTCTTGTGTCTCACTCTGTGTTGATGGCCTCAGAGATAAAGTGCTTCTCTGATTGCATTCATTCCTCCTCTTGAGCGATAGCTCCGCGTTCCTGGTTTGTGAATGGTGTAATATCAGCTAATGAACCACACAAACGATCTATCCTCACTCGGATCACGCCGTACCTAGAGGGCACGAGCAAGCGTGAGCTGCAAAGGGCAAAAGTTCTCCAAGCTGTCTGCCAGGAGAGAAGACGCTGCCGCCGCTCGCCGCCGTGTTTTCCACCGCGGTTGGACCGATCAGCGGTCCCAAGTATGCCACCGATGCCAGCAGACATTCAAGGGCAAGCGGAGAGCACCGCTGGTGGATTGAGTGTGACTGAGCGTTGCAACAGATTAGCTCTGCTTGTGACAAGCCCACTTATCCTTGCAGACAGGTGTGAAGAATGCTCTCCCCTTGTGGGCAAAAGCCACTGGTTGACACGGCCCAAGCCATTGTGCCGGCGTTATTGGTGAGTTACTTTCATATTTGCTATCTACCTTTGTTCGGGGTCAAAAAGTTGAAAGTGTAGATAAAGTAGCAGGTTGATGGAGCAGAGGTTTTTGTACGAGACCACAGCTGGCTCCTACAGCAAGGTGACAGAGTTGGAAGGTTTCGGGAGGCGAGGCGGCTTCGCCCCGCTACATCCGGAGTGAGTCATGTGAAAACATTACCATGGTGCACTGCTGCTCTTTTTTCTGTGAGCTAACACCTCCAGATCTGGGCTTTGTTCTGCCGTCTTGCCTGGATCTGTTGATTGGCTCCCCACAGGCTGTTTGCAAGGAGATCGGGAGACCATCAATCTAAGGGACCGCTTTCTTTCTTTCATTATTGGAAAAGTAAAAAAAAAAAAATCCTATACTATCCATTCATTTATTTTGAATTTGAAGGTTTTTCACTAAATTCGAATTGTTTCCTGTAAAACCCAATTGAACTTCTTAACAAAGAAAGCTGAGTAGCGACCACTATTTAAATCATTAACACTGCATTTAGCAGCGTGCTGAAACAGCTATGTTTTGTCCAGAAACATTAGCATTCATTACAGCTCATTAGCTTGCATTCAGTCTCAGCAGTGTCTATCAAACGGCCACCTGATGGCACACGGAGATCTTTCCATTCCCCATTAGATTAACTGATGCACCTGACGACGCGGCTCATTTGTTACCCATGACTCTGTCTGTGCACCCGGCCCCCCGATTTCCCTCCAGACGGAGTTCAAAGCAAAGTAATGTGGCAAACACGAGGCCTTGGAGAAAGCCTCATAAGACCTCAGTCAAAATGCATCTGCCTGTCTATTCATTAGCACTCCATCACCTCGGAATGAAGGCACATAAACTGAGAAAGAAATAGCGCCTGAAACAAGTGTTTAAAAATGATGGCAGCTCTTATACGCTCTATCCGAGCGTACCCAAGGGTAAAATTAGACATGGGGAAAATGACCTTAAAGTGGCGCCTTGCTGCACGCCGGCGTAGTGGGGGTGCAGCGGTGAAGCTATATAGGTAAGCTCAGGGGGGTTAACTTTTGAAGGATGGCAGTTGTGTAAAAGCTGCCAGAATAACTTTCTCCCCTCCGTCCCAGAGCGAGACTTAGATTACAGAATCACATGGAGACCATCATGGAGTCCTTGCCGTCTTATTCACAAGGACAACAGTTAATGTTGCAGTCTTTTAGTCACAAATCATTTGCTTTTGCCAAGCCTTTTGCGGAGATCCGGTAAATAAAGAAGCGGAGATGATCTTATATATATATGACCCTGCTCCATAAATGTTAGTGAAAAATATTAAATAGCCTTTCCAGGAATCCCATTTGCCATGCTTAGACACATGGAGGAGTGCAATGACATGAACACAGATTGGATTGGCTTCAATGTCCTAGATACTGCAGGGCTGATAGCATATTTCCAGCTTAATTCTACCTGGATTCCCCAGCACGGACGCACCAGTCCGCCTCTCGGAGATATTAGCATTGCCTGCGATGGAGCCTGTCGTTTAAAAGCCTGTGAAACGCCTGATGTGATTTCCCCGTCTTCTTTTTTCCACCACGTGCTCTCAAGGAGAGGACTGGGATCAGAGAATCCAGACTGTCAGGCGGGATTTGAATAAATGGTCCTCTTCAAAGACTATTTCTCCCCATTTGTATCCAGCGAGAGGGTTCATTTGTTTGGTAATTTGTTACCGGGTAAGCAGGTTGACGGGGGCAACGGATGAAAGACAACGTGGAGGGGGTTGTTGGGATTTTTTGGGGGGAGGTGTGTGTCAGGCTTGTTGAGAGGTAATTGAGCAACCACAACTACTTAGGCTATATTGAATAGACGGACTGGGTTTGGCCTTTCATTAGCTGGTGGTGGTACTGGGTCACAGGTTTAAGAAGGTAATTAAAGTTGATCTGGTGGTGCAACAGTTGACCAGCCTGAGCGGCGCATCACTCCTCTTTGAGAGCTTTAGAAGGTGTGGCTGTGCGATGCCTTCGGAGCAACCCCGGGCTAAGTCGGCATGCTCGGTGACACGTCGCTGTTATTCTGCCAGATTACTGTTACGCCATCTTCTCACTTCTCACATATCCAGCTCTAATCACAAGCTGTCAGAGCCTTCATATAGTCGGGGATCAGTCTGCAGACAGGTCACTGCATCAACTGCAGCAGAGCCAAAACTCCTATTAAATCCCTCTTCCCTCTTTAATTATCCGAATGTCCTCGAGAAGTGATGCGAGCCATCCTGTACTTGTGACATGCTGGCAGTGCGCTCGATGACAGCATGTATGTGTGAGTCTGAAGTGGCTCTGCTCACGCTGATGGCAGATGATGAACGTAGAGCTGAGTGAGCAAGCGAGAATGATTAAAAAAAGGTGTCTGAATTAGCCCAGTAAAAGGTATGGAACAGTTTAAGCCTTTACCCTGAGGGGCTCCACTTAAAGAGCAGAGATGAAAGGAGCTTACTCATCTTGAACCTCACAAGTCTTGAGTTCGTGTCTTGATTAGATTCCTTACAGCCGAGTTACAGGTTCTTAGGGTCTATATTTATTATATACAGTTGGCCTGTAGCTACATGGAGGTTTCATTGCACAAAAAGCTGAATAGTGAATCTGAAATACAGACTTTTTGACACCAGCTGTTCTGCAAACTCTGTCTATGAAGCGTGAAGTTATTCGTTGTCAGTTATTCCAATATCTCTGCGAATTAAATCCAAAAAATCACATATTTTTTTCAGTCAAACAACGCTCATTGTACTTGGAAATGCAGAGTTTACACTGAACATTTCATTCTGTGAAGTTCTTCTTTTATTAAAGAGTATTTACATCCTCAAAGAGAAATAACGACCAGCTCTATATGATAAACTCTACTTCACTGGCTGAGAAAACGATAAGTACTCAGATCAGAGGTCGAGATGGAGATGCAGAAAACGCAGCGTTTAAGTGCATATTCAGAAAGCATTTCACTGACTGGTCAGCAGTGAATGGCTGGGTGATATTTACAAGCCCCGGCTTACTTATATCATTAACATAACTGACCTTTGGCGGGTCTTCTTTCCTTTCCTTGGGAAAGCAAAGTCTTTCATGCCCTACTTAGACGTATAAACCGACACATTGTGTTAGCATCACTGTCAAGCACACCAAAAAGATGTGTGGTGGAAAAATAAAAATAATTGAAAATATAAATATGGTGGGATCAGTAAAGAGAAAGACTGACAGTGAGTGTGAAATCCTGTTTTCTCTCAGAACACACTTCATTTAAAATAGAATGTAGAAGGAAGACTTGGAGGGCATAATCCTCACTGAAAGAGTGCAGAAAAACAAAAAAGAAATGGCAGAATTCCATAGGATTGGCTGCATAAATTGGCAGCATATGCAATAATAACGTTATGTGATGTAATGTGTTTGGCAAAAAAAAAAAAGAAGGGCATTCATGATGCTTTGGAGGTCATCAGTGCTGTCTGATAGACACAAGCTCTGATGACATTCAATGGGCCTCTTGTCTTCAGAGGGGCTTTTCATTTGCTAAACCATCTCTGCTGGCGGCAAAGAAAGGAATGGACACACACACACACACACACACACACACACACACACACACACACACACACACACACACACACACACACACAGTTCCAGCTGGGTATGATTGAATAACCTATTAAATGTGGGCAGTGACCTCTTAAGCCAGAACAGTGTTCTTAATGTTTCATTAATCTCACAGCTACTTTTAAAACTATAATTTACTCTAATTCCACCCCCCCCCCCCCTCCTGGCTGGGTGCATTCCAGTCATTGCCGTCGGGTTACAGAGAGTATTCATTTGCAGTTTGATTTATTGGTTTACGCTATGTATTGTTTCCCCGCCCATAAATTAAATCTATTAAAACAAATGTCAAACACATTAGTAGCTGCTACGGTCGTGTCACTGCAGAGCGCTTGAGGATAGAGGAAAAAGATGAAAGAGCACATAGAGAAGAGGAAACTAGTGATGATTAACCTTAACCTGCCTATGGGCAATCTGCAGCGGAGGGCTACTGGAGCGGAGGATAAAAGCAGCCAGAGATTATTTGTGAAATGTAGAAGACGCTTATAACAGAACTCTCGCCGAGGCTGCTGGCGTGTACTTGCATTTGACAAGGAGCCAATTTCTTTCATACGTGTTACATAATTAATGATGGCTCAAGGGCGGGAAAGGTGTAAACATATTGAAGATAAACATCTGGCCGATGCCTCCGATGGTATATTGGGGAATATCGCGCTCCTTCCGTGCACTCCGAGTTCAGAGGAGAAATACTGTGAAATAAAGCGCAAGAAAAACTTTGCTTTGGTTTTCCTTCATCGTGTTGTTTGGAGCATGATGCATGCTGGGGGTTTTTTCTCCGGTAACACTTATGGGCGCCCAATTGTGGCGAGGTATGAAGAGTTAGAATAAAACTATCATGTCCTCGACACTACACTGCTCATTCTCTATAGTATGTGGAAATATAGAATAAAACATTATCTATTTGGTTATTTTACGCAACATACTAGAGTAGTTTGATATTTTGAGGGTCGGATAAAAAGATGAATACTAATCTAATATCTGTATGTTACATATGACGCTGTGACACCTGTTATCTTAGATAAGAACACAGAAACAGTAAACAGCAGCTGGAAACAGCTAGCTAGCTCATAATTGTGTACAGATTAAACAAACAAGATATAACGGATTAATTACTGAGCTTTAAAGGTGCCGATTGAGGGATTTTGTTGCCAACTTAGCTGTTAACTTACTACTGTTCATTAACTGGCTGCTCGTTGTAACGTCATATTTAAGGTACGGACATGAAAAAGGAATCTGTCTTCTCATTAAACTCTCTGCCACAAAGCAAATAAGCATGACCCCAAAAATGTGGAACTGTTCCTTTAACAGAAAACACGTGATATGTTTAATATTCTATACATAAAGTGTGAGTCCAGATGAGCAAAACTAGACCATATGTACACTTGGACCAGTACTGTGAATGACTACATATAAAAAGACTAGATCAAATAAAACTACATGAACTCTATATTTGTTATTCAACTGCTAAGTTAGATTCCATCAAATTGGTGATTTAATTAGACTTATTTGAACAAAAATGGAGGGCCAGCAGCAGGAAGACTCGGGAGAAACACTGAACGATGAGGCACAAAGGCAGTTGCATGGTAACCTTGTATATGGGTCACTCTGCAGCAGCTGCCCTCCATCAACACCCTGCACGGAGCCAATGAAACCAAGCGGGCAGGTACGACACATCCGTTCCATCTGACCCCCTGCAGCTTCATTAACTTTCACCAGGAAAACCAGAGGTTGCTACATGAAAATCAGCACCGGGCCGCCGTCCCTACAGACTGTTCATCGGGCTATTTTCACACAACGGAGCCATTTCCTCCAGATGATTGGCCAACACTTCAACCTGGCCTTTAAATGAACAATCTGTTTTTTCTGTGTGGGAAAACGCAGGATTCCATTCAGCTAAATGTCAGGATGTATGGAGTATTTCTATAACATCACACTTGCCCTTAAAGGTACCCGAGGTCATTATGCAGAATATTTGCATATATCTTGTTATTATTCCGTCTGAGACGGTAAGGTGAGCTCGCGTAAAGCTTCACGATACACACCACAGAGACAGATGCCACACTGTGCGCCTGCAACAGTGTAACAGTGACATTCAGCTGTCTCGGCCTCTGAGTATATGCACACACCCGAACCATTGCAGATCTCCCATTACAGATCAGATGCGTTGCAGCATCGTAGGTCTGTGTACTCCTCAGTGGTTTTCTGAACCGGAGGGGGGTGGGCGGGGGGTGGGAATTCAATTTGCTGCAGTATGATCTAATCTGAGTCCTACCGGGTGATAAGCTCTGCTGGTACTGCTGGCTTTCTGTGGTTTTTCTGGAGGTAAGAGAAATAAAGCATGGCAATAAGTAAGTTTACCCGATTGATGTCACTCAACGGCAGATAGCGCCTCCAGATGATACACGGGATGATCTAGGGCTGACCTTGGGCATAACAGCCTGCTTCAAAGCTCGCCTCTCCCCATCACTTATGCACCGGCATTGTCTCACCGTACACATGTGCTGTGGAGGTTCGGGAGAATCACAGATATCGTGCACATCTGGCCTCCCTGCTTTGGAGTCGCCAGACAGAACAGACTGTCAACGCGGCGCTTGAAGAACAACGTATTATTGGCGTCATTAAAAGGGAGACGGCTGAACGGTAATGTGAGGAAGTGGTCCCTTTATCAGCGGCAGTGGATCCAGTTCTTTATGCGCAGAAAAGGCCGCCTCGCGACGCGGTGAGTGCTTGGCAGAGCGTGTGAATCGTTGTGAACGTAGATATTAATCAGGATACGGTGTTAGACAGCTGCCACCCTGGGAGCCCCGCAGCTCCGGTGTCAAATCCCCTCCAGTGATCACAGGCGGAGAGGGGATACTTTGCTCGGGGAGTGCACGCGTCCCCGAGCATCACACGGTTCGCGACTGATGTTTTGGCAGATGCCCTTGTCAAAAAACATCATAATGCAAGCTGCTAGTGTGAATCGGTACGGATGGTGTTTGACAGAGGCAGCAGATGTACACTGGAAGTTACCTATTGTGATGCCGCCCCGACGGGAATATCACTCTAATGTGCAGTTATAGGAGTAGAGTCACTGTGGCCGGAGCTAATCTTGCGAATGGAACAGGAAGAGAGACGGACTAGAAAGTTGATCGTCTTGGCTGTGGGGCAGACATTAATTTAGTGGAGGTTTTATGACCACATACTGATCGATAGCACATCTAGATGGAGTCGGGGGCCTTGGGTCTGGACTTAATTGTACTCCCTGCGTCTCATCGCTTCACAATGCGTTTGGAAATCCTTCCATTCAAAGGTGGGAGGGCGGAGGAAAGGGCTGGAGTTAATTGCCTTCCGTGTGGGGCAAAGTAAGAGATTACAAGCTTGGCGGCATTGGAGGGAACACACAGATACACAATCCCAATTTGTTTTTTGAGTAAAGCTGTTAATAACGGCTTCCTTTCATTTAAATATACCATGGGGCCTGGAACTCACAGATATGACTAAAAGATAGACGTTTATATTTTATGAAGACAGATACCTGATACGTGCCAAACTCATTGACTCCAAGGGATTTCATGTGCAGCTAAAATGAACAAGAGTACACGGGAAACAACAGGAAGAACTTCACTGCTCGATGCAGAGCGTAATTAACAGCGGTGGGAACCTCAGCTTCCACAAACTCCTCTCTGGGTTTACCTCCGTGCGTCGGAGTCATGTGAGTCTGATAATTACAAGTGTGCATTGTTCGCCCTTTCTGAGAACTCCTCAGTTAGCGAATTAGCAAAAGCCATCAGCTGACGCCGCCGAAAGAGGCGCACTGCTAACACGCGGCAATCACAGGTTCTTTGACACGTAAAAAAAAAAAAAACACCTTAAGCAGTGTGGACTTTTAGTCACGCATGCAATTCTCAGAGACAAAGCTGATCTGATTGTGTTGCGTGAGTTCAATCTTGAAACCAATCAGCCAATCACCTACGGTCCAAATAGTTTTGGGAAATGTGCTTATGCTTTTTATTATCGTTATTTTATATTTTATTATTATCTCTATGCAGTCACTATGATTGTAGAACCAACAGTCACTTAGCTTAGCTTAGCATAAAGACTGAAAACTGATGGAAACAGCTAGCCTGGCACTATACATTATTGTGAGGTAAATTAATGAGGGTTAGAGTTACGTTTGTACAGACCCAGGCAAGCTGGTCCGTTTGCAATCTTTAAGTTAAGCTGAGCTAACTGGCTGCTGCAGCTTCATATGTACTGAACTGTATGGGAGTGATGTCAATCTCATCTACTACCTAGAAAGCAGATTTCTCTAAATGATGATCTATTACTTTAAGCGACTGTAGTTAAAAGCTTAACCCAGCTCCGATTCCACTGAAGCCTGAGGCTGCGCACTTGAATACATACAAATATAATTGCCTTTTATAAGTTTTACTGCATTCATATCCGTTCCTGTACAATGAAATCTAAGAACCAGTGAAATCATATTGTGTGGCAGGATGGAAGCTTCCCAGACAGACCTAATGGATCGCCTCCAGGCTTGCTGCATCATGCAGTCGGTGGTAGCGAGGAAGAAGAGCAACTCTGCCCCTGAGAAGTGTTTGGAGCTCTAACTAGGACTTAATCACTGTGCGTTGGCCTGGAGTGTCTTGGTGGGGGTGGACTATGACACACACAGTGAGACACAGTGACACACCCAGAGAGAAGTAGAATAAAAAAGAGATGACTAACCTAACCCACCTGAGCTCGGCTCACAGGGATCAATGTCTTCGTCGTCGCTCGGACACTCGGCCGACGCCACCAGCAGGTCGTCGGTCGTCTGAAAAAGAGAGAGGGCACACAGAAAAGAGCGGTGAGGGCACGGGACGCTTAGCCGCGTCGACGGGGTGCGTCCCACTCGGAGCGGCGTCTCCACAGGGTTCGGTTAAGGAGAGCGAGGCAGATGAGATGCGGATCCAGACAGCCACACTGTTTGGCGGTTGGATTTATCTGTCAACACGGTCACACGCCGCCTGGCGCCGCGGCAGCAGCTGCTGCACCGCTTCCCAGGCAACGCTCTCCTCGCTAGAAATGAGATCTGATTATTGGGGAACGGCGGAGGATAAAGTTCACGGCACAATTGTCAACTCGCATGCTCGGTCTGTTGCCGCAGTGTGTGGCTTTGCATGGCCCCTCGGAAGGGATGGTTAAGAGCCATCACAAAACACCTCTGACATTTAGAGGACAAGCAGCCATGAGAGCTTGGAAGGGGGAAAAAGAGATTGGAAAACAAAAGGGCAGAGACGCAAGAGATTAAATCAATATATTTTCCTCCCGATTTCCTTTAATGTGATTCAGTTATCTCTTTTACAAAATGATCATTCAAAATAAACCACAATCATGGCACATGGTGTTAAGGGTGCTTCATTATTCTGCTGCCACTCTAACTCTCTACTAGCCATTTTTTTTGGCTGTCTTCTTCTCACGCGACGCGATTCATTTTTATTTTTACCCTCCTGGAAAATGGGAAAGGGCAAACAAAAGACTAGAAAAAAGGTATACTGTAAAACATTATACTGCAATGTTCTTTTATAGTCTTGCTTCAGGCCATTTGATCAGCTCGGCGTTAAAGGTCATTTCATTTAAGCATGGCAGCCTCTTCAGGGCCGGGTTAGATTTTTCGGTTACGGAGCGCTGCTAAGCAGAATAACCTGCTGCTCTATATTTAGCCTTGCACCTCTACTTACCCTCTTTGTAGTACTATTTTTATTGACACTATTAACTGCATACCCATACCCCATGTGTCCTACTCTGGGATATGAGTGTATATATAGATAATAAAAAAAATAAAGAAGGCGTGAGAAATCCATTAGGCCCCCAAAAATGAAGATGGACTTGGAGTTTTATTAAATTTGTGCCATATTTCACTGAAGTCTGACATGGGCATCAAAAACATATTCCTGAGTTGGATTAGTATTGACTCATCTTAAGGAAATTAAAGGTGATGTAATTTTGTTTAACATCCATTTGGCTGCATATAATGCAATTTCATTGCGACTGTAACATCATTTCGACATTCTGAACACGGACCGACATCATCTTTACATAATAGACCTGGAAATGATAGATCAAACCCATTAGGGAGTCGCGGCGGAGGGCTGTTTTTGGGTGCATCTGTGCTGGGTGAGGCCCGGGGAAGCCGTCCAAATGTATATTTAATTTGCTGTGCATGAGGCTGATATACAGTGTTGGCCATCCAGATGGCAAAACCGCCGGATCCTGGAGTGCCACATCCATCACTTCAGCCTTGTGATTTGTTTTTCCTGGCGGGAGATCTTGACACTCTGCACTCACTGGCAGAGGAACGGGAATCAAGTAATCAATAATCCCTCTGTCTTCTTCCCACCTTACCACTCTCATTCTCTCCCTCTACCTCTTACACCCCCCGCTCCCTCTCTCCTTTTCAACTCTGTCCTTCAGATTTATTTGCGAGCAGAGACGAGGTAGCAATGTGATGTGGGTGTACTCGATGTAGGTTAACTCCCTTTAGAACAGCCTGAGTGGAGGTGTATGCCCGTTCATATTTTTATGCTTCCGTCGCCTCATTGAGGTCAGGCCGCTACAGCGCGTGGCCTTCGATTCTGAAATGCAATAATGGATATGAATAGTTGTTTATCTCCTACGCCAGAGAATCTTTGGTTTTTATAATTAAAGGTCCAGACATCAAACCCAGCCCTTTTATAAGATTAATGTTCAATTTAAAGCTATGACTCAACTCTGTTTAACTTGTAAAAGACGGGGGAAAATAGTTTATGAAAGATATGACCTTTAAAAATCTACATTATTCAGACATACTGTAATAACTGAAAGGAACTGACATTGGAAATGTGCCATACCACCTTGATTGAGATTTTCAAATAACTGACAGGGAAGCATGATATATCCTTTCATAACGCCGCCATAGGATAATGTCATTCCACCCTCCAAGGACAAAGGCTGTGTGTAGATCTGTGTAGCTCCATTGTGCCTGTAAGCCACCTCCAGGTCCAATCCGTCAGTCTTATCAAAATATCAACCACATGCGATTCTTTTAAATGAATCTGGCGCCTGAAGTGGATGTGAGCCTCCGAATCGACGCTTAAAAATGAATTGGCGTGTTGCTGGGCGTCTCTCTGCCGGCTAGGATTAGTGTGTAGGTCAACATTTTGATGTGGTCATGACCTGCTTGAAATCCAATAACATTACCAATTCATGGTGTCCTCCGACGCTTGGCTTCTTTTTCACCCGTGACAATTCAATGTGGGCTGTGTGAGGGGCTTACCATGCAATTTAGCCAGTGTGATGAAAACTGACAGGTACCTCGGGTGGGATGTCTGGACATTTTTTTAGAAGAGAACACAGGACATGCATGTAGTGATTTTGCCATCTTATCTTACATTTTCTGGAAATACTGTACGTGTTTGGGAGTTCATTAGCTCGGCAGATCCAGGTTTACTGAGGCGAGGAGCATCATGCCCACAGGAAAGATGCTCCGAAAGATAAACAAGATGTACCTGTAGTTCATTTTATGAAGGTACTTCGAAAATGCTAAAAGCAGAGCTCTGGGCTTGCAAAGCATCATTAATCTGACGGTAAAGTGCTGAAGCCATGGTGAACCTAAAGCATGCTCATTTATCTGCCTGCTCAGAGCGGCAGAGAGCAAAGTCCTACGAGACGTACCGAGAAAAACCTGGGGAGACAGGAGGGAGTACGAAACACACAATAACGGGTGAAAAAAAAAAAGATCCTGTAGGGAGAAACCGGCTTTTAGTGTTCATACAAAATGTATGAAACTCTTCATAGTTTCCAAGTACAGTGTCATTTCAAATACTTAAGTTGTCAGGGGAGTTTTATATACACAGACGAGAAAAGAAGAATAAATCTAAGCAGCCGCCGTGGTGGAGGAAACCCTATCGACTGACCTTGGCTCGTCCACTGATTGAACCATCAAAGGGGATGCGGACCAGGAAATTTCACCCTGACTCAGCCAAAGGCGCCCCGGTGCTTTCTTTAGCACTGTCATGCTGGATTTCGATCCCTGACGATTGATAATGGTCCTCCGTAATGAGATGTCCAGGCCAAGCCGTGCAAGTCTGCACGCGTGCTCCGCTTAGTCAGCAGTGTCATTCTGCTGGACACCAGGTTATCTACAGCTCTACAAACACTCATCTGCTCCCCGCTAATGCTCAGCGACGCACCGGCCAATGCCACTCTCTAATAACCACTGTATGGAGTTGGTGGCTTTACTATAATGCCCTACATTTGTACACTTCTCCCCCTGAAAGCGTGGTTTCCCCACTTAATCCTGGCAGGAAGAGGAGGAGGAGGAGGAGGAGGAGGAGGGGAGGGGCTGCTCTTCAGGGAGGATGCTGTGTGCTGGTAACCCGGTGCTCGAGAGCAAGAGACACCTTCTCTGTGATAACCTGTCGGCATGTCTCTACGGAGAGCCTTGGGTTTTCACATTGTTTTCTCCCTGGTCTAATTTGATGAATGCTCTCTGGCACACAACATGTCTCTTTGGAGACGAGCTGAAAGTCAGGAGGACACTGAAGGCATCTGAAGGGTTTATCCCAAGCATGCCTCTGCCGTCCCGGTAATGTATTCCACTGAGGATGCTTGCTGTTTTCTTTTGCCTCTCTGCTTTTCTGTTTTTTTGTGTATCCCTTGTAAGCCCTGTTACAAGCTCTTGTTTCACAAATTCCTCTCTCACTTGCTGATCGGTGACAATAATAATAAAATTGCTATTTTTTTTTCGTACTCAGTGTCTGTAATCTGCTGCTTATTAAGATCTGGCGTAAGTCACAATATTTTTTCACAATGCCCAAAAAAATGCTGTGTTATTATCAGAAAGTTGTTGTGGGTTGATTGAAAAATCAAAGGGGAAAATGGCTTCGCTCCACACTATCACGGCACACATAACAGACCTCCCTGTCTGCTAAACCGCAAGCAAACTTCACCTCATAACTTCTTATCTTTGTCTGCATCTTTCATTTCCACGATCCATACGCTCATCATCACCATCCATTAGATGTAAGCGTCCCACTGAATAAACACTTCCCGCCGACCGTCACTGATGTCAGACAAACGTCACAAAAGTCTCTAAGATTTGTCTGATAATTATTTTTTCAAAATATTTTGTATAATCTTTTATTCTAATCAAACTTTAAATGCCAACAGAGCAGGTTTTAGAATCGTATTATGTACGAAAACGTGATTTCAGGATGTTAAGAAGACAAAAAGCATAGTGTGCTTCCTGAAATATATCATTGCTTCATCAATTATGACGGTGAGAAGATCGATTGAAAATATTTTTGTGTTGGATAAAACTTTTCTACTCCTACAAGATTGTTCATACTGTTCTAGGTATTGGCCTCATATTCCTTTTATTTCCATTATCTAATGATCCCAGATAAATCATATCAAGATTACACTGAGGGCTCCGTTTCAAGCCAACACCAAACACGGAGCTGAAAGTATTACTTTTACCTTGTCTGTAATTGCCAACAGCTCTGAATGCCTAAGCAGAGGAATCACTATTGTGGATCTGTTCCCCGAACCGTGTGCCACAATCTCTCTTGCTGTCCCTGATTTACACCCGTAGTGGCCCAGTAGTGTCCAGACCCGACCAGAGTTGTAGTCTGCACCGACTAATTGGGAGGAGTTTGTTGTGCTAAGCTTCACTCTTGCAGCAACACATCATTAGTGTGCCAGGGAGGGAGAGAGAGAGAGAGGAAGCGATGGGACGGCAGATAGAAACGGCTCATGGTTAGACACGGGATGAATTTACCCATGGCAGCTCTCACGCTGCAGCAGCAGCAGCAGCTCTTATCGGAACGCCTGATGACATCCAAGTATCTAACTTAGCACCCGGGAACTAGGTCGAAGTTGATGAATAATTTAGTCCCAGATGCTCAATAGATTCCGTCTGAATAATGAAGGCGTGCAGGCCTCTGAGAGTGTGACTTCGGCTCAGTCTATTGCCTGGCCTTCAACCACACTCTTCCTGCTGCCGGTCTGTCAAGCTGTCAACATCGTGAACTCACACGGACAGACTTCAGTAATGGAAAACAATGGAATTACATTATCGCTATCGCAGCACAGCTACAGTGACATGCAGTGATGGATTTACACATTTATATATATATATATATATGCGTGTATATATAGATATAACATATTAGGTGTGTGTGTGTGTGTGTGAAACCAGTATGAGATGATTAGAGCTCTGTGCTGCTGGAAGTAGCCATCAGCAGATGGGTACACTGTGGTCATAAAGGGACGGACATAGTGAGCAATAATCCTGGTAGGCTGTGGCGTTAAAACGATGCTCAATTGGAAGTAAGGGGTCCAAAGTGTGCCAAGAAAATGTCCCCCACACCATTACATCACCACCAGCAGCCTGACCCGTTGATACAAGGCAGGACGGATCCATGCTTTCATGTTGTTGACGCCAAATTCTGAGACCGTACCATCCGAACAGTGCAGCAGAAATGGAGGCAACGTTTTTCCAATCTTCTATTGTCCAATTTCGATGAGCCCGTGTGAATTGCAGCCTCGGTTTCCTGTTCTTAGCTGACATGAGCTGCTGCAGGAGCTCGTCTGCTTCAAGGTTGGACGTGTTGTGCGTTCAGATTTGCTTTTTTTCCTGCAAAAACCTCGCTTCCAACGAGTGGTTATTTGAGTTACTCTTGCCTTTCTACCATCTCGAACCAGTCCGGCCATTCTCCTCTGACCTCTGGCATCAACAAGGCAGAGAACTGCTGCTCACTGGATGTTTGATCCTTTTTTCTGTACCGTTCTCTGTAAACCCCAGAGAAAAATCCTAAGAGCAGCCCTTCTGGCAACGACAACCATGTTGAACTTCAGCAGATCGTCTTGACCACGTCTACGTGCCTAAATACACAGAGTTGCTGCTATGTGATTGGCTGATATTTGAGTTAACAAGCAGGTGTACCTAATAAAGTGGATAACAAAGTGAGCGTATATTCATACTTTTCATGTTCAAATGTCTGTGATTGTCTGGGCTTTTTGAACAATTAAAGAAAAGCTCTGATGTGAGGCTTCATGGTGGCTCGACAGATTGCCAATGCAGCTGAACGAGTGCTGAACAACAGGGAACAAGCAGCTCGCTACCAAAAAAAAAATGACAGATATTCTCTGCTGTGTGCTCGCTGAAGAGGATTTACATCACATTCTGAAATTCTCCGTAAATGGATCAACAGAGCTTCAAAACAAGAACTGCCAAATGACATCAGGCAACAAACAAACCAAAAATATATGCAAAAGAGCACAACAACAACAACAACACCATCACCACCAGATGCTTCATTATTTCTTCCACAGAAATTAATTGTTGAGATGTTCCTGAGATATTGACAACCGAGTCTTTAACTGAGCATAAAAAATATAGTTTTCACAAGCATAAAAAAAAGGCATCTGGCCGTCGCACAGTTTGACCCGTTTGAAAGTTAATATGTGCCGCTACTTTATAATGGAGTTGGAAAATACAGGAACAAATAATAAAAGAGATATCACCTGAAATAATAGGCACGGTTGAGATAAAGCCTTCAAAAACTATCTAGAAATTCTTCATATATTACATATAATATCGTCATTATATTTCGATAAACAATACCGTGCTCTCAACAACAATCCTGACTTCTATGACTCCATCATTTCAATCTAAGGAAGGTATAAACACGAGGTGATTAAACTAACCATAACCACCATCTTTATAATGAAAGCTGGCAGTAATTACCCCAGGCATATGAGCAGTGTGTCCTGAGTGCTAGTATGCATTCCGTAGGTGTGATTCTACCAAACACCTGATAATTCATGCAACAAAAAAGAAGATGCTGGCATTTCTCAAAGGCAATTAACTCGGCGTAATTGGTATCTTCTCCTTTCTGTTTTGACTGCTTGTGTACGCCGTGGCGTGAAAAAAAAAAGAAACCCGGCCGCGGTGGACAGCTGTTTTCACTTGCCAAGTTATGAGAGACCGTCCCCTTTGGGAGAAAAGACTTTGCTTTATTTAAAACGAAGCAGCTGTTGCTGCAACTGGACCTCAGGCAGAGTATCAGAGTGTCATTAAAAAAAGAATGGTCGGAGGCTCTCCATCTCCCCTGGTACCCACATGTTTCTGTCCTGCCATACATCTTCCTCACGGCTCACGTCGCTACACCCCAGACGGTCTAACAAGGGGCTGGGAGGCAGCCTCACACACACCTGCTACACACACACACACACGGTGGAAACATACAACACAACCACACACGGACGAGTGGCAATGAAATGCAACTTCTGTTAGCAGCCTGGATTCAATCTGTCCACAAACAGTTGCTGCTAGTGTAACAGTGTGTTTTCTCCTCAAAGGAATGGCTACAGTAAACCTTGCAGATTTCTGGTCTAACAATGACAGAAAAAAAAACAATAATCCTCGGGAAAGGTGAAAGATCAATTGTGAGCTTGGTGCATGTCTGGAAAAGCCGTTTTACATGATGGACGGTGCAAAGGGGACGTCGCCGTGTGAAGGTGCACTGCACAGGAAGATTTGGATTTCAGGTGAGCAGGAGCTGCTTCAGGAAGTACACGTGCCCGTGCCCTCATTAAAACGCCGTCCCTCTCTGGGACCCGGCAACACTGCTTTGCTAGGACTCCTTTTAATGTGGCTGCTTCAAGGCGCTGCTACACCACTTTGTAGATGTTGTCTCAAGTTCCCCTCAGGAACCCCGTTCGACTCATTCTCCAGGAACAGTCGCCCGCTCGCCCTTAATGAAAATGCAACACTTAGCACGGTGTGTGACGGAGCTGGAGCGCCGAGGTAACCGGGGGAACGTTTTTTTTTTTTTTCCCCCGTGGCTGCGTGGGAGGAAACGCGGCCCGTTTCCCAGTCAAACTACCACCATGTCAGTCGCTGACTCAGACCGAGCCATGTGTGACTGCTGCCTAATTCACCGCCTCATACGACTCCAGACATTCTGTGCGACGAATGATAAGCAGTTGATATTTTGATTTCTAATTAAGCGGGGCCGCTTATTATTTATGACTTGGGAGACATAAATAATGTGCACACAATATGGGCGAGTGCCTGTAGTCACCTCGCGGTGCAGAAGGAGCGCACACTGAGCGGCTGCCACGCAGGATACAGCTTCAAGCAGATTACACAGGAGAAGGCTGGATGCCTTCTGCTAGCTACATGCTCTAAATGATAAAATCTTAATATGAAATTCATAACACTATCTGCCTCCATCTACCTCCTACGCTACCCCCTCTTGTTCTCTCACTTCTTCTCTCTCTCTCCTCGCTGATGCATAAACACCACTCCGTAGAGGTATATTACATGGTCGACTTTGTCCCTCCCCCTTATCCCTGCTTTCACACTTCTCCGATAAATGAAATCTGTCTGCATTGAAGCATTTTCCCCTCTGGATGCCCTGATATTTTCGTTATCTGAAATCGAATCTGGAGCTCTGTGCGCGTCTGTAGCTCGCCTTGGTAGTAATCTGGCCCGAGAGCAGAGAACTGCCCTGGAGGAATATCATACACTGAGGATAAACTGGGGAGTGAGGGAGGAATAACAATTACCGGAGAATGGTTTGTAATCACGGTGCTTTCTATCTAAATGCTAACATACAAACACTTGTTATTTTGGGGGAAGCTGTTTGGCTTCGATCCAAAGCGACGACGTAATTCTTCATTTTCTTCTTCCCTTTCTCCTCAAAATCTAAAAATAGATGACAGATCTAAGCATGCGTCTGTGTGTTTTTGAGAAAGAGAGCGCGTGAGAGGGAGAGATATCCAGCTCGGCCACAAATCACTGTCTTCCTGACTCTACCTGCTTCTTGACATGCAGTCCCAGTCCCTCATCAGGTGACAGCAACAAATTTGTCATCTTAATATAGATGCCATCACTGCAGAGATGAATGTACGCAGGGCCTAATTCCCACGTGTAACGCTTGCAAAAAAAAAAAAAAAAAAAAAAAAACATGACATGAGGAGAGAGGAAGAGAAGCTTTGCCCTCCAACAGCAGAGCGGGTCGCCTGTATCTCCCACAGAGCGCCGTCGTAATCAGATTCCTGTCCTGCAGGTCTGGATGTGTCATTCACGAAGGGCCGAGTGTTGGAAAGGCGTCAGCGATGCTCTCGTTCCGGAGAGACAAAGCAAAGACGCAGTCAGAAAAGTCAGGTCGCAACTCATGGAAAAAAAAAAGATCTTAATAATGGAAAGCCTAAACTGGCTTTATGGAGACTTTTAAGCAAAATTTATTTTTTCATTACAAATCCATCCTTTGTTGTAATGCGAGACTGTGTTTTGGACTGGACCATCTTTTTTTTATTATGTATCAATTATTTTTTGACTTGTCATTGGACTTTCCAATACATTCTATCTATCTATCTATCTATCTATCTATCTATCTATCTATCTATCTATCTATCTATCTATCTATCTATCTATCTATCTATCTATCTATCTGTCTGTATTCTTCTGAAAGGTGAAAAATAACATATTTATTCTATAAAAAAGTAGTCCTGCATAATATTTTATGCTGAATACAAAAATTTAATTAAACATTGCTCGGTTATTTTGAACATTATTCAATAGACTACATGCTGGCAGGGGAGAGAGTGTCTTAAACGTATTAAAACATTAATCATAAGTAAGAATCACATCTATTTATCTATGCATATATATTAAAGTCCAATTTATTTTTTTATTTTAACTGTAGTGTATCTATATCTTTGAAACCTGTTGATATACATACATATATAAATATATACATGATGTCCAACTATTAATTCGAACACATTTAGATTCAAATTGAAAGCACTCTGTGGCTTGATTGAGTTACATTTCCTCCCCAAGGCCATTCCTCCATTACTCTCTTCTCTTGTCCATTTGCCAAACAATGCTTCATTCGTGTGTTGCATGTTGATGCCCTTATTTCATCTCTGTAGCTCCTGGCATTTGTTTTCACCTTAATTGAATCCAAGTGGTAATGATGCTGACTCTCATTATCCTCCCTTTCATCCTTACATACCTTTAGAGCTCTAGATCTGATGTTCAACATCAGTATATGGTCGCTCCATAAACAGAGCCAGCCATCTTGCCTTGTGTACAGTATGATCTTAATCTAAAGCTCTTAGTAGCTGTAGACTAAATCACCACGCTGGTATGGAACTCTAGATAGAGACAATTAGATAGAAGAACATAGATTTAAGACCCAAGTAATGGTCTTCTAGTTTATTGATGTTCTGTTGCAACAAATACATTTTCTCCAACTGACGGATAGATTATGGGTTTTATCTGAACATAAAACAACATAAAACTGTGATTTCTGTTGTGGTGAGAACTAAAAAGATAAATTTGGCTGGCATCGGTTGTATCGTCGTCATAAAACAGGAGCTTTTCGATGCATAAGCCAGTTTAGGCCTGACACTTTCCACCAGCTTTTGAGAAAAAAAAAAAGATTTTAAAAGTGTAAACGAGCTCAACGAGCAGTTGGCACGCAGCTCGTGAAAAGTGTGAATCTCGCAGGTGGGAGCAATCCGTAGGACAAATTATAACTTATGTTCAACAGTTGGAGGACGAGGACTATTTTGTGATTTTCTACAAATCATCCTGTAACAGCAAATGTCCCGGGAGACAACAATATGGTCTATTACGCACGCTCTAAAGCTGTCAATGTCAGTATCTCCTCCACCCACAATCCAACACTTTAGAAAACAGAGACAACGTTCACAGTGCGTAGGTTTCATTTTTGTCATCTTAACAGACTTGGAGGGACAATCTGTAATCCTCCGTGATGCTGCCAGTAGTATGGAACCTACACAAACAAAGATGCTTCTTTGTTGATTAGCTCAATAATGGCAGTGCGTCTGAAGTACTTGGCTGTAACCATTTCAGGCGCCTTTAAAATAAGCAAAGGGGGAAAATGCATCCTGGGGGACTCAGCAGGCTAATTTTCAGATTACATTCCTCTGCCGCTAACTATTAAACAATGCAAACATTCATCAAACCCATGTCAACGCATGCTGGCATGTATGTGTTCACCGCTGCCAAGGTGGAGTGGATCGGCGAGTCGCATGTGTACGACACAGTGTTGAAGGGCAGCGTCTGTAATGGCCCCCGGTGAGGGCTGAGATGATGGATATGGTCTGTCGCTGGGAGTGAACGCCGCGGGCCTGAGGCCACCGCGGGTCCACGCCGTTGCCTCCTTTGCCATCTGTCAGCACTGGGTGGGCACAAAGCCATGACTGGGGGCCCGGGGCGGCACACACCAGGACCACCTTCAACAACGCGCACATCACTTTAGGGACAAGGTGGGGAGGTCAGCAAGACAAGTGCTGCAGCGGAGAGAGCCATCCATCTACAAAACGCTGGTTTTACTCTGATCTAATGATTGTTTCACATGCAACCACTGAATTATTCACTCTGGTTTTTAATTTTCTTCAGGATATGCGGTGACACCAGGCCTTTTCATAACTGAATATATGAGGATAAATACAATAAAAGCAGAAAAAAAAAATCAATAGTGCATTTGTCAGTGAAGCAAGCCGTTTAATAGCCAATGGTCTTCTTTTCCCCCTCGAGCTTATAGCATCTCAATAGCATGGTGGTCAATCCCGTACATCTGCATTGCAGGGGAAATCTTATCCCGAGGATGTTTTCTTTCTGTGAATAATTGAAGGCATCACAACCTCACAGGGCACTAAACACTCCAGTCTACAAGAGAGTCAGGTCTCCTGAATGAGATGAGACTCATCCAACAAGCCGTCTCTCTGCTAACGTGGAACGTTTCCGTAGTAACCTCTCGGTTCGCTGCGACTGTGTGTGAATCAGTGAAGAGGTAGAAATGTGAATAAAAACGTACGTCTGGTTTTCAGATGAGTTGAGGAAATCGGTTCCATTTCTTTTCATTATGACGAGTTATTTCTTTTAAAGCACCAGTGTGAAGGATTTAGGGGGCTGTAGCGGCATACATTGAGTACTTATGAGGGCATAGTCATGTGACACTAAGAATTCTTGTGTTTTCGTAACATTAGAATGAGAATGTGTCATCCACTAAAGGAGGAAGTCAAAATAAAAAGACCATAAGGAAATGAGGAATAGTTTGATATTTATTTTGGTCCTTTGCAAAGCCACGATCTAATTCTAATAGGACATGTTGGGCTGAATTTCATTTACCATCAGGTTGCCGGCGGTCAAATTGCATTTGATTTACCTTAAACAGCCTGCAATCTTTCCTCCGTCTCTGACTTTCAACAAAAAGCAATAAAAACCATCTTTCATGAAATGCAGCAGTGAGAACGGTGTGTACTCTATCTAGCGATCACATGGCCGACACCGGCACAAACACAGATGGGTACGACTCCTAAAGCCATTAAAAATGAACAAACAGAGTCAACCTATGCTTTTTCACTCTGCAATAAAATGAGCATTAACTTTGAGCGTAACTGGCAGCTATTCTGTTTCTCTTGTTAAATGTTTGCATTTCTTCCATTTGTTCATGAGAAAAGTTTTGACAAACGCTTCAATCAAAAAACAACTAGTACTATCGTGAGCAGTCCGTGTGATTAATAATACTTTGGTAAAACTTAAATAAAATGGAAGGAAACGGACGACCGTCTCGGTGTTGGAGGAGAAAGACTAAAAAAAGAAGCTAATGTTGCACAATAAGAAAGGTGGTTGCTACCTGCCACTAGGGGGCCATCCAGAGGGTTCGTGAACATCAACAGTGAATCATACGTTTAACATTATGTAATGTAGAATATAAATATTTATGGAATAAACCTGTATAGATCTATATCAGTAGATGATACAATTTACCCATGTTCCCTAAAAAAAAAAACCCTGAACCTAAATTTGGCCGCTGCTCAAAGGTTTAACTAAAGTTAAGGGCACTCTGGGGAAAAATAAGTTATGCATTAGCCCATGCAAACTATTGGAAAGTGCCTAACAAGTACAATTACATTTCCCAGTAATGATTGGGGAGCAGTGGTACTCCACATTTCCAGTAAGTAGTGAGGCAGCACAACCAATTGCTCATTCGCTATATTTTATCTCTTCTTGAAGAAAGGAAAGTTTGGAGGAAGATTACGCCACTTCTCTATCTTTGGATTCAGGAGAGAATGGAGGCGCTGCCGGGTTTGACGGTACGGAGTCGGCAGCTGCCGGTGGATCCTCCGGGGCAGTGCCATGTCCCGAGGGACGCACCTGACTGGAGAACACCTGACTGGAGAGCCGGTCGACTGGCATCTCTTTTTGCTCACATTCTGTCAATCCGGAATCATTCAAAAGTAAATATGAGAGAAAATGTTACGCAGTCAAGATTAGCTTTTCAAAGCTAGTCAACTGTACATCTATATGAGTTTATATTCACTACCAACAGGTAGAACAGCTTGTTCTTCAGGGATTGTTCTTTCTTTGGATGATGATTTCAGATATTTGGTGGACTTATATTCAAATCTATCCTAAAGGTGCAATGTGAAGATATAACAGCAGATCTCAAAGGTCTAAAACTAAATGAAGACTCATATTATGCAGCAGAGTTAAAGAAGCTGTACTGCATGTGTTCAGAGCAGTGCTTAATACCCACGCTAAGTCTCCGGTCTGAGTATTGATGCATGCAGGATTAGTATTAAAGCTAGGCTGTGCAGACTTATTGCAGCCGTAGCTTGTAAAACAATAATCCCTGCTGGTATCAAGACAATCACAACAAGGTCTAAAGGTAGCAGCAGATACAATAAAGAGACATAGTGCGCGGATGATTATAAAAGAAAAGAAGCTGCAGACTGAGCACTTATTGGATACTAAGTTGCAGAAGATTCTTCACCACGAGATTACGGTGACACTAAGTTTATTATAGTGTGTCGGAGCCAGCCAGCGAGGAGGCTGCGCGCTGCACTGAAGGTGTAGCAGTGCAGCATGTCAAATCTTCGATTATCCCTGTGAATTATAGAGGCCAGGTTTCTGCCCCTCGTCTCAGGGCCCAAGACAAACAGAGCCACTACAAGCCAGTTCAGCCGGAACTGAACCATGTGCTGTGAGTGCAAATGAAAATGGCCCACGCAATGTGTTTTGAATGTTCCTCACTTCCCCTGAACGACCATTACGCCCACCTCACCCCGGGTTAATTCAGAAATAGAGAGGCCAATTGGCTATTTGGTGGTAATGATGTGACATAGTGGCCGTTCGTTCTCCCTAGGGACAGACGATAATCTGCATTTCTGGTATTTCAGCAACAAGCTCCAAAACAGAAATTGCACTCTGTGGGAAAAGAAAGTTATTAAAGAAAAATGGGAAATAAGAAATGTCAGATAAGGTAAAATATTATGTTATCTTTAATAACTACCGTACCATATTGGCAAGAGGGTGTTTCTAATATGTTTGAAAAAGTTAGAGTTTCATTTTTAATTATTTTGCCAGAACCATTAACAGATACAATATTAATATATCCAGTACTTTGGTTTGGGATCACATACATACAAACCAATGACAATCCCATGAATCTGAGTTTTATTTTGTGTTTAGTGCTGAATAGGAAATGTAAAAAACAAAAATGGTGAACCTAGTGAATGTTAGCTGCTGGGCATCAGCATGTAAGCATTGTAAATGCTCCAATCTCACAGAGGTGGTTTTATGGTATGTTTTTATAACCATATGCTTAGAAGAGGCAACATCAACTTATACTCCTTTTTTTTCTATAACATTTTCTAACATATAAAAAAGGGAGGAAATAAGCAATAAAAAGTCAAACTTCCATATTAAAAACTACTGAAAAAAATCATAATGGAGAAAAATGATGGCTTGAAAACGAACCGAAACAACTGTTGCAGTGAGTCAAGTGTCAAGTCATTGAATCGTTCCTAATTACATAGAAAACAGAACTAGCAATTAACGTCGTGTCAATATTAACAAAGCAGATAATAACTATAAATACTGACTGACTGATGAAAAACTTGGTAAATTCAATATCAACACACAGCGTTTTTCTCTTGGACGTGTCTGTCCTTGAGTCTCTCCATGATGCTTGAGCCAATACCAACTTTTAGAGGCTGTTCCTGCAAACAGCTCGGCTGCTGGATGGCAGCATCACACTCCGGCCGCTTGTGAGATTGATATACTGTATGTGTACTGGCCAGGGTTGATAATACAGAGCGGTGCAGGTGAGGATCCATCACTGTCAAGAGCTCTCAATGGCTCTTCCAGATAGCAGGCTTTCGACTCTTTTCTTCTTTTTTTTGCAGGGATGGTAACGGCTACATAGGCTGCTATCTCTTATCCTTGACTGGTGTTGATTAAGCATCATCTGGTGTTAAATGTTATCTTCCTACAGTTTCCTTCAACTGTCCATCAGCAATCCAAAAAAGCTGCAACACACACCCATGTATTTCACTGAAATGATATCCCGCACATGTGCTGTTAACTTTACATCCATGTCTTCCCAACATGTCATCAGCCCCCCTCCCCCTCCCTGGAAGCAGTCATTTTATCAACAAAAAAAAATACATATTGCAAGAAGAAATAGTGCAAACAAAGCATATTGGTAGACAAGAGAAACAAGTAGCACCTCCTAGTGCATGTTTGCAATAGCTGGTCTTTTGTTTGTGAATGCAAACACAAGTGCATTATGGTTTAATTGGATGTGACCAGGCACCGCTACAGGGAGCGGACAATTCATTAAGACATAACAGTCAGGCCCATGTAGTAAGCCATTTTCCCCACGGAGAGCAGGAAGCACACAGCAGGAAGAAAGTCACTCCAGACAATACGTGACTCTCAAAGAGTCAAGTGTAGAATCTCTTAAGTCAGGAAACCCAAAGATATGATCAAAATGAAGGGAACATCAAGGCCTGTGCCTATTTCCTCTGTAATCTGTATTTGAGTGGTTTGCACCTCCTGGAATGAATCCAGTATCCCTTAAGCAAAGGGGGAATTCTAATAACTATTACAATAACAATTCTGACTCATCAGTTGTTTCCCATGGTGCATTTCTTTGGTGATTACACCAGCGAGCTCTAAGATGATAATATTCTTTGTTAATAAAGCGTGAGTGGACACCCAGTGATTTGAGGAGAATGACATTAATGTAATGCTACCCATAAGCCAAGGCCCACAGTATTTAATAATAGCATAACCCCAGCTGAGCATTTAGAGAACTTTTTGATAGGGCACCTGAGAGGCCAGAGTCCCCCCCCCAGACCCTTCAACAGCATTACACTAATGATGATTAGCACTGACTCTACCCTCTAGGAGATAAGTGGACTACTGCAAGAAGACATACCCTCAATCTACAGAGCCAGTGTCACTGAATGATGTCATTGTGCTGGCATTTTGACCATGTGTGCACTACAAGACGGCTGCAAACTTATTTTCTTATTAAAGGCATCAACAGTTATCAGTTATCAGAGGCCAGGGATTACGTGTTCTCATAAGCAAACTGATTGCAAAGGTTATTGCATCAAGCTCTGTTTCATTTAGTATCCTCTCATCGTTGCAATCCTGTAGACAGCAGTCAGCAGACAATCTCTTAAAGAGACAGTGAAGCCTGAAATACATTTCCCTACATTTCTGTTGGCTTATCTCTGGTTTTCCGTCAAACATATGCAAATAACCAAACATCCCTTTATTTTCTCTATCTATAAAAGCTCCAGCACTCAGTGGCATTCACATATGCATCACATGTTTTGAGGGTGCAGCGAGTTAACCATGCCCTTCATGGAAAACTGCACTTGAACATTAGCTCGCGGGTTTTAGCTAGCAATATCAGGGGTGTATATTCACAAGAGCAACGCATTGTTGATGGATGCCAACAATCTTCTACAGCTCTGTGGATTCAAAAAGCTAAAAGTGAAGGATTTGATCCAATTCCTCTTGGAATTTGGCAAATCCACATAAGTGGTGAAGTTGAGGAGTCTCCTGTGCCTCCTGAAGGAAATGTGTAGAAAACGTGTGGTCCACTGACATAAAAAAAATATGATTATAGGCACTTTAAATGTTGATATTGGAAGTAATAGGCACTTGCAATAAGTGAGTTTGACTGGATTTATGCGTGTCTAGTAACACCAAAGTGCCTTGACAATTACCTCTCATTGTTAGCAAAGGCCTTTAAAAGGTCTCAGATGTATTTTTCTTATTATTTTGGATCCAATTGCCGTCATTACCGGCCCCTTCTCCAATTTTCTGGAGCACCACTTTTACCGAGCTTCGACGGTTACAGTGTGTTACTGCCACTGCCAGTGTTAGTGTTGGCCGTCTGCACCGGGGGAACCGGCCGTATTAAAAATGTACACGTCCCAGTAATGTGAGGCTCTCAGGACATAAAAGCTTTCACTGAACTGCGTTCGCCATCAGAGTGGAGACAGAACAGCTGGACAATGATTAAAACGCTGACTATTCAAGGGTAAGAACAGTGAATGCACCGTCTCTTTTTACCAAGGCCAGACACGGCGTCTTTCTAAGTGTAGTGTCCTGAGACGGCGATGTCCTACCGCTAGTGCTCTCCATGGGAAGGTCGTCAGGTTGAATCAGGCTGAATGCATTGACATCTCCCAATGCACACGTTCCTGCATGCCTCATTCATCTCCCCACCTACATCACGGAGCATCTCTCTAATCCGATGACCTTTCTTTCTGTATGAATGCATTAGATAACAGCTAAACCAACAGTTAGCCTTGACTATTCTCCTCTTTCCAAGCCCTTATACGCCACTTTAAAGGTGAGCTTGCAACATCATTTTACAGTACAATATCTGTGAATGAATTTCGCCAAAAGTCATTACAGTATTGCCATTAACCTGCCCTGAAGCCTCGCTGATACAAAACCCACATTTAAAGCAATAGGCACAAGTAGATTCCCCACAAACAGGATCTGGTATATGAGCTGAACACATGATTGCAACAAGGTAAACTGTTATTGATTAAACTATTCAATCGGCATCTGCTTAGCATTAATGTCAGATATCCAAACATCGAACTGTATCTAAAGCAGAAAATGTGCTGTGTGCATATCTCTGTAATACACTGCATTTTTAAATTGTCATTAATATCAATTTACTTCCCTCCATGAAAAGGCCCGTAAAAAAACTAGGCATCCATCTTATCAAGCCTGTTCCTTTCTGCCAATCTTTTTTGTCTCCTTGGTGGCAATTTATAACACCGCATGGCGCTGGGATATAATTACACTCTATTGTGTGATATTTCGCCTGCATTACATGCTCCTGCAACGGTTCAGGAACCATGCTGAGTCTGAGAGAAAACCATTTCGCCGGATCAATATTTATGATTGTATTATTTGTCAGCATCTTATACAACCGGTTGGAATGCTGGGAGAGAGGGGGGGGGGGGGGGTCCGAGGACGGCCACTGATGTGGGGTCTTTACTGAAGTCCAGTTGAAAACTAAGTGTAAACTATCTGTGGGAGTTTGTCATTTCATAATGTGAGCCGGAGCTCAAACAGCCCTCTAAATTGAAAGAAACACTTGACATTTTGCTTTGAATAGAGTTGATCTTTCTAAAAAAGCTCCATATAAAAGCTTAAGGTTGACTTAAAAAAAATACATCGACATTCCAGCCTTTTTTATGCTTTCATTTTATCCAGAAGCAATCATTTGAAAAATAAACATTTCAATGGTTTTACTTTTGAACAATGGAACTTATCAACACTTAGAAGGCACTGAAAAGTTTTTTTCCCCTCAAGTCCTTGATACAGCCTGAGACATGTGTGCATTCACGTTTGTCTCAGTGAAACTGTGAAGGGAGGGAAAAAGGAATTCAAATGAAATGATTTTGATTGTGTGTATAATTCTCCCCTCCTGAGATGTTTTAATATCCCTTTATCCAATCTGCTTAATCCGAAATGAGTTAAATCCAAAATGATTTTAAACTATATTTATGAAAGCTGATTAAGCCCTGATTAAAGGGTCATTTAAGTGTACGACTATGCTTGATTTCAGCTATTATGTATGCTTTCCCTACAAATGACTCACTGAATATTGGAAATTCTGACACACATTTTAACTTTGCATGTGTTCTTTCTGCACGAAAACGTCTCAGCATCGTCTTCGCAGCTTCGTCTCCGGAACATTTAAAGCGTGTTTCGTATCAATGAGGTTGCGTTTTGATTTGTTTGTACAGGCTGGAAACGTCCCGCGGGCCCCGAAGCGTCTGGTTTTGTTTTGTACCAACAACACATGGCACAGCAGCCTACATTCTGACTATTCTCTTTGTTGTGATAGAAAACACAGAAACCATTTTTTTCCCCTTTGTGACCTAAATGAGTCAATATCATCTTCTGTGCAGTAATCAGGTATTCCTAGATCGTAATGAAGATCTGTCAGCATGTTTGTGTAAGCTCATTTCCCAGTAGAAACAACGTAAATCTCTTAAATTCACATTTTGAAAAACGGAATTAGTTAGTTACACTAATTCTTTTTAGGAAGTCGATTCATACACATACATTTCTAAATGGCATAATAGTCATTATTTATAGTGTTTTCTGTTCCTTGGAAGTATGATGGGCCGGCCGTATCGTGTGATCGGGCATACGTTTTGTGTTGCTCACACATTGTGACATCGGGGAAGTAATATGCTCCTGCAGACGCCTCGCCGCTCATACAGGACAGATAAAGATGATGTAGGACCCCTGTGATGGTTATCACTCTAATACACACCGGCACACGGTGGCACATGGGATTGCACGGGGGAGGAACGCTCTACAGCGAGGTCTGTGGTGCTGCTCCCAGTGGTGAAACAATGCACTTATTTTCCTTCGGTTTCTAGGTCAGAAGACTCGAGGAGAAGACAGACTCGGCACAGTTAAGTGAGGCGAACGCTCGACTATTTGAGAGCATAATGACTGAATGTATCGCATTAATCCGGCATGTGCTTAACGCCACGCTGTGCATTGTGAGTATTTCAAACGCGGATCAAGTTGAGACAATAATGAAATGAGTGAAAGACACTTAGAAAAGCCATTTAAAGCGGATCTTACCTGCTGAGGCTCTCGCGGCGTCGTCTGTTTGACTCGCCTGCTGGACGCCGTGGTGGTGGTGATCTCCATGATGGACGTGGACGTCTCGGAGCGATTGGCCGTGGTGCTCGACTGCGGGGTGATGGAGGAGGGCGACTCCCCCACGAGCCGCACGCTGCCCGTGATTTTAATGTTGGCATCCCCCTCCGCGGCCATGTTGAACACCTTCAAGCCATTATAGTAGAGGCCCGAAAGCTGGCCCTGAAACGATCGACTCCGGTCTTTCTCCACGGCCCCGATCTGTATAGTGGTTTGGCTGTTGAAGATCGTAAGCTGCCGCCCTGTGGGAAAACAATGTTACATATATACAAGAATGTTGGACTGTGGACTCAGCCACTTTTACTGAACAGGAACAAAAAACATAACAGAAAGACAGATTATTTGCCCAGTGGCTAATGAGACCAATAAATTACAGGATGTAGAGGCAAAACCTTGTAATTTATTGCAGAAAATATGATGAGATGTCAATAAAAAGAAAGTAAAAAGAAAGTAAAATAAAAACACAGGATTTGGAAAATCAATGCAGCTTTGCTAAAAGGGCAGACTAACCTAAACTACCACTTAAATCAGAAGTAATAAGGTTATTGGAAGGCAATAGATTTAACAGCCTGTTGAAGAAATATAAAATAGCTATAGAATTTTATTTGCAGCAAATTGCCTGGGAATTAAGGTAATGTGTCTGTAATGATATATTTCTTTATGCCTTTCCTATGCTATCTTGCACCTTTCCTTCGAACCTGATGATAACGTGATGGTGAGATTCACACGGCAACCATGAAAGAAAAATAAAATGATCTCAAATAGCTACAGGCTGTGAGAATTGGACTTTTCTTGAGCGCAATCTCACAGGAAGCAGGACACACATCAGGAAATGTGAAACTATTCATCCTTTTTAGCAAAAGCAACCAAGGGAAATTAACTCAGGACGGATATGGACTCATGGAAAACCTAAAAATATTTTATGACAGCACTTTCATAAAGGCGAAAACAGAAAACAAACAAACAGAACATAAAAATGATAGGGCTCATTTCACATTGAAAGTGAAAAATAAGAATTGGGTATCGAACTATAAAAAACAAAGCATGCACTCAGTTTGTTTTATATTACAGTTCCTTGATCTAATGCCCTATACATATTTACAATGTCTGTTAAAGGGACTCAGAATTCTGAAGCCAATTCATATTGCTCTCTATTTATCATTGCTAACAGTTTAGTCAGAACAGATCAAATGACACCAAGTACTGTACTGTACTTTATATCGTTCAAAAGTGTTTCAAATAACACTTCTAATGAATGACTAAACAAGAACGTTTAAATGTATCATTTAGATGTTTACAGCAAAATGCTAGAGTAATTTATAGACATTTTAACATTCTGATATTACTTCAGTAAGTGGATTTAAATTCATATTTACAGTCCCTTTAACCTTAAGTTGACAATAAACACGTATTAAAACAGCTGACATCTATAAAATAAATACATTATTATGAAAAGTATGAAACACTACAAACTAAATTTAACTGTTCAAATCATTTTATGTTTAACGTTTTACTGAACATTTATTTTTTAAGGTTTATTATTTACAAAATATTGCTACAACTGGTTATGATCAAATTATTTTATTTGAAATTTTAATCAGTGATTTTACCTTTGTCGAGTAGCCATTCGTCAACTACTCGACCAAGTCGGAATGGGATTCGCTGTCTAGCAATCGCCAGGCGTTCGTTATCATTGTTGCCTTTAAAGTTTAAAGAGACATTTCAGTGGTTACAATCTGTAGGGTCAAAGGTTAAAGGTTCATACTTAATGCTGAAGCTGTACAACTGCAAACCGTTTTTTTAATATATTTAAAAAAGTTTTGAATATTTAAAAAAAACAATATTTACTGAAACATTTTATTTTATTTTAGCCAACAAATTAGGCCTATATTAATTGAAAATAAGTGGACCAGCACGCAAATGTTTCATCTAGGTTAAAAGACCTATGTTATCAACCAACCCACATCACATATTTATACACTTCCATTACAAAATCTTTACTCACAAATTCCCATCCCCGTTGTCTTTTTAACTGGCTTTTAAACTGGTTATATCCATCCTCAAAAATAACATCATTTAAATTTATTGTTGAATGGTTTAAAGGACAATTTAACTTTAACATATTACAAATGCCCACCCCATTTATACATAGCCTAATTGACAAGAAATACTCATTAACAGTATACATTCAGAGTATCTGGTCAGAGAGAAATCAGAAGACAATGTCAAAGGAGGCACATACACAGTCAAATCTTCAATAAGACGGCTTTGACAAAAGTTATGAGTCAAAAGGAAGGAAATCCAAATATGGCAAATTTTACTGACATCTGGGTCAATGGAAAAACGGTTTTCCGACGAAAAAGAGCCGAAGTCAGGAGACAGAAGGAGCTCCTACAGAAAAACTCCACTCTGAGATTGGAGGGGCACTTCGGCATTAATGAGGGCAAACTCTGCATCACCCTTTTGTCAAGGCCAATAACCTCTCCAGAACAGAAGACTTTCAGCAAAGTGGCACTGTCTCACAGAGCTTTCCCCCCGGTATTGTCTGCAGAGATTGAATTCAGTCAGCTCCATTCTTCCGGCAGATTGACAATGTTTGTCCCATCAACTATATTAATTCAGTTCTGGCAGATAAAAGATCCGGTCGCTCACAATGATTCGGCGGAGAATAGCTTGGGAGGGGAAAGAGTCTTGTAGACATGAAGGGAAAAGAAGGTAACTTTGTAACAGATGCACAGTTTGGTCTGATGAAAGGTCTTAGAGGTAAGAAGACGCATAAAAAAAGAAGACATTTTTTAATCGCATCAGCTTGAATTACTGTAGGGGATCAGCTACCAGAAAAGGGTTTAAAGCTTGTCTACACAGCTAAAGGAATTTGGCTGCGGTTGATTGTGCCCGGTTGGAGCACAAAGGCTTGTGAAGGAGATTTAGTGGAAACACTTCTCCCTCAACATCGACGCAGACGGATACATTCAGAATTACACAGAAAAGAAAGTCACACAGGGACACTGTGTATATTATTTGATTTGGATCTCGGAATGTTATTTAGCGAGACACATTTCTGAAGCATGGCCCAGGTTATCTGATGCGACGCCGCGCATTCGGGACACGTACTGAACCTATTTTTCCACATTTCTATACTTAATCAGGCCACTTTAAATGGAGCACCTTGCTCGATGCTCATGAGAGTGCAACGCAAAACTCAGCGTTTAAAAGAAACCTCCACACGGAAGTCGTCCTCAACACAAATTTGTCCAGAGGTTTTTGAAATGACATGTAAATGTACTTCCTCTCAGTCTGACAACGACGAGGTTGGTGGTGTTCTGTGCATTCTCATCAAATCCCAAGAAGAGACAGGAAAATAACAGTGTGTTTGTCTTCCACACGAGTCTGAAGACTTAATGATTTCCTCACAAAGTTGGGCACTGTGGGTTTTTAGCAAACATCACTCAAACATGACAAAAAAGTGCATTCATTGGGGCCTATTTTCATCTGCAGATTAATACAGTGAGTGCTTTAGTGAGTATTTACGCCGGCGTCTGTGGGATCGATTAAAATAAGTCAATTAAACCGCGGAGCAGTACAGTTCATGGTAATGGAGGAACGTGTCAGCCGGTGCAACGGTGTAGCTGATTGACGCGTCTTTAATCGTTTCCACACAACAACTGAGCTCCGCGGCCTCCAAGTGTAAATCACAAACAGGCTGTGGATCCTCGTCGGTACAATTCATTGCTGGTTCTTGCTCATTTCCTGGGATTTGTTAACAAGAAGAACAATCAGCAGTTCAGCAAACCAAAAACTTCTACGGTTGCGCAAACGTAGAATTACTGAAAATGATATTTAATGTATTCCTTGGCTCGAAAGTCACTAAGCTTCCTCCAGGTAGGTGGATGTGAAACACACGAGCCTCCAGTTGCTTTCAGCTTATGTAACGTCTAGCGTACTGCCTGCTGCTGAACACACACTGCGTTTCCCTTTCTGCAAAGCTCCAGGAGCTCTGCACCACCTAATTCTCCTCAGCACCGCGCGGGAAGTATCGCACGCAAACAAATGAATACACAAAACAAGCGCACGCACAGCTGTACTTGTTTATATTTGGAATATGTTGAATGAATAATCCATTAATTGGTGTTGTCGTGGAGCTTTCGTGGGCTTTGTTAATTCCCGTCACCTCCGTTCGTCAGTCACGGGGTGTTAGTTCTGTCACCTCCCTGTTTCCTGCTGCTGTGGAGAGGTCAGCATCCGACTGGGCTCTGGAGAACAGTTAGCCTACAGCTGTTGGGAGGACGGCGAGGACGACGAAGAAGCACTTTCCCTCATTTATTCATTTTGAATTCATGTGGATTTCATCACGCGCATGCTTGCTTGGTTCCTTGACAGCCTGGATGTATCTTCATCTTTTGCATTTCTCTACATGCTGCTATCAACATGACAATTTGAACCACCAAGAGAAAGACAAACGGACAGGTGCACACACACAGCGAACACACGCTTTTCCTCGCACGGGGCGCAGCGGTGCCCAAATCCTCCACGTTTGTGCAAAACCATGCTCCGTTTTCAAAGGCGGCGGCGCTTTATCCGCTCGGCTCTGCACCCCTCGGTACGCCGAGTCTATCGCTAAGTCTATGCTTACGCCGAGGTTAATTAAGTGTGGATATAATCAAGGTCTGATCGTGTATTGATCCCCACTGTGGGACACAGGAGTGTTAAACAATGCTATCCCCTGGGCTTTGATGCAGCGGCGGAGCCCATTCATCCTGCCCGCAGGCGGAGCCTGTGACTGCTGCTGAGTGGTGATTTGGTGTGGTGCGGGACGGCCGGGCTTATCTCCTCCGCCAGACAGCAGCGATTCGGCTGAGCCGTCCCAACTGACCCGCTTTGCCCTCACTCACTTGTTTTCTTTTTTGTTAATAAAGTGGTCAGATAAGGTGGGGGCTTTATCTCATTACAAGCCCTTGGACACTCGCCACAATAAATGAACAAATATGCAAATGCTTCCTCTGTTCATGGAGCCGGGAGAATTAAAGGAGGAGGAACCTACACAAATCTCACTATTATTTTTATGATTCCGTTCCCCTTTTTTCCCCCTCTACTCTGGCTGTGGCAGCCATTGCACCATTTTTTTTTAATGCATGCTCAGTGATGACTGCTCGCACAATAGACTGAATAGGCTCATGTATAGAAGAGAGATGAAACCAGAGCAGATAGGACAGAGCCCTGTTGGATGAAGCAAACCCTCCTCTACCCTGATATCCTGAAAATCAGACTCCACACCGCAAGGTGGAAAAAGCAGGACAGAGGGCGCCGTCGACGGCGGGGGATGGACAGATAGGGTAGAAAGGACAGAAAAAGACAGAAATGAGAGCTGAGGGGAATGAAGGGAGAGACAGAGAGCTCTGTAAGTGCACCACGCTCTGATAACAGTAAAAGAATAAGGCCGGGGACTTCTCCATTATCTATGTTCATTGGGTGCTCTGATAGGATGCTGCCCTGCAGCCTGCGGGCCTTGCAGCGCCATTGTGATGGTATTACTTCCATGGCCAAGACTCGGGGAAGAGAGGCCGAGTTTTTTGTTCCTGCCCAGCCTTTTGTGTGTGGCACGGCACGAAAGCAGGGCGAGATTAAAGGAAAAGGGGACCTAGCTACAACAAATACGAGGCTAGATATGTGTTTTGCATTTTAGATTCTAATAATCGTGCTAAAGACTTTTAATGGCCCATAAGTATACAGCGGTACGAGACTCTTTTTAATGAGATTACGATGGCACCAATGCAGGCCCCGGTGAAGCAATTATTTCCTCGCTTTGAGAACGATCGCTCCCTCCCATATAATCTCCTCCTCTCCGTCATTCTCACTCTCCAGCCATCATTTTTATCTTTGCTGTCTCCTGTTATTATAATCGCTGTTGTTCTGTGAGTGGCCTAAGAGTGGCTGAGGGCTGCTATTATGAGTGCGTTAGAGGCAAACATGGATACTAATCAAACTACAGGCGAGCTGAGAGAATAATGGCTCTGTGTGCTGGGGGTGAGAGGAGGAACTGCGCAGTAATTGTGATTGGATGTAATTAGTCTGCAACGGGCCTAATAAGGTAGCTGGACTTGGCGTTGTCACTGATGCATGATTGGTGGTGATGAGATTGGTCACTTTCCTCCCGCGGCAAATGTAACTCAGCATTTATCATACGAGGGATTTATCCTACATCATTATCTCGCTCCCTAAATCTCACAACACATTGACCAAGATTTCAAAACACAGAGATTTTTGCGCCCTCACAATATGTTAATCACGAGTATTCAAATATACTGCAGTGCTTTTTCATTGCCATGCAATGGATCGCCCAATTAATTATTAACCTTAAAAGCTACTTCATGTAAGTGATTTTACTGATAACAAAGTGGTTAATTTTCTATTGAGCCGAAGCGAAGCCCATCAGATTTCCCTCTGCAGTATTAAACGCTTCAATAAGTGACACTTAAAATCCCATCGACGACAGGCTCGCACCTTTGTGTATAAACTAAAAGTGGCGTGCACCAACTTCCTATCTAGGCTACGCGCGGCACATTTGCAAGTATTATTGGCGTCCCGGGGACCGGGGGTATTTGTTGTTTGAAGATTGAGATCGCAGCATCCAGACGTTTAACCCCGCTGTGCATTCTGCCATGTCCACAACATGTCAAAAGCCATTAGCGTCCCTTTTCCACCTGAGGCGAGCAGCGGGGATTGAGTCCATGTCATAAAAACCTTCTTTCATTTGGATGAATGCACTGGTCATTGCTAAAAAGGTCAGCAAACATTATGCAAAAAGGGGGACAGACAGGTTGTCTCCCGTTTTGTCCTGCTGCCCGGTCGTTATTATGCACGCTCACAGTCTAACACATGTTTGGGGATTTGGGGGGCTGCAGGTCTTTCCTCTCGTGGACTGAGCATTACCACACAGTCACACTCCTTTAGAACTCTATAGGTTTTGTCAAAGCCTTTAAGCAGTTAAAAAGTGAACAGTTTCAACACAAGCAGAGAGCCATCATACTACTAACATCTTGACATTCTACAGAAACATACCAGTGTTGCTGAGTTGTTTTCCATTCCGACAGCAGATTACCTCATTTTTTCCCCACTAAAATAAATCTCAACTTTCCGGAGACAAAGTTTCACCTTTCCACTACAGTAAAAAAAATAGAGTGCCAGTGCAAATATTCCTGTCATATAAACTAGAACATATAACATATATTCTACTTTTTTCAATTACTAAATAGTCATTACACAGGCCAGTAATAAGGGAATTAATCTCCTTTAGTCATGTAAAGGAAAGTGCTACATGAATGAAAATAATAAGAATTAGTAGTACTGATTACAAAGAAAATAATTACAGCTTCATTTCTGTCCACGAGTAATTGTGGTGTCTGCAGTGAAAATGAATCACGTGTAAGTGCACCATCAGTGGTAAACGTATCCGATCATCCGGCATCTAATTTTGAGTGAGCAACAGATTAAATCGGGCATTCATTTCGTTTGACCGTCTTATTACATGTCTGTCTGTCCCGTTTCCTTCATTCAATCAATCTTTCCGTATTGGCAGAGGAATAAATATTGCACTGGCACACAATTACCTGCCACGGTAAAAGTGGTAATTTGTCTATAAACAGCCTATTGATTGGCTGTATTGTGAGCATAAACTGTAGGTGGATTGTTTATGTATATGGGGAATATAATGCAGATGTGCAGACAGGGTGGGTGGTTGACCTTTAATACGGCTTGTATTTGAGACTATGGGAGCGCTTGAGTGCAATCCATTTACATCGAGCGGGGTTGTTTGACAGCAATGTACAGCGATCATCATCGACATGAGAAAAAAACTCAACAACACTTGTATAATCGGTAACGGCTGCTGGAAACAGAAAAATAAAAAGCAATTAAAGCACATGCCAAGTCAACTAAAAACACCCTAACAGACGAGGCTTCACTAGTTGTAGCTGCTTAATCATAAACACGTAATTAAAGGCAGAGTGGGTGACTCACCTGTGGGGTAGCGCTCAATGACTGGCAGGTCATCCACCTGCAGAGTGGCATTACCCCCACTCCTCGTAAACTTCACTATATGGTACTTTCCGTCATTTACAAACTTTGACGTCTCCTCTATATTAATGTCATCTGTTCCGACATTAAACACAACGGCGATGTTTCCTTTTTCCTGAAAAAGACAAGAACAGAGGAAAGAAAAGCTTTTAGTGACATCAAACAATGCTGTTTTAGTGTGCTCAGTGTTGCTAAGGGACTGAAGGGAAATAATGGATTCCTTTGGCTGATTTTTGGGACAGCGGAGGAGGCTCCTCAGTGATTGAGGGTTATTTCTTGAGCACGTCATTAGGCATAATCCTATAGCAGGTGCAAACTTCACTTCATTCTGCATCGTGACAAAGCAGAATGGCTTTTAGGTAAAATGTCTCAGAACTGGTGATGTGTCATATCAAGTGCCAGTGATATCTCTTAGTCCCATAAAGAACAGCTGGAACATTTAGTAAACAAGTCAAATGTGTTCTAATGTGTGATTTGTTAGCTATATGATATATATTCTCCTTTAAAATAGTTTGAGTCTGAAATGATTGTTTGTTTTTGTTATAATAGCAAAATTATTATTAAAAAAAATCTGTTCAGCACGGCAACACCAAATAAGTATTATACATTCCCATAATACATCCATAACCATTCATAATATTTTGATTTGATTATTTATAAACAGAGCAGACACTTAAAATTCTAATTTCTGGTAAAAGTATAAAGGGCAATGGTGACTTATTACAATATAACAGCATCTAAATGGAATAACAATGTCCACGAGTTGAAAACTATGTTTGAATACAGCAGCTTTTTCGGCCAATGGGCTCCAGCGGAACAACCACTAGATTCTCAACAGACTGCATGGCTGTTTGTTATGTTAAATAACAATTAGCTGTTTTAATGCGACCAGAAAGGCGGTTAAATTGTGCACTTTTGACTCTTATTAACCGGAAAATTGGATGAAATTGTACATGATTAGAGTCGCTTTTGTTCTCCATGGTGTTGCTGGGGTCCTATGGCGTTCACATCTGTCACCCCCTACAGTCACATATATAGAAGCATATGCTCTCATTTTTTGCTGTGTGTGATATTATAGCTAATGCAGTAAAACATGCTGGGATGACCACGAGGCAGATTACTGTATGGATTATCGTCATGGATTGGCAGCCATACTTATATATATGTGCTATTGAATGTGGTATTGCTGTTCTTAGAAAAAAATAAACATTTTAACAGCAATGTATACTGTCCATTTAGCCCTTTATTGTTTTCATGACACTAGTTCGATAAATTATATAGTTAGTGGTTAAGAGTATCCCCTCGAGCTCCAGTACTCAATGTTACTGTTATGGGCTTTTGTGTGATGCTGCCATCTGCTTCTTTAAAAGTGCAATCTATTTTTATTTCATCTTTGCTTCAGCCATTCATCCATCTCACACACAGACACAAACACAATCTTCTCTGCCACCTTTTCAGAGAATACTGTACACACCCTTACCATCAATTAAAAAAAAAAAAAAAGAGGGGATATCACCGAATCTGAGCAGTTTGTGCGGGACTGAATGGTTAAACTGCAGCGTAACGCCGTTCATTACACAGAGAGTGTAAAAACATAAGCACGGAAACATTAAGAGTGTCTTAAAAAGGAGGTTTGAACCCAGCTTAGCCTCAGTCTCCCGGGTTCACGTGCTATGGGTATCTGCTTTAATAACCTCCTTCAACGGTAAATGATCGCAGTCCCTGAATCACGCCGCTTAATGCGGCTAAGACGCTGGCGCAGCCTCGCTCTCTCTGCTTATGAGCCGCAGTGAAAGGAGCATCTGGTTGGAGGCTCAAACTACTGTAGCAGCGCAGCACTCTGCATGTCATTATCCAGTCAGCACCGCCGATACTACACTACATCTCCATCTCGCTCGCAGACTCTCCCATATGCAAACAGACACACACACACACACCCCCACACACACACACGCACGCACACACACACACACACACACACACACACACACACACACACACACACACACACACACACACACACACACACACACACACACACACACACACACACACACACACACACACAGAGCCTCCGTTCCCTTTAAAGTGCAGAATGAGTCGAGCATGTCTCAAGAGCCAGAAGCTAAAGTGCAATTAAAACCATTTGTAATGTGTCACACTACGTTAGCAAAACTAGGACAATTGTATGCTTTGTAATGTAATTCCAACAGATTATATAATCTGATGCATTTAAACTACAGCAACCAACATCATTTACTGATTCCTTGTGGGCATTAACACAAAAAAAAGAAAAGCAGATGGCAACAGTGAGAGCCGATCACATCAGGTTGTCTGAACTGAATGGGCGAGCAGAAGATCCGTGGACGGCGGTGTCGTAGTGAAACTCATGTGAAGGGATTTGCCCTCTTCTCTGGAAACCCTTCAGCGGGATCCAGCAGCTCCTCAGGCGGACTAAATGCAGTAAGAGGCGGCGGATACCACAAGCATATATTCTAATATGTAACCTAAGTCCAAAATCTATGATTCCAACGGGGAATCTTCTTTCAAGGACTACCACATACTGAGCACATTAAGTCAGAACTTTTTAGTACCATTGCGCCTGGAAAAAAAAGCTGGAAGAGACAGGAAAAAAAAAGAAAAAAAGAAAAGGTTTAGTGGAGGGACCAACCCAATTAAAATCCTGCTTTTAATAGCCTCCTTCAATTGACTTTTAATGTTCCCCATGGTCTCGTTAATAAATTTACTGCATTTAGTCACAAACTGCCAACTCAAATTTCCATAGCATAAAAAGAAAAGCCTATTTCACAGTCTTGAAAGAGATGCAGAGGTAGATAAAAGCGGGTGACAGACAAAGGACAAAAAAGCAAACCGTTTAGGAAGTCAGATACCAGATGAAAGATAAGAGCTAAATCTTCAGGCTGAGGGAAACACAAAGTTACATCTCGGTCATGCTTAAAGCCCCGTGTTTCTCCCAGATTAACGTGATTAACTTTGACTGTTATTGCCTCTTGCCCTCTGAGATAGGCCTGGCTTTTGCTTTTAATTCCAATATCCCCCCCCCCCAAATTATAATCCAATCCATTTTAGCATTTCTTGAAATTCGATCTACTTAGACATGTCGTTTCTCACTGAGAGGAGCCTAATCCCGGAGCTCTAATAGAGTGCAGACTTATGTAAGGGAGTGATTGATAGCTGCTTACATAAACCCAATCCAGTACACCCTGTACAATTTTAGGGCTGCTCACTTTGGAAGTGCTGCTCCCCCTCAGGCTGCCCCTGTGGGAGCGTACTGTCCATACCACACCCGAAGAGCTCAGCCCTGCCTGACACTCCGCACGCTGCCTTGATTAATTGCTCATCAAGCTGCAATAGAGTTTAATTAACTGATGAAGTTGATCCACCATTCTCCTCTAATCTGCTCTTTTTTTTATGCTTCTCATCCTTGCAGCTGGAGGGTGGAGTAGCTGCCGCAATACTCAGGGTGTCACTTTCTCGTTAAAACTCCCCATCTGTCCTCATTATACGACCATAGATACTTGTTTTACTAGCTATAAAGCTGCAAAACAGCCTCCGCAGACCAAGTGTTTTTTTTTTCCTGTAATTATTAGCAGCACTGAGTAGCATGATTTTTTTCTTCTTCTTCCAATCTGTCAACAAAACCACATCTGAACAAATATGTTCAAGTCAGAGAGAATCCCCTTAATGGCAGCTTAGGATGTAACACGAGAGAAAATGAACTTCATAACAGCGGTATAAATAATAAATCAATTAATAAATAAACCATTCCGTCTTTATGTTTTTTGTTTAAATGATATGGTATGTTCATAATCTACTTGAGGCTGAAACAAACCCGCGTGTAGAAGAGACACTGAGTTGAAATGAGCCACAGTGGAGTGAGCATATTTCTCCAGCCCACGTAGAGGAGACGGAAAAGGACAAGACAAAAACAAAAACCAAAAAAGGAAGTGAGAAGTGCTATTAGAGATTGTGTCGAAACCTCCTCTCCAGTCTTTGCAAAGAAAAAAAAAAAAAAAAAAAAAAAATGAGCACCACTGTGTAGGCTGTAATGCTTTGCTTGTTTATGAGTCATTCGTGTTGACAACCATTGTGTACCCGTCACATTTCATATCTCACCCGCCCGACGCCACGGGACGGTAACACGTATCCCTCCGGTGTACGTGTCTGTGAGGGGGGTCCGTCGGCAGGAGGAGGAGGACCTCCGTCATCCCTCTGTGTGCGTTACATGTTGAGGGGGTATTACGCTCTCGCTGTAGAAGCTAAATATCTTAATGTAACTCGGGTCGGCAGACTGCTCCGTTCACCTTATCTTTTAATTACCTCTGACAGTGTTCCGCTTCTCCTTTTTTTTTTTTTTTTTTTTTAGCAAAGCTTAGTTAATAAAATTACAGACGTAATGGAATAATTAGAAGAACCCCCGACAACCCCCCCAGCAGCATGTGGTCCATCAACTGTACATTATGCCGTAATTCATCTCCAACCTGCAATTATGGGTCGGCAAACACGTTTATGCAGCCGCTCAGAAATAGTGAATTCAAAACAAACCGAAGGGCAGGAGAGAAGGACTTCTGAGGGGTTGAAGAGAATCAAATTTCACCCTCAAAGGAGCGCCACGCGATACATTAAGTCCCTAATATCCCGAACAGCTTAATCGCGTTATGGACTGTGACAAAACTACAGTATATCGTCCTTATAAGGAACGGTTTCATTTCACACTAGTAGAAAAAGTCCTTTTGACTAACAATACAAAGATGTATACATGCAGTACTTACATGTACTGTGTCACTAACCCAAACTCTCTGATACACACTTTCCCCCAGAGTTCCCAGCTTTTTTCCCAGGTTCGTTATCGCCGTCTGACATTTAGGTGCCATCACGTTGATGAACGCGGCCGTGTCTTGGCAAACACGTTAACATTCCATTGTTGCACGCGCAGGTGAGCAACAAGCCCCTTAAACAGACAGACCTTGACATCAAGTGGGCACATAAAATTGATTTACAAGCATGTGGAGGCATACTGTATACCTTTCAACACCTTTATCAGCCTTTAAATCAGCTGTAAAATGTCGGATGTTTGACCATGTGGTTTACTTCCCTACTGAAGCGCCATTCGGGATATTACTCGGCACTATTTGATATTAAACCCGACGTCAGAGTCGGATCGGCGAGGCTCGTTTTACAAGGGCATAACTGCCAGGACGAGCTACTGCAACTCTTTGTTACCGTCACTATTTACTGTGAGGGCACTCAGAGACATTACTTACAAAACTACGTCCACGGACAAAGTTGTTCAAACAGGTTTCCCATCCCCGTTCATTTTGGCTGTATCGCCTCGGAGCGTTTCCATCGTGGCGAGGTATAAGTGTGCTTGCTGGGACCTCGGCTCGTTTCAAAATCAAGTCCGCCGGCTAAAGTGCCTAATTATCTGTGAAGTTGGCTTGAAATTGTTTCCATTGCTAGGAGTCTCCTTTAAGTAGTTTTCTGTAGGCGAGCTTCATCAAATACATCAAGTTAATAAATCATCAAGTCAGCCGCGGCGACAGTTTAAAGGAGGGCGCTAACAAGAGGCACACTCCCACGGCAGCGTTAGAACATAAAAACATTCATTTATGTTCACGTATAATACAGCAGCACCTTCTTTGTGGGGTACTGCCGAGAAAACATACGTCACCTGAGTGTTCTTACAGGAGGATTAGAATAAAAACACAATGTTCTCCTCATTAGCGATACAGCAGCACTGGAGTTCATGAGTTCATCTTCGGTTGAAAGTGACAGTAATGGGAGCTGGACAGTGGTACTTTGGAAAAGGCACCGCTCTTTCTTTTTTTTTTTTTTTTCATTCTTCCTGAAATGACATTTTGCTGTCCGTCTACGCCTTTTCTCTCGCTGCGTCTTTGGCCCGCCTGTGACACATTCCATCAAGTGAGGTCAACAGATATCTGAAATTTCGTTCTCTCCCTCTTCTGTCTCGCTCAAAGAAATCAATTCAGGTTTCAGGTGATTCTCCTGTCCGTCCACTTGTGACAGCTGGCTCGCAGTCGGGGTGAGTTGACCTTCGTCTCTGTCCTCTCTGCCAGGACTTCCTGCGTCCCCCCTGAGCATACTGAAGGGGCCAGCTCACTCCATCTCTACGATTCATATGGCTTTCTGGCTTAAAAAAGAAAATCAGCTATAATGGTTATGGTCTCCTACACCCTACTATAGCCCTGACTGCACATATGTGGATACCTTAGCGTACTCACATAGCGTATTATTACTGCTATTATTACTTCTATCCATACAGTACAGACCTCCATCCATCCATCCATCCATCGTCTGCCGCTTATCCTGTATTCAGGGTCGCGGGGGGTCGATCCCAGCTATCATTGGGCGAAGGCAGGGTACACCCTGGACAGGTCGCCAAGTCTATCACAGGGCATAGAGACAGACAACCGGCGGGAGGAAGCCGGAGAACCCGGAGAGAACCCACGCTTACACGGGGAGAACATGCAAACTCCACACAGAAGGAACCCAGAACCCGGGAATCGAACCTTCTACCCACTACACCACCGTGCAGCCCACAGTACAGACCTGCATAGTATATTTACCAGACTCTATCACTGCTGTCACCTCTACCTACCCTGTAAGTAGCATGTTCATACTCTGAAATATGTAAATACTCTATAATTGCATCTCAGGTTAGATACTAACCTGCATTTCACTGTGTGCGTACTGTAAACAATGACAATAAAGTTGAATCTTATCCGAGTATGAAATGGAAAAGGCCGAGCCGGGGACATATGCCTGAAGGCAGGGGACGTATGCTATGACTGGCCCCGGGACTCCCACCATGATAGGGATCCACATCGGGACATTTGGTTGCGTCTGCTCGGATTATCTCCAGCAGGAGAAGAGAAACAGCTGAGTTATTCCTGCGCGTCAGAATGTATACTTTACATTTACGCCGACGGCCCGTTCTGTTCTTTTGTTTCGGTGAGATCACTTCTCATTAATATGCAGTTCTCTCTCGTTCTACTGAAATCTGCTCCGCTGTGTTTTCCCACCGTATCAGCTCCTCGTGGAATTACGTGACAGGTTCTCTAATCTTGTGAAAAGGTGTCACACACATTTCACCCCAGCGATGCCGAATCACAATCTTAACACCGCTCACATAAATTATGTCACGATTCTATAATTACGGCATTGTGTTTTTCAATTTAGAAACGTGTAATTATTTGGGTGACTGATATAACAATTAATTCATTACACGCAAAATGTGTCATCGGCGGGGATAAAAGATTCATCAATGGATTTGAGGTCATAAATCTGTAAATATGAGCATAATAGAGCATAACGGAGTACAACCAGGGCCTACTTTATTGAAGAGCAGACATTCTTTCTGGCATTTAAACTCTCAAAACGGCTCTCAGCTTCCTCACAGCTCCACTTTTGGCTCAGTTTGAGATAAAAAAAAAAAAAAAAAGAACGTCTAGAACTAATGCAACCAGCACAACTCCAGGCTCTCCTTGCAACACATCAGTCATACTGGTGGACTAAAACAAATGGACTCACGCTATGAAATAAGAACTTTTAAATCACTATATGTATAGTTTATTATGGGAAGGCACTGCTTGTTTTTTTTACTGCAGCACAGAAGTGTAACAAATTCATGGACGACATTTGAACGTAATAATATGTTGATAAAGTTATATAGTGGTTAAAGCAGAAAACATTTTTCATAAGAATGTGGATCGAGCATTTTATAGTAGTGTTTCACAATCAAATGAAGACAAATATACAAATATGGATTTAAATACTTCTGGATGGACATGTAAGCATAAAATCAATCCTCCTGCAGTTTTTCAGTATTTCAGTTACTTATTTATAATTGAATGTGTTCCTCAGTACAAGCTGGCTTCAATCTACATGTGTTCATGTCTGTTGTTGGGAGATCCATTAAAGTTATTACATGAGAGAAACGTAAATTGCAGCTCTTTGTAAGAGGTTTACTGCGGGAGTTAATAACAACACAACGATTGCAGCAATAGTAGTGTTTTCACCACATGCAAGAGGACTAAAGTGACAGGGATTCAGACAGGTCTGGTATGTCTTCTCTGTAACCCGTTGTGCATTCATGTCCATAATCATCCACATAAAGAGATGGCCAAGACGTTTCTTAAGTGCAAAGGAACGTGTTGCACAATATTTCCTCATTTGTTGGCCTTTTGCAACTCTAATTCCAATTATTTACTGTGAAGCTCTCAATGGAAATACATGAATTCACTCATCAGGAGCTATATATCATGGCCTGAGTAAGAATCTTGAATTAAGAGGATTTATTGAACAACATACAATAAATGAGTGATATTTTCAGATACTTTCTGCCTTCCCTGCCTCCAGTGTTGTTCAGTGAGGACGGAACATGGGATTCACTATTGGGGTCAGAAGTGGAAAAGGTTTGAGGAGGTTTCACCACATCAGAGCAAAGCTGCACACCACTCTGCTTCTAAAAGAACCGTTTCATCCAAACCTCAAAATTCTGGATGTTCCCCATAATACTCCATTTCTACCTCTGCAACTAAAATAGCCACGTGTTTTTTTTGAAGAGGAAGAAGGAAAGTTTCTTCGGGTAAAAATAACACGGACCTGTGAATCAACACCACAGCCCCCATACTGTAGATCCACGTTCTACTTTAGGCACTTCTAAAAAAAGGCTCATCATGCTGTTGGATTTAGAGCAGTGGGTGTCTTCCACAGTCTTGAGAAACCACCAATAATTTTGAAAATTAACGCAGTGTTGCATTTGGCACCAGGAGCGAGAAACTACCGCCTCTTACATGTTACTGCCTCTAGTTTCTAGGAAAGTACGTAAAAGAAATAGCCTGTCATTCCATAACTTGGCGCTGTTTGTCGTGTAGGGACATTTATGAGTGAGTCATTTGTCAGCTTTTCATTTTCAACAGAATAATTTCCCGGCCCCTCGTCGCTGTAAAGAAAATCACAAACGATTTGCTATTCATTGAGCGAACTGTCTGTAAACACAATCTGTAGCTGCAACAAACAAAAGGATTAGTAATAGAGGTTTGGGGTTATTAAGGTTGTTGCTATTGTGAGGGAAGGTAGAAATGCAGTTATGGCAATTGTCATAAGTGTAGCACTCATACAAAAATGTATCCTTAGTGTAATGCTGCATACTGAATATCTGCTGCTTGGCCAATGTTCAAACTCAGAATTTAGATGGAGAGCAACAGCGCCGACGCCATCTTATAATGAAAAACATGATGGACATGTGCTGTAAAAACAATAGCCATTAACTAGTTCCTAGATGTCCACCGCTGTAACGGCCAAATGGCACACCCTGCCAGTTACCCAGAGGAAGAACAGAAATACATTACCAAACACCCATAAATGTACATTGCCAATAGCTGCCATTTAACTGGGTTAATGTGTTGGGGAGCCTTTCTTCCTTTAAGACAACGCTGGACTACTTGTTTCTAATACTTCCACAGAACTGGGAGAGTGCCAAGCTTTAAAATTGCCACCATCAATCAAGAGGTTTTCAAGGATGCAACAAGCAATTTCATGGATGACTTTTTTCAACTTCTCCGACATTATTCCCCATCAATTCGTTCCTTTTATTCAGCCCCACTTTCTCTTTGATTCCAACGCCGGAGACAAAAAAGAGTCCCTCAGTGCCTTCTCACTTATTCATGTCCGCTTACTTCTATGTCTTTTAATGTTAACTTAGCTCAAACTGATTTTCCTATTCCCACACCGAATCGGTTCATCTCCGAAGAGGAATACATTAAAAGATGTGGAACAAGAGGTGTTCAGTTATGACAAGGTCTATGCTTTACTGGAACCTCAGAGGAATGAACCTCGCCCTAGATTTAGAGATAATGGAGGACTATGGTTGCTTTCACAACATTTTACAAATGTCATTCTGCACCATTGTATCTGCTCTCAGGCCCCGTTTTCATTTTTGGCAGATGAAGGACGTCGGTGAGTGTCGGGCAGCTGGGAAGATACAGTTCCTGTGTTTGTGATCCAGAATCAAGACTCTCCGTTGGCCCGCAAGTGGAGTATCCTTTACAGCAAATGGGCGAGGTGAGATCTAATCATTTTACCCCAATCAATCAAAAGGAACGGATGTGATATGAATTCTTAAAAGGCGAGCTGAATGTGCATCTTTGAAAGAAAATCATAGCATGAAAAAACCCCCCAGAAAAAAGCACAGTGTTTAAAGAGGAAAACGAGTACCTTAATATTGATTCCTGGTTACAGAAAAAAGAAGAAGAAAGAATCCATATTTTTAGTCTCCCACATGTACTATTTAGCCACAATAAAAATAATTTAACAGCAGCAGTCAGACACACAGGAAGGGCTGTCCTACTTCATACTTCGTAACAAAAAAAGAGATTTCCTACAAACCAAAAAAAAGGAAACACATAACCGTGAAAATGTGTGATTTCTTTGGTTTATGGGACATTTACTGATATTTTTCTCTCCGAACATATCTTCTCCAAACAGAAGGAGGCTGATACTTACACAGAACCCCCTAAAGAAAAGTGGGATCATTGTCTTTATCGCCAGGTCCAGCAGCTATCTGTGAGTGAAACTGACCCGTGTCCCTGTGCCGATGGGTGCTTTGATAAAGTGCAGGCGACTGTTAGGCTAAAATGGAGCTACCTTAATAGAATCAGGAGTATTAGAGAATAAATTGGGTCTTAATCTCTTTTTGATGTGCCCCTTTGCCATGTAATTTCTGTTAAGGCTGCCGAGTATACAGCTGAGTGATGACTAAAGACAGCAATGGTTTTCTCAGTTAGAGCAAGCTGGCCGACCGTAAATTAATGACTTGCTGCAATTGGCAAATCACAGGACCTCAGTTCAATCTGTTTTAATGGGGACATGTTATACTCATTTTCAGGTCCATACTGGTACTTTATACTAGCTAACACGTACTACTAACATGAGACACATTCATTTTCTCATGCCGTCTGTCTGACCACACCTGTATCCACGCCTCTCTGTAAACACCTCTCTGTAAACACCCTTCCCACCCTTCTTTTTCGCTAGCAAGGCAAATATGGCGTTCCTTTTTAAAAAGGTAGTTTTCAAGCTATGGTTGCATATACTCAGATGGGGGGTGGTGTATTCTAATCAGCCTGCATGTGAAATAGGAAAGGGAACCAAATCTGATTAATACAACAAATTAGCATAAATATCCTATTTCTAGGGATAAAAAGTAAATAAGTTTAACTTCAAATTATTTCTTGTTGGTTTTCACAAGCTGAAAGCACAACCTTCAACACCTGCCAGCTTCCTCCTTCCTCCTTAAAATGCATCTCTCTCCTCGGCCCTGTGGCAGGCTGACATTACGGTGCCGAAGAAAATACCTGTGAGGGCCACAGAGCTAGGTGACAAGTCTAGCCAGGGGCCGTCATTATGAGCCAACTGAGCCGTGAACCCAAATACATTTTCATTAAGTGGCAGTGTTTTTCTTTTTCCATTCTCCAAATGAACACATTCCCACTGCAATCATCAGCATCCCTTTAACGTGGATCTCAATCGTCTAAATCAACGATGAGGCGGCATAGCGGTGCGTGCATCCCCAGCCGCGTCCAACCCACTCGATTTCAGGATTGTGTCCAATTATTCTCACTTGTCATTTATTGTGGGTGCAGTGAGGAACACCTGCTCGGGGATAAACGGGGTGGGGTGAAAACCTACAGATGGAAAACGCTGACAGCGGTGAAGACAGCCTCTCTGGAAGGTGGCGACAGGTCGACGCCGAGTGACAGATATTTGGATGTATGTCATGTCTGTTGCGCTGACCAGGCACTTTCATCGGAGCTCAGTCTGCTGTGATGCAGACTCGTTTCTGCCTCCCTTCCCTTCCTATGTTCACTTACTGCATTGTGTAGCACATGCAGGTCTAGCTGAACGGCTCCGCCCAGATACGTGGCCGTCCGAGCCACCGTCTCGTTCGTCTTCATGGTCCACGGTGGTTATTTGATATTCATCAATTGATTATCATTAGAGGGACTGAACTTTGGAACTCTGCACCGTGCAGCGATTGAATGGTCACCTAAATGAGGTATCGACACATTTTAAAAGTTGTATAATGAGGACGCCAATTACATCTGCTCTAACGAGACCAAATTGATTAAGGCAGCCTCTTGGGTTGCATCAACAAGCAAATTGATGGAAGAAAAGTGTGTGATCCTCGGGGATCCAGTCATTTATCATTTATTCCGGAGATTATTTAGCACCTTCTAATGAGAGGATGTCACCTCGCCAGAGGCTTTGTGTGCATATCAACGTCTCTTTTCACCCCCATTCTGTAATTAATTATCTTAGATTTTGACCCAAATCCAGTTTTGTATCCGTTAGTCTGGGATCGGCAGCCTGTTTTCTGGACTGTGGTCGTTTGTTTTCTGGGCTGCCGGTTACGGCACATGAAAGGAGCTGCTTCCTGCTGGTGGTGAAACTAGAACAGAGCAGTCAGGTGTTACAACATCACACCTTCAAACCGGTCAGAAAGGAAGCCCAGTGCTTTTTGATTGGGCCGCTCCAGAAGTTGGGGCCAGGATATAGAAGAAAGGTAATTTGCCGATACCCTCCCCACCCACCCAAAGGTAACCTAGATTCTGCATGCAGGGTCATTTCTCCTCCCAGTCCGGAGATAGACAACACAGTTCTGCCTGCTGAGTTCTGGCTTGGTTCGACTCTCCTCTGTGCTTGCTGACGCCGCTAACCGCAGAGTACCACCCAGACCTCCAGATAGTAGCTAGTCCAGCCTCATTGATGTCAGCAAACTATCCAGACCTTGTAGAGCTGCCTAGTAATTGGGTATATAGACCTTTAGCAGCATCCAAAGTAAAAACATCTCTCAAAATGCAGTGGTCAGTCCGTAACACAGTCATAAAGTGGTTAGTAATTAAGAGTGTCTTGTAAATTCTCTTTTCAATTGAGAGTCACAAGAGTAGCCTTGATCCATACCATTTCCATCTCCGTTTCATCATGAATATGTAAACTGCAGCTACTTTTCGGGTAAAACAGGATCTGTAGAGGCCAAGGCACTGTGATGAAGACTTGTGTCAGGCCAAGTGAGCTGGAACTGATGGTGCACATAATTAATGGTCTGAAATAGACTGAGAATTAGTGCTGGGCTGGGATGTTAATTGACTATGATACTTGGGCTGGTGCCTCTCAGCCCGAGGCTCTTACTCCTTTCCCCCTGCTTTGCTCTCTCACATCGCTTCGATTTTCGCTGTGTCCTATTTCTTCCTCGCTTTGCTTTCTCCCGATTTGCGCCTCCTACTCAATTCCCCTCTCCCTTTTTTCAATCTCATTTTCCATGTTCCTTATCCTTCCCTTGTCAGTCTCTCTTACCTTGAAGGTATCTGGGGATTCAAAAACAGAGAGGGAAAGACATGTGACACACACTCCTCATGTTGAAGCAGCCACCTACACAAACGTTGCAAGCCTCAGTTGTTTCATACGGGACAGAGGAGTCTCTGTAAGGATGCCAGGGTGGTAACACTAATAGGACTGCCACACACACACACACACACACACACACACACACACACACACACACACACACACACACACACACACACACTTTGTACAGCATCCTTTTCCATAATGCATCTGCTCAAAGAGATGACCTGTGCAACTCTGGTGAGCAAGAGTGTGGGAAAGGTCGTGTTTGTATTTGATAAATATGCAACAAGGTCATAAATAAGCTGGCTCCAGCACTTTCTGGAACCCCCAATTTCCCTGACAGATTTTTGAACTTTGCATGATGCATTACTGTGACAGGTGGGACATGCAAATTATGTTTTTATTCACATCAAAGCAGAAAACAAGCAACAAACAAACACCACTATTTATTTGGATATATCCAATTTCTAAATTTCTTTCTCGGATCTCGCACTACAAATAACACCACCAGTGTAGAGACATTTAAAGAGGTATTCCAGCAATTAAGTATTGCACTTTTCAGAGCGTTTGTGGGTCTGGTCATTAAGGAAACAGACATCAGCAGAGGTTGAGATATTCTAAATGTAGTCCGTAGTATGGCTCAAAACCCCTGGATCCTACATCCCCCATCATGCAATGTGTTAGCACCTCTCATTAGACCATCCCTGCCTGGTAAAATCAATACTTCTTTTAAACTTCACTTAAAAATAAGTGAAATCATAATTAAAAAAAAGATTATACGTTATGATATAAACAGTGCTGAGACTGCTAATGATAATGATTCAATGATAATGGAGCGATTCCAAACTCATCATCACTGTCACACCCAAACTAAACATACAACCCGGTCGAGGAACTTCAGTTTTGATAATAAAAAAAAATCAGACGCTGCCAAAAACGTCTGGCCCCTCATTAATCTCCTGTGCCTGACTCCCAGGGAGTGACTGGTGATAGAGAGGAGAAGCAGAAGATAGAGCAGAAATGAATGACTGGAGTGAACAAAAGAAGTGAATTAGAGAGAAAAAGAAGACACATGAAAGCAAGGCTGGACAGATGAGAAACTGGATCACAGGGAAGAGAGAAGGCAGCACAGTATAGAGAAGGTGGACTTGGATGGGAGCTAAAGAGAAAGGGGTTCAAGGTAACGAGGAGCTGGTCTGAAGGGAATCGGCTGGACTGAAGGTATACGCTCGCCTCGCCGCTCCATCGGAGATTACATCGTGTCCACATGCCTCGTTGTCCACGGGCAGATAGCAATCACTGTCATCCCAATACATCCCCCATCACAAGCCATTACTCTCTCTTAGCCACAGATTCCTGCTTCCTGGCTCTGCACGTTGCCTCGGTGATGAACCTTCAGACATCACGCTGTCGCGGAGGTCTCGCCTGCCACTCCACATGAGCATTACCTCCCGTATTACTAAGTAGGCTTTGTCTTCTTCTTTTTTTTTTTTTTTTTGCGTAGGCAGGTCGTTGCTGAAGCAGCTGCTGGCCAGAGCAAGGGAAGACGGCCATTGATTTGTAACGCTGAAGGACAGGCTGAGGTTGGAGGCCTGAGGTTGTGGGGCTCAGCCTGCACCGGCTGTCAGGGTTTAAAGGCTGCTGGAGTTCTGAGACAGCGCAGCGTACAGAGGCATTTATCATCAGCAAGGTAACTGGCTTCTCTGAAAGCAACTCAGCCGCAAAATGAACAGCTGCCACGGCTGCTCTCACACAGACCCCACCGTTCTTTCTGCCTTTCACCAGCCTAAGTTCCCGACAACAGGAAACAAGTCAGACATATTGTCATTCAAATACATAACTGTTCACAAAGAGACTTATTTGTCTGAGTGGAAATGACATGTTGAATTGGAGGGCTTCTAAACTGCACAGTGTATGCAGGAAGGAAACAAAAAACACTTCTGCAATCTGGTATGCATGCGTTCTGTGTTTGGACCTTTCACAATTTCCGGCTTTATGGAAATCTGTCTCTCTGACAGCGTATCCCTGACAAAAAAACAATTTAAAGATAAACTGAAAAAGCTGCCAAAATAAGATGAGTCATCTCATCTTTTTTTTTAAATAATCTGACGCCCCTATGCTGCCTCGCCCAGATATGCACAATCCATGACATGAGATCAACAAGGCTAACAGCTCTTGTCGAAACATAAACCACTGAAACCCTGTTCTTTACACCTATCCAATTTACACCCATCGGCTATGTGGCTGGTATTTGAATTGCCTTTCTAGAAAGAGACCACACTTTCATTTCACTTAAACCTGTAAATGCATTCCCGCTTGAGAGTATGTGATATGAAAAGAAAAAAAAGATGTTTTGTAAAATATGCAGGTGTTCCCGTAATCAAGTATTCGGTGGAAACATAATCCTGTTTTTAAGTGGATGCGGAGTGTCTGCAATGTTATGGCTGTATAATATAAAGAGGAATGCATACTAATATGTGTTCTATGATACTTGAAAGATTGTATATACAGTGTGTCACACACTCCCCACATTTCTACGTGTACTGGAGAATATTTTAGCTATGCAGGCTTGTTCTTTTTTAATCACTAATAGAGCCTCCTACAGATTGCTCTTGAATCTTTATCACAAAGGCATTAGAGAAGTGTGTCCCTCGAATAAATCAGGTGTTCTTAACCAGATGCCTGTTCTATTACCACAGGGGAGAGGCGTTTGTGTGTGTGTGTTATTTGTGCATTAAATGACCTCCCTTGTAAAACAATAATTAAAATCCCCCTATGGATATAGAGTGTATTTAACACCTGCACTTAAAAAACATGTTTGTTTAGGATGGCAGCGCACTTTTGCCCTTCCTTAGAACAATTCATTTCACCTCCCTGATTCACTGCCATTCTACCGTGGCTTCAACTTTGATTTCCGTCTATGTCCAGCTCACGGTTTCCATATCTCCATCTTATTGAAGCTCAAACAGAATGTGGACCCATTTCCCTGTGCAGCGCAAAGTGTTGGGGAGGGCTGCAGATTAAAAAGCCTTCCCCTGGGTGTGCTCACCAGGCTGTTCAGCGCTGCTCGCCAGGGAGATTCACTACATACATTCTCTTTTATGGCCCTTTCCTTATTCATCATAACACAGCTTCAATTTTATTAACTTCTCCAGCCAAGCATACATCTTTGCCCGGGCCATCGGTCATTTCCTCTCTATTTCCATCCGTACAGCACCCATCTCCACCCGGTTCCCCCGTGATGCTCGTATGCACGTATACACAAGACCCACACCGTTATCTGCTCACATGTATACAGATTCAACACTGGGGAAGGCTGAATAAATGGAGGCATTTCTTTCAATCCAGCCTGGTCTTTATCTTCCTGTTGGGTAAGTGTTGTTCTCCAGCTGTGGCTTGCCTCGACACTGTCTCTGGCCCAGCTGGCCTCCTGTATAAAATATGCCGAAGTGGAAATACAGCCGTGACGCTAAACATTATTTTATGTAAAAATGGAAAGGACTGAATACTGTGAATATTGAGCAAAAGTATTGAACGATGAAATGTTGAAGAAGACTGCAGTCTTACTGAGCCATTATTCCAGTCTTTTTAAATGTTAATCAATGCATTTACCGTGCACCTTCACTTAATGTGCAGCTAAACAAAAACAATCATTGCATTGTTTTAATGTTGAGCAATACATGCATCGATAACGTGTAGTAGACTGTATATTTAGAAGCAGAGCGAGGATGCAGGATTCATTTGTCCCAGAGACCATGCGGGTTAAGAAAAATGCATAAACTAACATTCACACACAAGGGCATCCGTTCAATTGCATTCAATGTCATGAAAGGGAGCGACGTATTTGTCATGGATGTGGTGACTTATGCATATACACATTTTTTGGGAGGTTCCAATCTTAAGGACACAATGGAGTCCCAATGTCCTATTTCATAGCATTACATGGTATAAAACATCCGACTTCACACGGTTAACAGATTTGAGATCTATTTTTAGTGCCTTTTCTGTCCTTTCCCGAGGCTGTGGAACTGCTATACCAGACGCTGCAAGAAAGGCAAATTTCACCGGTCACAGTCTTCCCTGCCATAAGAAACGGGCATATGTCCTTGAACTCAACAGGGAGGCAGCGTGACAAGACCAGTAAGACTACTGTGATGACTTGAGCTGAGCGTACTAACGCTGGCTGCAGCGCTGCGCTAAGAAAAAGCTGAAGTGGAAAAGTGGATGCAACGGATCCCACCGCCGACTCACGGGGAAGTTGACGGCGTGAGGGCCATCTCAGCGTGATACGCTTTGATGGAAGGAGCTTTAGCCCATATTGTATCATGAAATCTGAAGTTTCTCAGAGTGAAGAAAATGGGAGGCCTTTCATGCTTGGGGTATAACGTTTACCGTTAACTGCGAAAGGCAAGTGCTCTATCTATGTTTGTACTTTACCCTTTTTAGCCATGGGACTAAATTATTCAGTATTGCAACCCTATAGCAAGACAACTGGAAACCCACTGTACAAGACGTGACACACGGTGTGTCAGAGTTGCTATTTATAGTACTATGGATGGTGCAGTATGATTGTCACTAGCCAAGATGGTCTTTAACTGCAAATGGTGATACATATAGACCGTATGCCTCTGAAGTACAGCATTAATTAATCCATCTTCCTGTAGAAGTGGCGGTGCATGCATATGCTGCTAGCTCCCATGAATTTCACTACTTTTTTTGTTGTAAGTTGTTGTCTTTTTGTGTTTGTTACTGGAGCCAGCAAACAGTCATCAGCATGGGGAAAGGAAGTGTGAGGGGGGGATTTAGTGCAGCGGACCTTGAGAGAATGAACGCCCGCGGCCGACCACCCAGCAAGACCTGACGGTCCAAACACCACCGAAAGCAGAGGCGACTGCCCCAGGAGGAGAGGCGAGATGAAAGCTAAGACGACCCAGCTAGGACCTAAAGCTACTCCACCACCCCGCCCACTCCTGGCTGCCTGATGTTCGGACGCAGGGAAATAAGATGGATGAAATAAGACTCCAGGCTAAGCCAGCGACGGGAGGTGACTGTTGTGCCCACGTCTTTACAGAGACCTGGATCCATGGTGGCATCCTGGATCAAGCTGCAGTTGACAGGTAGGCCTCGGGACAGAACGCAGGACTCCAGTGGAGGTGGTGGACTCTATGTTTACATCAATGATGTCTTGCTGTTCAAATATATTAAAAGTGTATGGACAATGTTTCTCTAATATCAAATATTTAATGTTATGATGCCAGCCAAAGGATCAAAGAATTATCTTTGTTGCTTTCTTTTGTCTTGCATTTCTAGTGGCTAACTCATTATGCATTCCTTGTAAAACTATAGAAACCACCAACTATTATATCATTATTGGTACTTTATTGTATTTGTAGTCAGCTTGGCTAAGTACCAGAACATATGTGTACAATCCTGCACTGACCTCCGTGTGATAAAATGCAAAACTCATTACCAGCTCACGGTTTATTAACATTTAGTTTAATGTAACGGGTTTCATGTTACACGCTTGTATATTCATGTACCTGAATTCATTCATTCAAATGATGAGGTCGCCCTATCTATGTTGAATAGTAAACATGCATGAAATATTGAACAGCACAGAAGTACTGTAGCCTGAAATAGAATATTAGCTCTAATGTCTTTTATTCAGTTTTCCCTCATCTTAAATCGCTGTAATTGAAAATGTTTTGCATTCCATAAAACAGGTTATTTCACAATATTTCGCTCATGGAGCATGGAGTGTTATGCACGGTAAATATTTAGTATCCAAGCTGTGCCAGTTGGTCAGTCAACCTTTTTGATCCAAACTGAAACATTCTCAAAAGCGATCAAAAGTACTGCCAAGTGATTTGGTCGAGACATTCACTGCATCCAGAGAATGGATGTTAATGGTAACTACTGGATGGATCGCCATGAAACATTCATGGCATTCATGTCTCCCTCGGGAGGACTTGGAATTACTTATCGTTTACTTTTACTTTTCATCGAGTCTACATTTCAATTTGTCCAATACTTTGGTCCATGATGACATTCTTCAAAGCCTCAAATGTATTTTATGTCAATTCTAAGGAGCCAAAACTCTAGCATGTTCGCATTGTCATTTTAAGCAGAGGACAGCTATTCTCACCTACTGAGCTACGCACAACACACTTTAGGTGTCGGACCCAAATTCCCAAAAAATCGTGGCATTTAGCAGCACCTGAAGAGAAACACAACATGCCAAGTATCACGCTCTGCTTCTCATTAAACATTCATGAGTTGCCCTCAGCCATCTTATCCCCCCCCAAAAAAGAGAATTCTACACAAAGACACATTCATCATCAAAGTGCTGTCCAGATCATAATGAGAAAAAGCCAAAACGGAGGAGAAACTGTCGTCTCCAGTTGTCCGATCCCCACCATATGCTGCGGCTCCTGTCGACATACTCGCTGCTTAAGAGAGAGCCAATTTATTCCCCCAGAAGGATGGACCACTTGTGACATTTGGCAATGGAGCATCAGACGTCTCATCCAGCTGTTCCAGACACAGGCGCACACAAAAAAACACGCGCACACACACAAATAGGAGGTGGTAGAGGTGGCGTAGTTACAGCAGAAGCTTTGATAGGCTAAGTAGGCTGACTAACAATCGTGGTGACCCTTATATAACCACCATTAGCCACCTATGCAGTGTTGGCAGCAGACACACGCACACACAGCCAAAACTGTTGTGTTCCAATAACCCATTGTATTAATTCTTCAAATAAACATTGCCATTTCCGCCATCCTCAGTGATATTGCATTTTGGTTGAATGGCCGCTGCAGTATTTACCAAACAGCACCCATCGCCGGAACACATCCAGTTTTTCTCCATAATATAATACCACTCCGGATTTCCCGATTGTGATTGCCTCGAATTTAAACTATTTATATCGTAAACGGGAGATATCATCATGTAACAATCTCCTGAAGACCCATCGGAATAACCGTTATATTGCTTTTCTGTGGAGATGAATGCACAGCATGAGTAGCAGGAAGCGCAAGCGTCTCCGATTCTAGCACGTGCACAAATAAATGTCCTGCCCAGTGCACCTTCAAGCATGTAGGAGAGTTAGTATGGGCGTGGGTGTGGGGTAAGGGGGTGCGCTGCCCTCATGGAGGGGGTTACAGGGCTAAAAATGAGCACGGAATCTGGGAACAGGGCTGTATGAATAATACAAATGGGATGGTTATGCCAGGCCTCCTGCATGCAAGTCTAATAAAATGCTTTCATTAGCCGAGCCATCCAGGTGTAACGTGGCCATTGACGGCTGGATACCCAAGTAGATAGAGAGCGCTGGAGCCTTGTTATGGTGGGAGCGAATCCAAGCCCGCTCTACCAAACATTAATCGGTGTGATGGCTCAATAGACTCTTTATGTCTCTGTGTGTATCTGGGCATGTATCTGGGTGCACACGAGAAAGGGAGGAAGGGGCGAGTATGTGTGTGGCACACTTGATTTGCACAGACTCGCATCGCCGTCACGGGGGGGCGCTGAAGGCGGCTCCGCACACGCATGTGCTCAGATTTCCATACTTAGCTCCAGGGCGCTCTCTGATGTGATGTAATCACTTTATCACGGTAATGGAAATTGGATTTAATTTTCGCTTTTCGGCGGCGGCGGCGGCGCGTTCGGTTCGCCCCTCACTTCAGCTTGGAGGGCAAAACTGACGGTAACTGATTCCTCGCCGACTGCCCCTCATCCAAGCCCATAAACACAGATCTTATTTGTAGAGGCGGTGAAATTGTTTAATTAAAAACAATAATTCACTACAGGTCGTTATGTGCTGCTAATTAAGCCGAGTTGACGGAGCAAGGTGTGTGGCGGGGTGGCAGTTACGGGAGATATATTGCTTTGTAGTCATTACGGTGATAATGCGGAGGGCATGTAGGAGTCAGTTATCTTATTTGTGCCTCGGCGAGGACGCCGTGCAAAGATTCATGCAGAGATGAAACACACCTGGACTGCTGGTGGACAGCGGCCGGGTACGTCTACCGCTCCCAAAATGACATGGTTCCCCAGAATATTTCACACAAGAAGCTCTGCGGCCACTTTAAACTGAAACTGGCTGTATAAAAAAAAAAACTCACCCGGCAGCTCTCCTTCTCTCTCTCACATTTCTACTACTTTCAGCCTCAACAAAGAGAAGTGCAATTTTGTAAATCCGCCCAGCAGATCAAAGTGCCACCATGTTCTAATGGCTGCCACCCACCCACCAGTCTCTCCCGTGGAAGAGCACCATCAGCAGAGTGTGTCTAAGAACAGCCAAGACAGCCTGATTAATCTTCTAATAGTTCCAGGGAGAGATGAAGACGGATAGCGGAGACGCAGCGGCGGAGAAAGTTGAGACTGAAGCCGGCGCGTTACACCGTACGTTCCGGCGGAAGGACGTGAAAGGAAGACGAGGGACGGGGAAGGCTGACGAGAATGGCATACGTTTTTGTCTTTGTTGTGACTCTTACACGTTTTTCCGCGTTTGAAATGATGAGGCTCCTCCGTAAGATGGCTGCCTCGCCTCAGCACCGTCTCCTGCCCTCCCGCCTCGCTCGCCTCTCTTTGACAAACTCCTCGGTCTGCCTGACAAGATGGTAATCACTATGAAACGGGCTCCATAAATAAGTGAAATAAAGATCAGAATATGAGATAAAAGGGACGTTCAGTTTGGAAAATGGACACGTCTGCCCGTGGAGGGTGTCATCTGTGAGACGTTGGGGGGTGAATCAGAAGGCGGGTAAATTGAAAGAAATGTGAGTGCATGCTAAGACTGACAATGGCACAATTCACTGGGAGATCAGGCCACCACCTGAGTTTGGCCCGATGAGAGTTAAATCATTTCCATTTACCTGAGTGAAGCAACGTGTGATCTGAGCTTTACTTTGACACAACAAGCTGAACACCTTTTCAGATTACAACAGATGATTTGTCGGGACAATTAACACACACGAGAGAATATCACATATGCCAGGGCCTATGGCAATAAATTAAAATATACACACGAGAAAAGCACCTTCAAAAACACGATGGCGTGAATGTGGGAAACAACAAACTGCTCTGGAAGCAGGCTTGCATGTTATACAAGTATTTCCCCTTTTACTGGTGCTTATGTTAATAAATATGATTATATTGGACATTTCTGCAACAGCAATTACGCTTGTTTACACAACTCCCATCATTATAATCATTGTTTGTGTTGGATGTTGATGTTAATATACTGGAGAGATTTGACGGAGGAGACTTTGATCTGACGTCAGGCTCCTCCTCTGGCTCCCTGTGCTCTGAGATTGTGACACAAGTAGGAATATGATTGGCTGAAATTAAAGGCTACATCATCTACCAGGTAGCCCTTTTTTGAATGGTGCCGTAGTTCCTGCTGGGTCTGACACCCGGCAGAACTTATTGGACAAGCTGCCCACGTTTTTAAAGCTCGGAAGCTGAGCAATTACATAACCGTGATGTGGGAGTTCCATAACAATAAAAACACAACATAACTGTCCTTGTAATCATTTTTGGTTAAAGTCAGCGTGGTACCGGTGCATGATTGAGTTTAATGTTTGGTGAAGGTTTAGGTGATTCATCAAAAAGCCAGAATAGATTGCCGTTTTTCCATTATGACCACACACTCACTGTTTGGCACGGAGCCACGGGGCCGCCGATACAGCTGATACAGTAAAATCATTTTTCTCCCCCGTTTACAGCAAATTTCATAATTCTGAGCGCTGCTCACTTCTTCCGCCAATTATCGCTAAACTCTCACAGTCAGCGGTACCACCTGGGCTAGAAAAACATCATGAATATTATTTCCTGTAAGTACGACATCAGTCAGAAAACATTCGCAGCGTGAGTGCAGCAGAGTTTTAGCGGAAACTTGTGATGAAAACGCACGCTTGGCTTTTGAGTCCCAAATCAAGCTTTAGGGTTGAGTTGTTTCCTGTCCCATCCAAGGCAGGAGTTTAGAGCATTGTATTGAAAGCTCCCTGCGCCTGACAAACAGGAGAACTGCTATGAGTGAATGTCGGCTTTTCAGATTGTCTATGACAGCGTCTGTCTTCATTCGGCGCTCTTAAATTGGCTTTGGAACCGATTGGAAATGGTTCTTTTATTATACACCTCCCATAACTCCCCCTCTCATCAAAGCCGGGCCATCTTTCATCTGGAAGATGACGTTTCCATTAGGGTCTGCCAACCTCTTACTGCTGCTCTGTGAGTTGTGGTGCCGGGGGAGAGCGTTGTTAACCAACACAACAACAACAACAGCAGCATCTGAGCGGCCGGAGCGTGCATACGGCTCGGTCGTGGCAAGCAGTTCATCAGAAGACTGCTCACCCACAACATACAGCGCAGCGGGCGCACGGACACACATGCTGTCTCTATCTCTCTCGCCCTCTTTTCTGTCTGTCTTACATGCGAACACGGGGAAATCATAGATCTGACAAAGTTAGACAACAGACACGCAGAAAAAAAGAAGAAAAAAAACAGGACTCGGCCAAAGGGAGTGTGCCTGTCAGCTCTTCCTCACTAGTTCCAGCGCTTCATCAAAGGTACGAGGGGCCCGTGAGGTTCGGCTGCCAATCTGGCAACACTTTCAGTCCCCAAAACACAGAAGTGGGGGATGTTTCAAAGACTGAAGCCTGGTAGCTCCCTGCACGTTACCGTCTTCATCAACTCCGTCTCTAGACGCGTCTCACATTAGCAATCAGGCCTCGCTTTTCAGAAATCGGGGGGAAAGCTTCAACAGCAAGGGCACTTTCTGCTCCTCGCCACGTTTGGGAGGCTGCGTGTTGACCAGGTCCGGTGACATTGCTGGTGGTAATGAGGACATGGCTGTGCGTGGCGTGTGCGAGTCGATAGAGACATACGCTCCGGTCCCACTCTGGGAGTTTTAATTAGATCTCCATTATGAGACTGTCTGTCCACATTGGCCTGAACAGCTATAGTGTTTGGATTCATTATACATCATCAGTCTAAGTGATCGCTAAAGAGCTGCATTGTCTCCGTGCCTGATGCAAGGTTAATATTGATGCCTCATATTGGTAAAACTGAAATGACATTTCCTCCTCTGGTCTTGTTTTCCCTCCCATGCCATTTCCTTTCTCTGCCGCTCTTTTATTCATGTCTTGAGGTAGAGCTGGGCTAAAAGAGCATTTCAGCCATCATGATCTCATCAGGCCCAACTCCTTGACCTTTTGCACTTTGCTGTAAATGTCAGCTTTCTTTATGAGGACGAATTTATTGAACAATTCACACTCACCGACGCCCACAAGTGTGTTCACAACGCACGTGCGTGTGCACACCCTGATCTGTCCTTCACAGCTAACTATAACTCTGATTCCGAGGAGTCTGTTGGAAATTCATGGTGCTCGGCGCTGGCGGGCAGCGTGAGAGCGGCCGGCTGCCCGCCGTCCTCAACAGAACCACCACAGATAAATCAAGATTTCATGGGGACCGAAATGGCTTCTTGCAGAACTGCCAGGCTTCGCTGAAGGCCTGTCCAGTAATTGTAGTCGTTGACTGTATAAGACTAAAATAAGTGCCCATTATCGGAATGGTGAAGTGTGGTAAAGTCCTTCCATATCCTTTTTGTCTACTACTGTGCACTATCCTGTGAATCAAAATGAGCCAACAATGTGCCGTAAAAGACCTGTGGTTTATAACGGGGAAGCGACTGGGCCAGGCTGGCAAGCGCTACTCCCGTGATGATAAATGTCGTGCATTAGACCGGTCTGGACCTCTGTGTCCACGCTGGCCTGCAACTCCGCCTAGTGGAGCACAGCTGAGGAGAGGGAGGATGAAGCAGGTATAACAAGCCGTTCCTCAACACTGCCGGTTTAATCTTCTTGTCACTCTCGCTGTTGCCCGTAAAATAGCCTATTGGAATAAAACGCAATGAAAAAGTCATGTCAGTGGAGCAGGAACGCCGCTCACCCCCGGCGGCGGGTGTCCGCACGGACTCAGACTTGTCATGCATGCCTGGCTATCTCCTAAAAAAAAGATGAAAAGGGGGGGAAAAAAAGTCACATATGCAGAACAACTTTCAACTGTGAGGACATAGACACACACTAATACATGCATGATGTAGTTCATCCGAGTGTCTGGCCACAGAGGAAACAACGAATGGCCACAGAGGTTCTGAGGACCAGGATGTACCTGACAAGCTGTCAGTAGTTCCCCGACACACAGAAACAGTACACAGGAGTGGGACGGATAGGAACCCATGTGTGCATGAATGCTCGTGTCCTCTCTCAGACTTAATCCAACCACCTCCCTCATTTCATCTTATCCCCTTCATCCCCCTGTGCACACATCAGGCTTTTCCTTTAATGAAATGTTTGGGTCCTTACACACTCCTTACTCTTTATCTTTTCAGCTCCATCTTTCCTCTTCCTACCCCCACCTCGACTTATCTTCCGTCTTTCCCTCCTCCATTGTCTTTGGGTCTTTATCGGTCATCTTGCAGCGAAAGGTAATAAAAGGCCAACATAGTGAGGGAGCCTTGCTCCGCTTTGTCATGCTGCTGTCTTACACCCTCCTTTTTGTCTTTTATTTTTTTTGTTTGTGGCAGCGGACCTTATCGGAGAGATGGCCGTGGGATAATCCCTCTGTGGTTCTTTGTGTTGAAATAATACGACAGGCTGATACGGCCTTGTCGGTGAGTAGTTCAATGCTGCTTCTCTCCTCCCACCACTGCCTTTCCCTCTTCCCAGGGTGTGCTAGGAAGTCCCCAGAGGGCCTGAGAGTTATCAAACCTTTCTGTCAGGTTCCGCCTTTGATAAAATGCCAACCCAGCCTCTTTGTCACATGCAATTAGGTGCTAGCGTTCGTTTACGCCGACACTTTCATGTTTGCATGTCTTACAAGATGAAATAGGTGTTTCCACACCACCAGGTCTGCAACTGCCTTGGCTGAACCGTTAACTACAGCATCCACTTTTCTTTTTAATTGTACTTTGAGGGACTTTTGTTCACAGGCTGATGCCAAAAGTCATAAAAACCAAAAACATTGACATATATAATGAAGCACCACACTTAAGTCCCGGACAGACACGAAAACTTTTCACCGCCATCTATTTTACTACTGATGGAGTCACAAGATCCTGGCTCACGCCATCACTTTGTCTCTAATCTACAGCACCTATTAAGATTTCATGAAGTGGTAATGATTATACAATTACTTCCAGCTTGGAAAAACCATAATAATGGCCACGGAGACCCAGGTTTGTGAGTTTACGGAGTGGATGTTTATGGATTAAAAAGCAAACACACACAGACTGTCTGACTGGCTGGCCGGACATCGATTTGTGTTGCTATTGACTAAAGGGTGGTGGGCAACACTGGCGCTCAACAGCAGTTACATTTTCATATAAATAACAGCGGTTATCTGGCTTGTAATTGCCCCAGAATGTATTACATGGGTGAATGGGGATGGGGTATTGATTACAATGCAAAGGCCCCATTTTAAAGACTTCAGAGAGTGATACAGCACTTTAATGACATGTACTTATCTTAAACTAACCATAATAAGCATCTTTACATCCTATTGGACTGTCCTTTATTGCTTACATGTCTCTTAATATAATTAAGGTGTGTTACTCGCAGGATAATTTGTTTTTGTTTGCTTCAGTCGTGCCGGGGAGGAGGAGGGGCGTACCTCGATCTCGACACCACTAATGTTTCAACAATCATGGCTGAAATAACCACTATTGCTTCTTTGTACATGTTGTGAAGGCCCAGATATGCCAGGTAACCAAATGCTGTCCTGTCTGAGTTCATCACCCAGAGGTGTAATGATGTGAATATCATTAAGCTGAAATACTTTCTACACTCCGGTTGGTTTACTATAGAGGTGTGAACCCCAGATAAACAATTTTGTTGTGATTTAATGGCAATAAACTGAAAAAAAGGATGCTGAAGTTACTACATAATGATGACAATTTGAAAACAGTCTGAAATCATGGTTTGTTAGATCTGTCTGCAAGACGATAAGAACATCATTTTTAAAATGCTTGTTTTCTGAATGGAGTTCGGATGGAATTGATGAATTTGCATCTTAGATTTCACTTTGTATGCAGGAACACCGCACGAAAAATGTGCATATTGTAAACATGCATAACCCTCAGCTCCACACTTATCGCTGATGATGTTTAGGCTTTGTAGCTTAGCAGACATTATAATGCTTCAGTGGTGAAGAAAGATTAAAACTTTGACTTGAGTGATAAGCTCAGCCCGGATCCAGCAGAGACATCGAATTCCCACAACAATTTTCTCTCTTTTATAGCGGCTCCTTGTCAGACACGAGGCTATTTCACAAAATGCACTGGTGAATTAAAGAGTTAAGGGGAAGCAGATACTTCAAGCATAACTGATTTATTAGGCCAAGTGAAGGGAGGAGACGAAGAGAAGAAAATGAATTAGGCCTCACATGCACTTTTAATTACTGTTGTCAAGGTGTTTGCGTCGTCCTTCTGGGGAAAGCAAACCAAGCCATCACTCATACCAACAACTCAGAAGACCCCGCAGAACGAGCCGTAAAGTTTAACACCTCGTCCGTGGTGTAACATTTACTGCAACATAAACAAAAGGAAGCCTTCTTCTGCGATACATCTCCACGGAGATAAGGTGCGCTGCATGGTTGATAAACTGAGCAGAATGAGGCCACTGATCCAGGGGTGCTCTTCTCACCTCCTGTGCTTACCGGAGGGATGGAAGAGGACAAAGGAACAACGCGGGCCTGTCTGTTTGATCTGCCTGTATGAGGTGCGCTGCACATGTAGGCTGCTGACACGTCAGCGGCTGTTTGCTCTTGCACAGGCAGCACTGCTGGCCTTCCATGTGCAGCACTTATTATAGCAGAGGGGCAGAGAAATATTTTCATGCACAATGTGCACACACACACGCACACCCTTTCCCTTTGATGAGGCTGTAGAATAAGCTATCTATGACCAGAGGCTCTGTTAGAGTGCTTGGCTGCAATGTAAGTCTGTTGTAGCTGAGAGACAAGATGCTGTCCAGACAGTCCGCCCTAAAAGCAATAACGATGAAGAAAATACATATGGGTTTTGCAATATTTAACTCAAATGTCAAGCGCTGCTCTTTGTAGACGTGGACTTAAAATCCCGGCGTTCCTGAGCCGGACCTGAGTAATATTGACTGGTAGCTATGGAGGATATCGGGAGGGTCTCTAAATCCATTATTCATAAACAGGGGACAAGAAGGGGGTTGAGTGTTTCTGCTGATGATGTGGTTTGCTCGTCCAGAAGCCAGGAGACGTTTTAAAAGAGGATATAGTTCCCCATCTCACCGATCCCAGTCAAGATTGGTTTCAGTTGTGCTGACTTCCGTGCGTCCACACGATACGACTCGCCTCTCCAATCCGTAGCTTCCTGCTGCTCGTTTACTCTTAATCTTTTATGAGAGTGTGTGGTTTTAGGGTGAAAGCAAACTGTAACAATACAGCAATCATTGTCTTGTTCCTGGCAGACCCATAGGGCAAGACGGCGTCTTCAGTAAAACAAAACAAAACAATGGAAAAATGAAAGAAAGAAAGAAAGAAAAAAATGTTTTCTCTCCTCGCGATTTCAGTTTAACTGAGTAAGACCACAAGCGGCGCACCCCCGACTCGCCCACTGTGTCACACGACCGAAAATGTTTCCACAGCAGCACATAATTAAAAACAGCATGCGTGTATGTGTATTATATTTTAAACAGGCGTCAATGAAAAGCACAAGGGGGCTGGAGATGAGAGCAGTGCAGCAGTGAAAAAGGTAATTAAGTTGACCAGAACAAGGCGAGCCAACTGTTTAATATTTCATGCAGCTCCACACCAAAGCGCCGTGGAAGCCGTCAACAACGGGGCACCAACAACAATTATGGCATAATTAGATGGTTTTCCTTTGTTGGGGATATGTTGAAGTAATTGTATAAGTTATTTCAGACCGGCCCACTCCAAACTGACTTTGCTTCAACCCTAAACACCAGAGGGCATACTTTTACGCTGGTTGGAAATCCTGATGTTGGGGTTTTCAGGAAATACACTTGCCTCAATGACATTTTGAACTCAGAAATGAGAACCATACTGCTGCTTTTGTGCTTATTTCTCCATTTCTCAGAAGACAGAACAATTTTCGGACATATCTATGGAAACAGCTGTTTAGCTTCAAGCCTCTGGGTGTGTTTCCCATGGCAGCTGTTAACTGACAGCTTGCTTTTAAAATGTTTATCTCAAATGGAAGCCAGCAAGCTAGACTGAAAGAGTCAGGGAGTACAAGTTAAGCGTATTAGCCGCCTTCTCACAAAGCAACAGCAATGGCACCGACTAATAGACATTTCGTTCATGGTGTTTGAACACCTGCTTAGTGCGGCTAACAATCAATCTGGGGACCCGTCGACTATCGGTATCTGGGTTCTGGTGTAACCGGGGGATATCCAGGCCGAGAAACAAACGGAATCCAGAACGTTTCCAATGTCACAATCTTGACTCGTTCTTTATATGAATGCAGAATCTGCTAATAGAGGTGAAGCTAACGTTAGCTGTTGTTCTTTAATGCGTAGGTAGCAAATCTACATTTTTAGTCCAAACCAAAAATGTATGCCTCCTGAATTACACTAATGTATGTGGCGCTACAAAACATAACAAAAGAAGAAACAATAATAATAAAAAGCACACAAGTAAAAACAAACACAAAGGAGATTAACCAACTGATTTAAACATCTGAAGCATGTTTATCCCTAATATTACATCCATCTGTTGAAACTCGTCATGGCAAAAAATAAATAAAACATTTAAAAGTGACAAAATAATATGTTATAGTGATTCGAGGGAACATGTGCATGTGCCATATGCATTAGCTGGGAGAAGCGCTACTTCGGCTCACTGCAATGGAGCGAGAAAGAGTGAGACTATTTTTATCCCGCCCCGGGGGCTGGGGCAGCTGTGTCAAAAGTCAACAACTATGGTGACTCCATGCTGCGACGCTCCAGTCCCAAACGCATAGACGTACTGAGATGATATAGTCTTCATTTATTTATCATATTTATCACATATTCATATAATTACTGGTGGAAAAAGTGAAAGAGGCTGTTTTATGTACAGGATCAAACAGGATCCAGGGAGGGAGGGGCTGAGCTAATACGAGCTGAATTCATCCTTCCAACTGTAATAACAAATAGAATGTGGATGCTCTTAACCTTGTAACCCAGAAGAAAAGTGAACATGCCCGACGGTGTAGCATTAACGATGAAATCGAATTTGCCCCATGTTAGCCATGGCAATATTGCTCCGTATGAGGCAAGCCCATAATGTATTGATGTACAGCTTTGAGAATGACAAGCTGTACTCACTGTGATTTGTTACACTAATAAAAGTGAAGACACATTATTGTCCTGCCCTCTCAAATACACATACGCACACATCTTCCACTCGCTTGTTCCCTCTCTCCAAACACACACACACACACACACACACACACACACACACACACACACACACACACACACACACACACACACACACACACACACACACACACCACACACCCACACACTCTCAATCCTTTTCATGGACCACTTGGCTTTGTAGTGGCAAAGAGCTTGAACAAATTGAGAAATGATTGGAATTGAAAGATGAGTAATGGTGATTCTAGCGCTGTCCCTTTCTCAATATGGAGATGATGAGATCTGATTCTTTGAGGTCAGGTGCATCATCCGAGCTGAATGGCTGCCCCTGTCTATGACTAAAAGAGGTAGGAGGCCGTTCACACGCACGTACGAGGCTTTATGCCACAATCGGTCACGGCTGACAGGAAATCAATGCCGTATTCACCGGTGCCGTATTACTACTTTTCATCGCCATCGCAAATTCTCTATGTTAACGTATTGAGATACAGTGATACGTTAAGGTAGCTCCAGACTGTCATCCTGTCTCCTCCCTTGTAATGTTTGTGTGACTGAATCAACACTGAGGGACTAAATGAGGTCAACGAGCCCCCCCCCCATCCATGCCTTTCACTGCTATCTGCTCATCATGGACAGCTATTAACTCATTAGCCTAGCTTTGCCACAAACGGCCCTGCAGACTGCCAAACATACTGACAAGCAAATGTTCTGGTTTCACTGGCATCTGGTTGTGAATGTGGCAGGGTTGGCAAACGCAGGGCGGTTTGTTAATGGGCATGCAGCTTTGATTATTAGCATTCCGTCTTTGATTAATTGATCCCTCAAATGGAGTATAATGCAAATTAAATGCGTCACAAGTGAAAGGTTGAATAAAACAAGAAAAACAAAAAATGTTTGAAAAAGAAAAACTCCACTCCAGCGCCTCCCCATCCGTAGTATTCTACTGATGATTCTCAAATTACACGCTCTGTTGCTTTTATACCTTTTGACAAAAGGTTGGCAGCTCCTGGCTGTCTTAAGTCATCGTCCCAGTGAGCCGGGGGAACTCCAGAAGTAAGAGTGACTCGTGTCAGCACAAACCGTGGAAAGCCAAATCACTTGTGAGATGCATGTGTTTACTCCTAGCCTCTGTTCGTTAGAGCGTGACGGTTCGATGATGAATAATGTCATGGGGAACAAATCTGTGTTTGTTTATTTAATACCAAAGTGCCACAGTGCACATGTATAGCAGTCCTGCCGTCATTTTATTTTTCATTCTTCTTTTTTTTAGCATGCATTTACCAGGATCCTCATTTGGTCTGGCTTTCATTTTCTTCCACCTGGATTTACAAGCAGGATTACGTTTTCAGCAAAGCTGTGACATTGCAATTAGCAAGATATAACATGCTATCTAGTTTCAAATCTGTTCGAAATGCATATCATCCCCATGGCACTGAATTCCCCGTCCTAAACCAGGATCGTTACCATAGAAACAGCTAATGAAATAATGTGGGGAAAAAAAGTGGGTTTCCCAACTGTGAAGTGAAAAAACTGTTCAAACACAATAACACCCAATGAATTATTTAAAAATGTGCAGCTGAAGATGGAATTAAACACTTAATCACCGCCCACATGGATTAACATCACCGTGGATGCATTTATTTCCCATTAATCGAAAGATGATGCATTTCAACAATAATACTGTATACATGCCAGTCGCTGGAGAGGTATGCTAATAACTTGACCAAACAAGCAACTCGGGGAAAGCTGAAAAAGCGGTGAACCCTGGAGGTGTTTGCAGGTCTGTTCTATGTTCGCGTGAGAGCGAGCGTGAGAGCTAATTACTGGGTCCGAAAGCTGAGCAGGATGAGAATAAGATCTCGTCCCCGGACAGATGCTCTAATAGGCGTATGGGGGATAGCGTGACACTGGTTCTCGTGACACCAGCAGCTCCTCTCCCAGGTAACGATCTCACCTGTAGCATCGAATCAGACTGCTCAGTAATCACTGAATGGAGTGTGCATAATCGCAACTCCAAAACTAAAGTGAACTCCAAAAATACATCGATGATGACATCTTCTTACTTGAGAATGGAGATGCTCAGACCTCCTTTTTCCTTTTCTCAAGCCAGTTTACATGATGAATAGTGTAGAAAGCAAGGGTTGAAACTGTAATTAAAGGTGTCTTCCATCAGAAGAAACCCTCCTTTCCAGGAGTCAGCTAAAGGAGGACCGAGGGGAGCGATGCTTCGCCGGAGAAGTCATTATTTCCCCACCATCCTCTCTGCTCTATGGAATACATTAACTTCACAGTGTCGCCGTCTTAGCCACAGTGCCTTCATTGCTTGTTTTTTTTTTTTTAAAAGGGGTGCATGCAATTAGAAGAAGGGAAAGAAGGAAGTGCTTGGAAGAGTCCCCGACCCCCACACAGCGATTGAGTACCAGCACAAAACAAGCTCAGTGGGCCCCTCGGGGCCCTGCCTGAGACTGAGGAGAGCCTCTGATAGTCACTGTCACCGCTGCTCATTGACAACAAAACAAGGAGGAAAACAACTACAAAGCCTCCATTTCACTGAATAAATGGCTTCCTAAAAATGTATAGATGGATTTCCAATAACAGACGCCTGTCCTCGTTTGTGGAGGAAAAATAAACGATGCTTCCTTTGTGGGGGATAAAAACACCTTAACGGCATTAAAGTGAATCCACCTCTACTTTATTATTCGTAAATTCCACAGACATGGCACGGTGAAACATATTAGCATGTTTAACTTCGACACCCACATCGTATCGACTTTGTTCCGATTCTTCCCCTGTATGGATTACCTTGCTGCAAACACCAAGGATCATTACATCCATAATTCCCTGTTTTGCATAATGTCATTGTGAATATTTCCCTGGATTTGACTTTCAGCTACAGTGCAATTAATTATATAAAGATTACTTTGATACTTTCCCAGGGCATACTACCGTGCAAAGACGAGCCTTATTTCCACATGGGATACGTGTCCAAGTAGTCTCATGAATATGCGTCACCTTCATAGAGAACCACCGTAATTGGAGAAATGGCGGAGGCATGATTAGGAATCCAGTCCTCCTTCCATGTGCGCTACAGTAATGAGCCTGAGGAAAGTGATTGTCGTACATTTGATGGTTCACTGACTTCACAGTCATTGTCTTTATCTGCGATAGAAAAAGGAGAGGCGGGGGAAGGATCGCAATTCCTTTGAGGTGCATTTAAATCATAGTCCCCACATATTACTCAGAATATTCCCTCTTGAGAGTGTGAGCTGAGATGGCGTCCTTCAAGCCCCGCTGGGTTTCCTGTCATCATGAAATGGGAGCAGGAGATTAGGGGGGTGAGGGATGTAGAGGATGGAATGGGAGGGGGGTAAATACTGAAATCTGGTCCAATCCCATCTCATACAGCTGAAGATACACTCCTACTAAGATATTTCTGCACAGAGCCGAGGTAACTGGAAGGAATGAGGGGAATACCGTTGGGAAGCAGCCTTAATAAATTGTTTGCAAAGTGTGCATCTTGGAATAAACTAACAATTCCAAAATTGGCACATGCATAGTTAATAAAGGAGATTATACTTATTCAATCTGTATGCTTATTTTTACTTTGGATTGCCCAAGGTGAGTGGAACTGACCCAATACAATGTTATAGAAAAATAGGCCAGAGCCATTATATGTAATGTTATTTCTCACCACAGTGTGAGCCACTAAGGGTACAATTCAAACAGATAGGGGCTTTTTGCAGGTGACTGGCTGAGTGCCGCTATTCCTGCATAAAAAAAACCACATCAACGTGGCACATTTTGCACAGCTCATTGTGTTTAATGGAGTGCTGTAAAACACGTCCTTTCCAGTGTAATTAATGAGACAGACGTGTGAAACATGTATCTAGAGGGTTTGTATCATCAGTTTTCCAATTTCATAATATACTTGTGATTTCATTTTCTGCTATTCTTCCATTTGGCTGCATCGCAAAGCTCAGAAAATATCCCTCATGACAATTAAATGTCACAACCAATTATATTTTGCTGAAATACTCCCTTTATAAACACATTTTAAACACAATGACAATTTCATCAGCCATTCCTTTTCTGTTATTGCAAATATTTCAATCAAATATTTTTAATGCTGTCTTTTATTGATAACATTTGGCAAAGCGCTTTATAACGCACAGAATGCAAATAATAATACCCTTCCATCCGGCGTTTTTGTGCGTGTATAACAGCCCCGTTGCTCATTTTAAATAACTAGATGAATGAAAATCAAGAGCATGGCCGCCGTTTATATTTCTCTTCTGTGCTTTCTCTCACGCTTCTCTCGTTTTCTAATGAAATGCAACATTTCACAAAGCCCCCAGATTAAGGTGCAGAAATAAATAAATAAGAAGACGCATTCAGAATGACTGCTGATGCAAGAGGAGAGGGGATTCTCGCAGCACATTTCCCTCGCTGTAGGAACATGCCTTATCAACATTTCGCCCCTGTAAAATGTCAATGGAATGCTGCACATTTCATCAACAAGGCTACACGGGCCTCTGCTGTAAGCTGCGTGATCTCCCGGCCCTGTTAGACTATGTGCGTTTCCCCTCTCTCACCTCTCCTGTCTGCATAGTTCATGTCTCTTAACCTCTAACGTTAAAAAGCTGGCATACAGCCTGAGACTGTCTTCTGCCCCGTGTCTTTCCTCAGCAAACGTCTACTCGTGTGTTAGCGCTAGCGTAGACAGAGTCATAACAATGCATGCCGGAAATATCTTCCAAGACGTTCACATGGCACGGCTTTCCAGTCAGTGTGCAGTGCAGCGGCTCCAAGCAACAGTTTTTCGAGGAATTCACCTTTACCTCTGGTCTCGAGGGCCTGAATTAATTAGCGACATGATATTTAAATCAAATGCAAAAGTGTGGGAAATGTTCAGCAATAAGTTAGCAAGTGTGCGTGATGTACAAGCAAGTGAGGACATTTGTATGTATTAATTCAGCACTGCGCTGGGATGAGCTACCTAGCAAAGCCCTGTTGTGCCATTTAATTTAAAAAGGCGCCCCGTCTATGCAAATCGCCGGAGAGGACATTTTTCATCACTCACATGAAAATAGCGTATAAAGGAAATCTCGGCCCGTTTCATCCCCGTTCAGGTGTTTGGTGCAGGTGGATAGGAGCCCAGAAAGCAGCAGAACACACAAGGATCTCAGTGGATCATTTTGAACATCAGAGAGAGCACATCAGTGCTTTTACACACATATTCCAATTTATGTCCTTTTGAACATCTTGTTTGTGTCCCTGCGTGGCATCTGGTGATGCATGATGTGCTTGAAAAAGCTTGTATCTGTTTAAACTCCTGGCTTAAAACTAGGGGCTAAAAATCACTTGGCGCCAAGGTTTGGGCAGATAAAAAGACGTGGCACAAAAAGCGAACCCACGGCGAGCGAGTGCGGAGGTGTCTCATGAGAAGAACATCGGGGCTGCTGTGAGTCCTCTGGACAGCCCTTCTTATGTCACCGTGTGCTTACTGTATGTGTGCGTATCGGTGCGTGGGCAGCTGCCGTTGAGGCAAACTTCAACACCAATTTCATGTTTGTCAGTGTGCTGATCTGTAGCTTTGTGTACGTGCAATGTTCCTGCATGCTCCTGGCCAGCACCAGTGTTGTGTGTATGTGGGCGGGACATATGTGAACGTTCAAACGCTCATGTGCATGCACGTACTAATGTTTAAGATAGACAATTAACAGAATGAGTACATCTGACATTTTCTATAGTTAAATGTGAAACTTGTATTACAGCAGAAAACATTATTACCCATATGATCTGTAACAAAATGTAACAAATGTGTTAAAAGAAGTGGAAAATAAAGAGCACATGCAGGATAAACATGTTCAGGCTGATAACCACTTAGTTTGGTGTTATATTCAACATGTTGTTATTGATGTGTCATGATTCAGGTTGAGCACCTCACCTCTCTCTTGTTTCTATCACGCGACAAGTCGATGGGGGCTCTCACGGTGTCTCAAAGGTGTTGTTAACGAATAAAGAAAGCCAACAGGCAGCACCCAGCAGTGCACATGCTGAATAAACATGGATGTGCAGACAACATCCAGCCTCACTCTTCCTACCGGACATACTATTTTTAATTGGTTGTGGAATATTTAAAGTGAAGGGATTTTATGTTCATGTTTTATTTTTTTTAATGTGCCATTTATTTGCCATGGCCAGTTATATTTAGCAGCTCCTCTAAACGTTTAACTGTAGGCCAGCAGTTACATCAGAATAATTATATAGAAACCCATAAATGTGTTTTTCCATTTTCCGTATGTGAACTTAAACAGAATAATGCATTAACAAGCACATGAAAAGGAAACGGTTAAATCCTACTTATCATATGCTAAAAGATGCTATTTGTATATTTCCACTGAGTTTTATTCTAGCCAGCAGGGGGGCCGTAGTCCCTAAAGCACCCTCCTTCCCAGGCTAATGAGTATAGCTGTTGGTATGAGGGTGCTAGCGGGCGGAAGGTCATGTGGTAGCCAGAAAAATGATGTCCAGGCGCATTGTATGGAAACAACCCTTATTACTGCACCATTTCCTCAATCCCTGCCGCACACACACACACACACACACACACACACACACACACACACACACACACACACACACACACACACACACACACACACACACACACACACACACACACACACACACGTAAACGTACTGATGGTCAATGGAAGTATGCAATTTTGTTTTGAGCCCCACCCATTTCAAAGCAGTGGGAGAAGAAAACACAATACAGAATAGTGAGAAACTGATGGAGAAAATGTGTTTTAGCTGCTTTATCCTAATGCACTGGGTGTTGTTTGGTGTAATGCACATTAGCATGCTGATAATGAACCGGTTCTTGACTTACGATGTGGAGCATCAGGAAGTCTCCGAGACCAGAGGAGCTGTCCACCCTCACCAGGACAGCATCCTTCAGGTGCGTGCTGAAGCCGATGGCTAGCCGGTCTGCCCTCGTGCTGGGACGTTCATTCGGCGGCCACATGTACGTGATCAGTCCACCATCTCGTCCAAATATGTACGTCGTTCCCGCTGGAGAAAGAACAGGAGGGAAGAGCAAACATATGAAGTTAAGCGTGTCAACATAAAAAAAAAATTGTTATTAACGCAGCAAAGGCGGCATCAGCGGCGTGTGTACACAGCAGCGTTCGATTGTGCTGAGTAATGACTTTGCAAAGCACTGAGCAACAGATCACTCTTGAACAGCTCTTAGCCCCGTCTGAGGGTTTAAGTACACTTGTGTCAATTCATGAAAAGGGTGGGGGGTGGAGGGGTGGGACTCTGTGGAAATGAGGGAGGCAGGTACTGGTGCCACTTTCCTCATAACGCTGCACAATCACTCAGCTTTACTGCCACTGGCTGCCTCTCCTCGGGCGAGTGGTGTCCCAGGTAACCGGCATGCCAAAGCGGGGCTCCTCCCTGTTTCCCGCGCTTCATTAGCAGCCTCAAAGGCAGACACGGGCGGCAGCATTATTGACTCACTGGTCCAAGTGTGCCCCCCTTGCGACCTCCAAACCAGCTACATCCTGCCTCGCTGCATTAGCGCGTTGTCTAGCAGCCGTATGAAAGGTCTGAACGCGACCTGGAAGATGGAAGAGTGCTTCTAATTACGTCGCTATTCAGCGTCACGGCATTATGCCAGTGACCTAGTCAAATTGACGGTTGGGAATAACTACGTCTCGGCTAATGAAGGAAGCGGTCTATTAAAAGTGGGAGCGTGTTCCGGTACGACGCCACAGTCTCAGGTTTTGATGCTTGCCAGCCATCCATTCCTTCATCATCTCAGAGCTGTCAGAGTTGTCTCGATCAAATAAGTGCCTATTTCTCCCCAATTAGGAACCTTCATTAGGGTAGCGTTTCGATTCATTTCTGCCAGGACGTAGAAAAGTGCGCTTGGGGAAGAAAAGTGTGTAAATGTGTGTGTGCAATCGTGAATGAATGAGTGTATGATTGGGAAATAAATGCCTGTGAGAAGGGCTGCAAAATAAATGCAGCTGTGAGATTAGCATAAAAACAGCTATCTTCATGAAAAATTAGACAAGGAGCTCTGCTAGTGCGATATGCATTCACATGTGTGTGTGTGTGTGTGTGTGTGTGTGAGTGTGTGTGAGTGAGGAGGCGAAACAGCGAGAGCGAGCGTGTTAATATTCATAGGGACAGGGAGTTAAACAGCCTGAGCCTGAACAATAGATTATAAATCATTCTGACTGTAATTCCAATATTTTCTTGTAAACCAGTTCACGAGGATATAAAACTATCGATATATATTCTGCATTTATTTATATATTTGGGTTTTCTCCCCCTTTGGCTTTCCGTCGCAGCACAGTGATTAAAGCGCGTCACTCGCCTCTCAAGTTGCTTTTCCAATTCCACTCCCTCATTTGAGTCAATACGCGCTGTCAACCATTAGCTAAAACGGATTGCATCATTAATTAACAATAATGTGATTAACCAATGATGTAGGGACGTACAGATCTATGGCGGGATTTATTGTTTTCATAAAGCATAACTCGCGTTTGTGAATCGTAATGAAATAACACTGTAAGCATTCGTGTTCGCCCCTAATGGATAAAGCGTTATGAAGCCTGATGACTTCTGCACAGGAAAAGACATTATGTGTAATATATTTTGCGAGGCAGGCATCATTTCTTTTTCATGAGGTCTGGCGGGCCGCTGCTGAAAAGCCTCCCCGTTCCACTAACGCATATCTGATTTTGGCCCCTTTCACTGAGCGATCTCCAATTCATGTAGCTGGTGCTGGACTGTTGTCACTGTCTCCGACTTTCACCCCCCCAAGCCACCAAACACTTGCTCCATGCTCCAGCTTATTATAATTAAGCTCTTTTAAACCATGTCAGTGTGGGAACTCACTGGGCCCTTAAGCGTCCATTTCCCCCTACTGTCTATTCACACGATTTGACACCCACTTTATTCCACTGACAGCGTATTTACTGTTGGTGACCTAAAAAGAAAACAGAGAAAAAAAAAAAACACTTAAATATAAAAGATTGCTCATTTCAGTGGACTGGTATGCAGATCTGGCTCATGAACCCTTAAGCCAAATGGATAAACAGCAAGACTCTCATGTCAAGGCACCAAAGGTCGACTAGACTAACGACTCGGTGACAAGTAATTACATAAACGGCTCCAAAGCAGATCCAGAGAGTGAAGATAATAAGGTTGCCGATATGTGGCAAAGCAGTCTCAAATCCATACGAGCATGTAAGACCGGCGGAAGAGTCCTTGAGGGACGGTTGAGGATTAAGATACATGGAGGGAACACGGCTAATGCACACCTACACGGTAGTGCAGTGGCGTGAAATCCGCAGACACGTGCCTGCGTAACTCCAGTGGTGGGAGTAATTATGCACTGGCTAGATATTTGTTATTTGTGGGCTCTCCTGGGACGCCGGGCCCCGATATGGATCTGTTGTAGTCATTAGATACAGTCACGTCCTGGAAATACTTGGCTGTTTGTTGTCTCTTTAATTTGACAAGAGTTTCAGCTTAGTTCCTATCCATCGACCGTATGAAAGGGAAAAAATAGCAGAAAAGAAATAATAGAACATGATCAAGGTCCAATGGCGGGCATTTGAGATAGAAAGCGTAGCACTACTCAACATCAGATCGACGGAACAGAATGTACATTCAGCTTTTCTTGCTCCATTTGTATCGCCTACATTCATATGGATTTTCCCACAGAAAGGTCACGGTGTGGAAAGCGAGAGGTTTTGAGGAGGTATCGGTAGTTCTTACTCGAGACCACTCCAGATGATCAGACCTCCAGGATGAACTCCTCAACCACGAGGCTCCCGTGTTAAAGGATAATGAATGAATGTGTCCTACATCGAGAGCTGGCTGCTCTCTGCTGTGTCTGTTAACATCAAGGAAGATAAACATTGGCAGATCAAACACTCTGCTTTCATTAAAAATGTAGCACCATCCCAGGAGTTCCCCCAGCATTTGGCCAAAGAGGTGTGTGGGATAGTAAGAGTGTAGGAAAGAGAGCGTGGCCTGTGTGTGAGAGCCCTCTTGGCACCGACTTCACAATGTCCATTTCTGCCGGAGTGGAGCATATAGCACAACAACTCTGCGGTGTCAGGTGAAGAGGCGTATAGGTGTGAGCAGAGGGAGGGCGATCTGGCTCCGTGCCCCCCGTGTAGCCGTTGTGCTGGTTAGGATACACAAATCAAGCAGCCTGCTTGTCTCTGCTGCTCGGCTAAGGTCAGACCCGCAGACCGTCTTTCCTCTGACCTCCAACACCACCATCATAACGAGCCTCATATTACCACCTCTGCCGAGAAACTGGGGAGGAATCCAATCATAATTACATAGTTGTGATGGAAATATGAAAAGGGGAGATGACATTATGGATCTGCTTTCCGTCAGCACCTAGCACTTGCGTTCCCCTCCTTCTGCTGCCAAGGATTCCCGTAATGACTGGTGTGCAAAAATAGATTAGCAGAGATGTGGCATATAGAATCTCCTTTTTTTATCCTTTCCGTGCTTCTCGTGAATGAAATACCAAAGCGAGATAACCTCTTTTTCCACCCAATCATCGTCTCTATATATTGTAAATGTTGATGTGAACACAGTGTTTTGCAGGTTTACTTTGCACTTTCATGTATTTATAAGGAACATGAACTTAATAAGGACATCATCTGTGTGATCTTTGATGCACGTTAAACTCCTTTGTAATAATTGCACTGACAAGAATGGAACATCCCCAAAGCATTTAAAAAGGACCAAACTATATTAAGCACAACATCATTTGGGTTTATCTTTGGTCTGTGCCCCTCCCCCATGGGAGGAGTACAATTAAAAGAAGCTTAATGATGCCTATTGGATTACTATTTCAGTTTCCAGAGAAATCATTACCACGATTTATGAGGACACTATTGTCCAATAAAGCACTATTGGTATCTGGTGAAGGAGCTACCTCCGATCAATGCTCCTGAAGATTTAGTGCCATGAGGGAAATTGTTAGTCAACTTGATCAATTTTTTTTCCTTCCCCCCCGATCCAACTTTCTCACCATATTTTAGCTTTTGGGGCAATTAAATGGTCTAGTAGTTGAGGAGATGAGGTGGTAAATAGATTGTGGGGTTATGAGCGAAACCTTTTCAAACTCACATCTTTTTTTAGCTGCGTTCTCCAACTTTGCAGCGATTACAAAGCTGTGAATTACAGAGAGTCAAATAGGGGCACAGTTCACACAGCCTGGTGAATAATTAAATGATACATCACACCGGATGATCCAAAATAATGGTGCCAATGCAGTGTTATCGGCATCTATCTAATAAAGGGATTTTCCTCCTCAGGCGTCTTTGCCAGACGAAAATACATCAAATAGTATTCAAACCTCTTGTGACATGAACCTGAAATAATAATGGAAGAATGAAAGAAGCTAAACATAACATGATTTGATTATTCAAATGCCAATAGAGCTGAAATCAAATGAATATGTGTCTTGCAGTTATTTCAACAGGCACATTGCAGGACAAAGAGATCTCAGCTTTCAGCATTTTAAATGCATGTTTTGTGGATTATGTCAGTGAATTATTGTGGCTCTGGAACCAAAAGTCACTTCAAGCCATTTTAAATACATTTCCAAATGAACACTATCTTAAGTAACTGTTTCTGCACATCTTTTTGTGGTAGTGGCTGTTCCCACTACACTGTTAGCATACAGTTAGTTCCTGACACGATCGCTGCTGCTGCTGTTGCCACAAATGTAAAACATCTCTCCTGTACACCACAGAATGCTTCCCAGAAAAAAGGACCGTGAGGAGGACTCTGCTCCCCTGTCGGTGCACGGCGAGGCTTTGTGCTGGCGAGGTGACATTACTGTCAGGGTTTTTTTTTCTTCTCTGTGCCAGTTTGGTGTTCTGGCAACATGCTGGGAACTTAACTGCTCCAAAGAAGGGGGGGGAGAGGAACTGTGGTATTAACGATCACCTGGGATTTTGGCTTGTCTCGTTCACCTTTCCGAGTCCGGCTCCAAAGGGTTGCGGTGCACTGCAGTGGCGTTCAGTGCTACTTAACCAAATGTGTGCATGTACGGATCCTTCTCAAGAGCTTATAAAGCATGTGGATATGTAGGCCAATTTGACTTTGATGCAATTCCCTTAGGCAGGGAGGAAATATCTTGATTTTTTCCATATCCACATGTGGCTATACAATGAATGAGGAGCAGGTTGGGGGATGCACCTCTCCCAATGCAAACTAGTGTCACAGAACCTTCCCATTCATTTGGCAAAGAAGCTCTTTGTACCAGAACAGCACAATAGGCTAATACGTTATCTCCTCCCGAGCTAATTAACTTTAAAGTGTCATCTACTCGCTCCTGGCAGTTCTGCACCTTTTTGCTCAAGGACACGAGAGAGCTTTTTTTTTTGTGATACAGTAGATCCATTCTGCACCGAGTTGTCAAAGGGAACTGCTTTGACTGGTGATGAAAATCCCACATCTACTCATAATGTATTCTGCAACACATGCACTGTGAACATCTTGTCGTGGCAAAAGTTACTTCCCACACCCGGCACCATGTGTCCACTGACCTACAAAAAGAGAGCCCCCGGTATTTGGAATAGCAAATGTAAGAGTTCTCGGTAAAAGAGGTCAAATAAAGAGGGAATTATTTTAATGTAAAATGTCACAAAGTATTATTTTTACATTTTAAAATGTATTCTATTAGATGAAGTCTAGTCCCAAACTTGGAGCTTCTGTAACTCGTCCTCACGTTCTAGTCATTTAGGCATTATGTCATACTTTAACCTTTGTCTGAAACAGTAGAATATTAGTGTTTTCAGGTTGGTTCTAGAGGAGGCTTTTACAGTGGGAAAGTGCTTTTTGTTGTACGTTGGATTAGGAGCCAATAAATGGACACTAAATGGAAAATGGGTCTTTTGTACTCTTGTCATTGTAAATTGGTACATTTTCAGTCTGGCGCTTTTGTCTTTCTTAACTATGTCATTAAACAAGAGTCATCATTTTAAAACCACCATAAAAGCCTTTATTATTACAATAATGATGAGTTTTTAAATGTTTTCCCCTGGACTTTCACAGATATTTAAAAACAGATGAAAAAAAAAAACCTTCCAGCCAGATGTGAATTCATTAGCAGGAACCAAATGCTTGGACATGTGAGGTGATTAGACGCTCGTCACCTTTGACTGGCAGCCTCGGTGTGTGGGATTAATTAAGTACAGTGAACAAGCGCCGTGACTATATGAGCTGAGAGCAATTGTTCCGGTTGTTTGGAGTCTGCAGTTAAAGCCCAGCCTCTGGTCGTCCGAGCCGTGGGCACCAATGAAGAAAATTCGGTTGGACAATGAGAAGTGGAAAGTGAAGTATAGCGGATAAAGCCAGATCCCTGTGGCCAACCTCAAAACCCCCTCACCCAATCTCTATTTTTTCTATCTGCTCATTGTTCCACTGCAGTACAGCGAGGTCCTTTCAACAATTTAAACATTGCTCTCAAGCTTTACTCCTGGTGAAAAAAAAAGCCATTCTCTACCTTCAGTGTTGTGTGAGCAGCCTTTTGGGAGACTAAAAAGGCTATGGATTGTTGACGCGTCTTAATCCTCTCTCTGCACAAACAACTGCCTTCCTTATAATGGGATAGGCAGTTAGAACGGAACCGGTAGGCATGAGAAAAGGTTTCATCACAGGTTGAGTCTGGAACAATCCTGTACAACATTCGACTGCAATGACAGCAGCACAGAATTTTTAATGTGACTGCTTGCACTAAATGTGCGGAGCGAGGATTCCCTCAACAGGATTAACACACGGGATAACTATTGTGGAAGCGTTTCATACATCTCGGGAATCTCGACCATCGAGTGGAAATTGAGCAATTTCGCCAGCTAGCCTATAACTTCTGCAGATCTGTCATGAAACTAACACACAACATAAAACACTGTATACTGCACATTCTGCTTTGCCTCCTTCCACATTTCTCTCCCTCTCTTTTTTTAAGTGATAAATCCTCCCTTCAGTCTTTATCAGACGGCTGGAGCTGAGCTATTCTCTTTGCAGTCAGCAGAAAGCAGAGTGGACAGAGGTACTAAATCAACCAGGAGCGCAGACTGCCTGCTTACTTTATGTTGGCTTAATAAGTCTGGGCATATTGGCACATATACAGCACAGTCGATATATACTTTTACAGTTCATTGCCCAAGGACTTAATCTTCACCACCGTCCGATAGACTATCCAGTTATATATATATATATATATATATATATATATATATATATATATATATATATATATATATACACACGGCATTTGTTTTTAATGCATGTCAATGATGGTTAAGTTATTGTAGACAATACATGTAAATGATACGCGTTACTAAGGGAAACATGGATAAAAAAATACAGCTACCTTCAAAAAAGGGAAGAATGTAAAGTGCTCCCTGAGTCTATAAGCTAGACTTGGCAAATATTCTAATAAGCCCATTTCCACAGTATTGTTTGAAGAATATCCAGTGACCTATGAGCCTTAAGCTTCTCCTAATGAAGACAATCCTAAAGTAGCATTTCTGCATAGGGCAGCTGACAGTGTCCAACCTGCCTTCATAAGCTGCAAAGGATTAATCCCCCCCCCCCTTGCTAATTTGATGTAATTAAATTAAGTGGAGACTAAAAGTGGGGCACTGTCGCTTGCCCCCATGATTGGTCATCCTTATTAGAGGGTATAAGATGCCGCCTGCAAAATTATAGGAGCAACAAAACCTAATAAAAACAGGGAGAGAAAACACAGGAGCACTCAAGTCAGACCTCAAGGCTGCTACAGTACAAAATGACCACATCAGGGAGGAAGGAGGGGGGAACGAGAGGAAGAGACGGAAGGGAAGGGAGAGATAACGATTTGCGATAGAAAAATTGTTGATTAGAAAAGTAGTTTCATGTTTTCTTTTTCCTCCGAAGGGACAAAGGGCAGAAACACATTTAATACTTTCTCAACCTTCACTGTATATTTTCTAAATTCCTATTTTTAAAGAGCATCTTCCTGAAAACCTCGTCTTTGCTGACCTTCAGTGGTTCAATGTCTCATCCTATCGCGTCACCTTGCAGTGATGTACAGGACGACTTCACGTCTCCGTTGGGTGTGGTTACAGGCGCAACACGACACACGTCTGACAACACCCACCCAGAGGTCAGAGGTTGGGATAAAAAACGGCATATCGGCCTGGTGTTAAAGCCCCGAGGAAGGCAAACACATGATTGGCTCTTAATTATGCAATTAGCGATTGAATGTGTGTATAGTAAACACCTAAGACGTCTGAGAACATAGCCTTTGACACAGCTCTAATCCTTCCCTGTTGGCATGGCTAAGCAAGGACATTAATTATGTAATAAATGTCTGCTCAATCATGTTTAAGAGCAGAACTATTGATGTTTCCATCTCGCCAAGCTGACTTTAAAACACTTCAAATGGTCTCCCCCATGGGAAACAGTGCATTGCACATTTCTTTGCTTTTAACTAAAAACTACATTGAGATTTGAAATGAATCTGACATGGTTTGAAAGATGTTAAAGCTTAACACTAGATGACCCAATATGATAAATAACGTAGCAAAAATTAAAACTACTCCAGTATAGATCAATAAAAAGACAAATATGGGTTTTTACAGATCAAGCTAACTACCACAATACTGGTAATTGATTATTGATAAGAAGCTCAAAAGTTTTGCAAAGTAAAGCTAATTCCAATAATAGGTGTGACCATAAATGGTGACCCCATTGTATTTTTGAAAGCTCTCGACTGAAGATAGTGACCGTATAGTTAACCTCTTGCGTCACAGAATGGGAAGGGTGACAGATCTTTGGCACATCGAAACAACAGCCAACACAATTTGGGACCCATAACAAAACCTTATTGGAGTATGTGATGAAATATGATAAAAACAGCACCATCAACCCAACGGTTCTTCAAAAAGCAGCTCCCTGGTTTGTACATGTCTGTCACATGTGCATGTGTCCTGCCTGTTTTCAACTGCCCCTTTGTGGATGCACTGAATTGAATTTGAATGTCTGAAGTGGCAATATAGCTGGGTGACAGAATTTGGTGTAAGATTGGGACTCAAGAAATCTGCCCCCCCATTTCACCATTGCAGTACTTCACAGTATTTCATCCTCACACTGCTCCGAGGAGATAAGCCCTCACCTCATCATGACGGGGCCCCCGGGTAGCCATACCAACTACGCTCACTCTTCATGGCAGGACACCATCAATTCATGGTTGAGGTAAAGTTGTGCCCCCTGGCCTGGTAATATAACGCCATGAATGCTCAGTCGACCAGTGTCACTCACACCCTTCTGCCCCCCTCCCCTGCCATGCTCACTTCCCCTAAGCCCTGAGTGATGCATGAGCCCCTGCCTTGTGGAGCAGAATGGCCCATCCAGGCAGAGCTGACAAGCCCCACTGTCTTAATGGGGCAATACACCAAACGGGCCCTTTGTTACCCTGACCAGCTGCATATCTGCCTCCCCAGCCAACCGCCTTGGCTCTGATAGAGGTGTCTCACAGTATCGACAGCTTCTAATTTACTCTCTCATCATCACTTGCCTCATTTGCTTCTCAGACTCAATGCTCCCTTTCTCTCAATTCGGGTCAGCCATTTTGTTTGCCAGCAATTTGTTGATTGGATTTTTCTGCATCCAGTGTTTAATTTGCGTGCCAGCGAACACACATATCAAAGTTGGACTTAAATAAAATCGAGCATCAGTCAATTCTCTGCTTTTTTTTCTTCTCCGTTCGCAGTTAAAAGCCTCTTTGACTGATTGCGTGCCATCAGACATCAGTGCATTATTTAGTTTCAGTGCGTAGCATGTAGCAAACATCACAGCCTCCAAATGGTCTCTAGAAGCTGTTGTCTTCTCTATTAGGGAGCCAACAGATGTGGAGTATGACTGCAGTTCTAATTACCGAAAAAGACAAGTGTGGGGGATAATTACACAGTGGGAGTGAGGCAGAAAACAGAGTCCAGGGCCAGAGATCTGATCTGAGACAAGAGACGACGCAGGCTGCCCGTCGCCATATGCAGCCCAACCTGCATCAGCACAAACACTGCTCTCGCAGGGAAGCTGCTCTTGGATCAGACGGAGCCACACTGAGCACACACCTACGTTAACGCTATTCATAAAAGCAAACGCTAAAGCCGTCTATACTATTCCTGTGTGATTACCGAACGCATGTGCTGCACTAGGACTTTCTTTGATGTGTATTCACACATCCACATATCAACCTAAAGACCGCGCCGCCGTCTCTCTTCGTTATTAACAAATCACTGTTTAGCTCAAGGCCAGGTACATGTGCAGTAGGAAGCTCAAAAGCGGAGCAACACTTCAAAGACTTGCAGACACTGTTTGACACACGCATATAGGAGGCACTGCACAATATGTGCAGTATTCATTTTACATAAACTGGTAAATGGTAGCGTGTACCATACGCTCACAGACATAAAAAAAAAACCTGATATAGTGTTATATATGTTTCATGTTATCACACCATTTTATTTTTACCATTTATTCCTTTGCAAGGTGTACCCAGGAGACAACGAGCAGGCCTTGGCTTTAATTGCAGGATTAAACATCTGCTTTGCTTATTGCTGACTAGCCTCACTTTAAAGGAAAGCCTCTACTAAGTGGTGAGATATTATTTAATTAGCTGCATATCTTATAGAAATGAAGCAATACAATTGATGGAATACGAGTAAAGCAGCAGAAATTAACATTGCATGTGTACATAGGTGTACCAGAGGGAGTTTTGTCGTGCAGCATAACTACTGCCTTTTGCAATTTATACACAGCTCTGCCTCCCCCTTATCAACAGCCCGTGTGCTGTAGGAACACCATAACAGAGCAGTGCTGTCCTTTATCTCCCACCGATGCCATGTATCTACCAACAAATAAATAGAAAGGAGAGAAGAAAAAAAAAAAGAAATCTGCGTGGGTATGCATTGTATTTCTACACTATGTTGCAAAATGTATGCTAATATTAGCTTGCACTTAGGTAGGCGTGTTTTTATCAGCCCATGCCAGAAGGCCTGAGGCTCTAAGAGATGGAACGAGCAATGAGGAAGGTGAAATCCCACACAATCCTATTAGAGTGGATTAGGGGGTAGCTTTCTTTCTCTTGCCACTCTGCTGCAGGTGAGCAATTGTAAATTGCAAAAAAAAGAATAGTTATGACATGGTTGGTTTTTATTGAGGCCTTCTATTGTAACAAGGAAGCCATTCATTTTTTTTTTTAAACATTACATTTTCATCAATAATCCAACATAACATGATATTAAAGTGGTTGGGTAATGATTTGTGAGCTAAAGGAAATTAGAACACTGTCAATCAAACCACCCACGTAGGAGAGCTAAAGGATGGACCAAAAACAGACATGTGGAATTTAAGAAGAGGCTCATTATCGATCAGATGATCAATGGCAATCATACAGTTCCGTCCTCTGCGAGCTGGCTGCCACAGAAACCCTTCCCCTCTGGCCTCCCTTGTGGTTGAGGTTATCAGGCTGTAAAGGCTGAGAGATTTCAGACTTCATCTTCTGTTTTTTTCCCCTCTGACCTTTCCCAGAACCCAATTAGACCATCACTAGGGGAGTTATAACTGTAGTCTTGAAACTACTGTACGCCACCGAACAATTTTATTTTTAAATCCTTTAAGTGCACATACTTTTTTTTATCATTTACAGCCAATTTTCAATTCTATCTCACCAATTATATGTTACATTATATGAATTTAACTTTTCCCATGTGAAAATCTCAGAATAACTTCCACATTCTCACTCTGGTGACAGTGATTCAAAGATGATCTGCAAGTGGTGATTGTTGTCCATGCAGTGAGCTTGTGTGCATTTGTGAGTAAATGTGCATGTGTGTGTGTGTGTGTGTGTGTGTGTGTGTGTGTGTGTGTGTGTGTGTGTGTGTGTGTGTGTGTGTGTGTGTGTGTGTGCAGGCTTGACTTGCACAGAGATAGCTGCTGCATCATCTTGATGACAGAGAATGAGGCTTCTCCAGGGTGACTGAACTCAATTCGGATTAGATAAATAAAAGAAAAGTGCGATTTGGCATTCTTTATCTCCACTTTATTTATTTCAATTGATCTATTTCTTCCCCCCTTCCTTGTGCTGTTCCCCTGGGAATCGGAGAGACATTCATAGAGTCAATCAGCATGGAGTGTGGAGAAACAGTTAAACTCTTTCATTAGCATGTTTAACACGCTGACCTGCGCTACAGATGCGTCACTCCTCCACGATTCCAGTCTTTCTACCAGTTATTGTTGGATGCAGAAGTCCAGCAGTGGTTCAAACACTCACAGTTATTGTGGAAGAAATCCTACTTTACCTATTTATAATGCTTTCCTTTACATACATTCTCACACTCCTCTCAGTGTCACACTATTTTATATGCACTTCTAATTTCTATTTCTACCCTTTTCACAAACGCACAAATCGTTGACATATCCAAGTTCTGCTAGCCAATTCAAATACGCACATCGACATCGTACACTGGAGAGTGGAGCCGTTTACTGTGATAGTCTCCCTCCCACTTCTGTGCAAGATGACAGGTTTTCTTTATCCCACTTGTTAGTCGAATGGAGGCAACGTTAGCGGCGAACATTCACCGGGCAACTTCTTATTTGAGGTAACTTTCAAAAAATAACTTGAAAAAGGAAAGCCAGAGGTGTAAAGAGACGGACGGAGGGGACGGACAAGAAAGAGGGAGATGGCGGAGAAGACGACGCTGCGGAGGATGATTCACTCGGTGCCTTTTGGGTAAAAAGCTCTCTGACTCAAAACTCATCCAGGACCGATGCATGTTGAGTCTAAGGAGGGGGCTTTTTTCCCTTCTCTCTTTCTCCTAAGTCTCTAATCCGAAACCAGACACATTACTCAGTTGACCCCTCGCTGCACAGTCAGGTCTCATTTCCCTTTCTGCCATCCTTCGCCTGGTCACCACCGAAACCACACAGACCACTGCGGGCGCAAAAGGCTGCCCACTCGGTCTGCTTGGATGGACTCTGGAGACCGACCGGGGGGGCTGGGAGTCGGGTGTTAGGCAGAGTGGTCGGGAAGAGATGAAGTACAGAGGGGAGGGAGGAAGGAAGATGCAAGCATGTTAAAGACCTAAAGTGCAAACAAATTAGAAAAAAAGGGGTGTTTGTGTTCTCACACATCAGAGAGAGAGGGAGGGAGGAAAATGAAACGACTGCAGTCTTCACTCTCATTCTCGGGTCAATAACTGCCTCTGCTCCCTCTAGAGCAGAGGAACATGTACTCAGATCCTTATCAGGGCAGCTATCATCTCTGCTGCCTCACAGAAGCAGAGATACTGTCATCCTCACACTATCGCAGAATGACATCAGCTCAGAGACATGGGAGTAATTATATTACACAAGCCCACAACACACCGGCAGCGAACATCAGAGAATACCCGCCTCTCCTCTCCCTCATTCTTTTAGCGCCCTTCCTTTCTTCTATCTACACTTTCTCCACCTCCGTTGTTCTTCATCCCGTCTTCTTTCTTTCCCATTTCTTCCATCCGCCCTCCTCTTCGCCCGCTCATCTGTTCCCTGCAGCAGTGGTAGCACAGACCAGCACCATCTCTAATCCAGTCTACCATTAGCTCTGAAGGTGGAGAGCTTTAAAAATGATTATAATCACTTAAATTGCTTTGCTGACTTCGATCAAACCGCCGGGTTTTGAATACAAAAGCTGTGTGTGCAGCGGTTGACGGAGCAGGTTTTGGGGAAGGTGTGTGTGTGGAGGGGGGGGGGGACATGTCTCTTGAGACATGTTAAGTAGATCACATAATCATCATGGATCCGGAGGTTGACTCTGGGCCTGTTTAACATATGTGCTATGACTCAGAGAACGAAACCCATAGCGTAGTCTGAGAAAACAAGTGAGGACGGGGGACGGGGGGCGGGGGGGGGGATGCTGTATATTTTGCGCAGGGAGTTGCAGATCACTATCGTCTGCATTTACCAACGGGAGTTAGGAGCGCATAATCCACAGAAATCCACAGAGTCTGCTTTCCCATTACACACCGAGATGCATTGCTTAAACTCGAAAACACTTTTCCTGTTGATCAGATCATCTCATCTATCCAGTCTCAACGATTAATAACAGCGGGAACAGAAGAGAAGATGATAGCCTAGTTATCCAGCATATCGAGTATCGTATCCATCTCTGGGAACGAAGACTATCACCTCTGGGAGTCTGTTGGTGATGAATGGTATGTCTGCTCCTCAGAGTTGATACTGTCTGAACCTCATTACTGCTAGCCCTAAACAAACAATGCATCACACTCCAACTCAATTTCATACATCCTGACCATGGTAATTTTCTTCTTCTTTCCACATAAATCAATGACAGACATACCAGTTCAATACAAAATGAAATAAAGCGTGGTTTCTGTCGCTGAATGCTGATGTATATAAAGAGAGAGAGCAATGTGTGTTTCCCTATGCGTGCTCGGATGTGGGAGAAGATTTGGAAACATGTGATGGATGCCCTCCCCCCCATCGGGCCAGCCGGAGTTGTGCTGCTAATTTAGCGACACACAAACTGAAATAGTGCATTTTCATGAAATGGAGGCAATTTCCATATAGAACTAAATGTCAACACTCTATTAGCTTTGTTTGGTCTAATCACTTGAGACAATGTTAAATGCACTGTGACAATAATAGGATTAGATTTTAACATTGGTGGTGACACCAATGTTTGGGGGGGGGGGGGGGGGGGGGGGGGGAGACAGGAAGAATCTAATATAGCATAAGGCTAGTTTCTGTTGTTACAAACACAAAGCAAAAAAAGCTAACGTTAAAAACACAGAATCAAACCAGAGGGGCTTCGGCTCTTGCGTTCGCAAATTAAGACTGAAAATAAATGAGCAGTGTTTAATTGCTGCAGTGAACAGACACTCCATGTAAGAAACAAGCCCCTTGGAAATCAAACCAATCGCAGCACAGCTAAGACAACAGCGCTGGGGCTTCTACAACAGCGGGCTTTGTCCTGCAGCCAGGTACCATGTTGAACAGCATGCCTCCCATTTTGCATTCGTGCACCCTCCGAGCGCTGATCAACCATAAATGTAATCACGTTACCCCCCCCCTCTCTCTCTCTCTCATAATAGCAGCACGGTGGAGGCAGCATCACTCACTATGATATTAAGTTGTGGAATGTGCCTGAAAGCACACACGTGCCCCCGGGGTCCCGAGGGGGAGCAGGAGGCGAGCTGAGCATTGTCCGCTGCAGACAGGTCACGGCAGAGTGGCCTAATTGCCTCTCTTGTTGTCTCAGTAGGCCGGCAAACCTCCCATCTCCCTCATCATCACTGAGGAGCTCTGACTCCCTTGTTCATACAGGTCTAACTCTGCCCAGTGATCCAGGCTCCGGTTTTAGTTTCTGAGCTGTTTCTATGTTCTTAAAAAAAAAAAAAAAAAAAAAGTGCTGCTCTGCAATGGTGTAATCTCAACTTGTACTGCTAAACTTTAATATTAAAGAATCCAGAACATTGCAGGAGAGATACTTATACATTATTAAGCCAGTGTACTCAGTGGAATCCAGGGTACCTCAGCATTACGTCAGTGTTACACCAGTAGTGGTTACGTCACTCAAAATGCTTGGGCAGTATGATGACAAAAAGAAAGAGTATTTTGTCTTTTATGTGCCTCAATTTTAAAGATCAGCGTCGCTCACAACTCGAGGTGAAATCCACACGGAGAAACATACAAATACGACAAAGAAGTGGGGGAGAAAAAGAAAACTGCAGCGTTTCTAAAGTCATTCTCGCACATACTGTATTGTGGAGAGCATGCTGCAGTCTACCATGAATACTTGGGTGAGGTTATATAATTCCTCATTGTTGAGATTCATCCTATTCTCCTTTGCGTCCTCACTTAATGCCAGTGTTTCGAACCTCCTTGCCAAACAGGGGAAAGAGGCCTGATCCACCCTCCATGCTGGGCAGAGGCCAGGAGCGGCTCGACGCCCTGCAGAGCTGGAGCAACATATCTTTGTCTCCTCCAAACACCCAGGGGCAACATGGAGCGCTACAGCGTTCTAATCCTGTCTAATCTGGACACAGTGGAGCATCTGGAGATAGGGATATGGCTAATCTCAGACATAGAGACAGAGGGCACTTTGCTGAGACAAATAAAAAAGGGGGACGGCTGTAAGCAAGACTTGCTGTCTTGGAAAAGGGAATATTATATCTTATAAAAACAATTCAATCATATCGGCAAAATATACAAGAGTGAAAGAAGATTTCAAAAAGTTAATGACAATGATGAAATAAAAATAAATTTAAAAAAAGCTAAATTTACTTTTACGCAGAAATTGTATTGATGGTGAGACAAGGAAATACTTACTGTGCCCTGCTCTAAGGGATGCAGGTGATCTGTGGATGGCAATAGGCACAATATGGTGACGCTTGTTTCCATGGGAGAGGTGAATGTGGTGGAGACTCTCCACAGCACCTGGTTCTGACCCTGCCACAAAGCCCAGGGCCAAGGCTGTGATCCACAAGGCCAGGTGGGTGAGTGAAGATGAATTCCGGTTTAAGGGCTCTGGTACGGGTCTCAGGGGAGAAAACTGGGTCCTCCAGCCTTCGAACATCTTCCCTGAGTGGCCAGATGAGGCTTCAGATCAAGGTGAAACTTCGGTGCGCCTTACAGCCCCATACTTCTCACCTTGTCAAATTTCACTACGCCGAGAGCCACAAATCCACAGAGAAAGGCGGAAAAAAAAAGAGCAAAAGGAATACACCGCACAAAATGTCGGTTGAGGGATAAAAAAAACAACCTCTTACTGTTCTCCAGTGAGTTAGAAAATCCGTAGCAGCGCCCAGGAAGGTAAAGAGGTATAATAAATCATCATACAGAAACAATCAAAAGCATTCACTCAAGAAATCAGGGCAACCTCAAACAGCAATGGAGAAATCCCAGCTTGCTCCAATTCCCAGAGTTCCCTTATTCTCTCTTTCTTTTTCTCCTTCTGTTAAGCCTTCACAAAATCATCTTCCCACCAAAAGCTGTTAATATTCCAAAAATGCAACTGCCGGGGAAAAAAATAACTTCAGAAGAGAAGGAAGGCACCTGTGCAAAGTGAATTTCTTCAGATAATCAAGACGAACATTCTGACTTTCCCTCCTTTTCCTCCTCCAGTGGTCTCAAAGGATGTCCAGAGGAATGGGACCATAGTTAAAATCCGCGTCTCATTTGCATGTGTCTGACAGCTGCAGCGGCGCGCGGGAGACGGCGTGATTGCACCTGTAAGTTGTGCGAAGTAGCGCACCCGTTCCCCATCCAGAGATCCCTGCTCTCAATGAGACCGAGCGATAGCAACGGCAATACCTGGGAGAGCAGCCCTGGGCGGGAGCACACACTCATACACAGGCAGCATCGGCAGCGCCGTTCCAGAAGATGTGCGCAAGAGGAAGAGGGGAGAGAGGAGGAGGAGGAGGAGAAGGAGGAGGAGGACAGAGGGGAGGGGGAGACTCGACAGCCAGCCAGGAAGCAGGAGGGAGAGTGGCTATGCAAATGGGCAGCATTCACATAGCGAATCACTGGAGCCTGAGTGCATTACAGAGGAAGAGCCTATTTAGGCAGAATAGCAGGAATTGAAGCTATGTCCCCCAGCCCCGATTCCTTTCACATCCTCCCCCTTCTCTCCCGGTTCAGTCTTTTTCATCCACTCTCCTGTGTGGACATTCATGAGCAGTAAAAAGGAAGAAAGAGAATGCGGGACCTGCTAGAATATATTTTCTATTCCTACTTCTATCCTCCTTTTCTTTCATTCCCTGGGTCCCTTCTCCTTCTATCTTTTCCATTCCTCTCTCTGCATTTGGGGAAGTTGTATGAAAATAGTCCTGAGGATATAAAAAATTGATGCCAAGCAGTCCAACCAAATCCGAGCCCCGCCATCGCCCAGCAAAACTGTTTCATATAGGATCTGAACCGGACTCTGCACTCTGTCCCCAGCAAAGATTTTTAAAGAGTGATGATTCTGCAGCTCACAAAAGCCAACTCTCTCTCTCTCTTTCACAAACATATGAACACACACACACACACACACACACACACACACACACACACACACACACACACACACACACACACACACACACACACAGACACGTACGTAAACAATGCATGCACAGTGCTCGAGCTGGCAGTCGAGCGCTGTCCACAGAGAGGGTGCTGAATCTGGGCAAGTCTGCCTCGCCTGCTAATAAAAGACCATTCCTCACAGGAGGGGGGGATGCTGATCGCAGACTCAGCGTGCAGCGCCGGGTTACGGGAATGTAGAGAACATGTGGACATAAAAGCCCTGCTGATAAACACAATCCGGTTCAGCTGGGAAGTGTGCTCTGTGTTCAGAGTTCAGGACTGGAGAGCACAAGGCTCAGCTGCAGTGTGCCTGCCTATGTTTGCACACCGGACGTTCGACATCCTCCCCTTCAAAATGCAGTGTTCTAAGCTAGAAGGGGAAAAAAAACAAAAAAACTAAGCACTGCTGAGCTGATCTTTACGGTTTACAGGGAATACACAGGCATTTCATGCCCAAAGAAAGCCAACTTAGCTAGTGTGACAGAGGGGATCATGTGTCCATCTCCACTCGCTGTTCACACGAAGACAATGGAAGACACTTTCAGGAAAGGAAGAACCAGTTAAATTAACATTAACGACCAACATTTGGGTTCACGTTTTAGCGTTGTTGCTGAAATCTGAATTCAAATATGGAAAAAAAAAGAAACAAAAAACAACAGAAACTGTATTGTTATAAGAAGAGCATAACCGGCGAGATAAATATAATCTGCCATCTGGCAGGAGGACAGTTGAGGATACCTCATATTTCTCTGTTGTATCTGGTATTGTTTTCCTACGTAGTAGAAAAATGTGATTGAAGTAGAAAACAGATGCTGCACACATTAGGCAACTGTGCTGTTCTCACCTTGTAAAATCTCAATAACTTGGTGCAGCCACCTGGTGCTAAAAAGTCAGCAGCATGGAACCACTGCTCTGTTCTCATTTGCAATGGTGAAAAGGAATGCTCCTGCTGAATGTGTTTACACTTTTATAATTATCAGCAGTGCAATCTGCATAATTACACCTAATAAGGCAATCTATCAGGGCTGTTTGTCAAGGACAACAACCTGACTTACTATGTCCTCAACAGCAAACTTTTACAGGAAAACAAAACGAGATCTTAATGTGTAAGAGTTGCTATTCAGCTAAATAGAAGTGTGATGTGTGCACATTGTCACCTTTTTTTAAAGTCTGCACTGGGTATTTAGTGGGAAGGCTGTGTTGGTATGCAGCTACAGCAGTTAATGACATCAGCAGCAAGGTGATACCTTTATCAGGTTTATCATTAGTTACTAGTTCATTTGTGCCCCCAAGTGGCGGAACTGTAAATTGCTGCAACAAAGGTCTGTTTATCACAAAGCCAGCAGCTGAAGTTTGAAATGTTCATTACGACATTAAGATTAATAGCATTCAAAAAGTTTCATTATAAAACAATTGCTAGAAGCCTCATCTCTGCATCATATTACTCCAGATATTCAAACATTAAAAGCAGACCAGTTGTGTTTGAATACGTCATTCTCATTGTAATCAATTCTAATGAGATCACCTCTGCTAAAATACCAGTAAGCCTTCAGCAGGTTGCCCTTTGCTCTGATCATTTCCCGGGACAAATCTGCTAACTGAAGTATGAGAAGCAAGAACAACAAAGGACGTGCAAGCGGCTTTAGGGGAAAACATTCACAACTTAATTCCGTCTGCCTGCACAAAAGCAAACACCTGGGACCACAACCTAAACTCATTTCAGCACAGTTACAGATATCATCTGCTTTACCCAGATGATTGTAGTGAGATGGCCACAAAATGAGAAAATCCTCTCCCACAACTACACAGCTAAACTTTCACCGTTAAAGTTTTTATTCATGTTTTTGTTACTCTTGTTTGACTTCCTGTTCGTGAGATGTCTTCTTGACAGCCAAAAACAGCTTTTCTTTGTTTCCATGTAAGACCTAAAGGATTGTGCAAGTCTCTGATGCATGTGATGCCTTGAACACATCCCCCCTTTTGGATCTATATCTTCCTATTTTTGTTTCTTTTCAAGGTAAGACACATGAAGTAAAGTGAAACAGAGTTATTCAAAAAGCAGGAGGAGGAACAAAAAGCGTGCCTGACACTTTGAAATTGGTCTTGGGTGTAATAGTCCCTTGGAGAGCAAGGAGAGAATAAAAAGAGTAGTCCCCTAGTCGTTAGTCACTTAAGACTCCAACCACAGTGCACCTCGCTGATGAGATGATTTTTAGAGGACCGGAGGAATAGTGGAGGGGAAGCAGCAAATGGGTGGTCTAAGAGTGCCTGACCCAACTGGAGCAAGAGCCTTTAAATCAGTTAAAGGGCCATCAGGCGACACTTTATCTCACATGGAGAGACCCTTTAGAGGGGCACTTGGAAGCACTTTGACAGCAAGAGCCACTATGTTTGCTGTACACATTACAAAAAAAAAACTACCGACGTGTTGTTTAAATGAACACAATCTGTGTAATGCTGAAGGCGCCGGGATTACAGCACTGTTTTCTAATTAGGTGCAGTTTAGTGCGTCAGATACCACTGTCGGCTCAGAGCAGATCAGGCATGCAGGCCAAGTCATGCATGAACCGGGTATACCTGTTGTGTGCTCGAGTGACACATCTGTGTCAGGCACAGCAGCATATGGGTCTCTATAAACCAGATTGTTTGGAGGCCTTTATCTCTCGGGTATACTGTAGTCAACATGATGTAATGAAAGGGAAAGGGATTCCTGTTACCAAGTCACCTGATCTGAAATGTTCATCGGAGGAGGAGGAAGAGAAGGAGGACAAGGAGAAGAAGGATGATAATAAAAGAAGTGGAAGCAGGAGGAGAAGGATGAGGAGAAAACGGATGAGGTGAAGGAGAAGAAGAAAAAGAAGAAGAAGCAGAAGGAGGAGAAGCATGAGGAAGAAAAAGAGCGACGACAAGGCAAATGAGGATGAGGAGTAGAAGATGAAGGAGGAGAGAGGGAAAAGGAAGAAGCAAAATGAGCAGAATAAGGAGAAGGACAGGGAGAATGAGGAGGGGGAAAGAAAAAGAAGGACCAGAAGAAGAAAAAGGAGGACTATTCAAATGTCTGTATTGATGCGCAGGAGCCAGTCAATGGAACGAGCCACCGTCGGAGTCACATTACATACTGTGTCATCCTTTCGTCACAAAGACGTAGGTATTCAACGCTGTTACTGTCATTCATTGACACAATGTTAAACCTGAGCTCTGAGTATCGTGTGAACATCAAACGTGTCATTACTCATTCAAACATGCTTTGCAATCGCTACAGAGAGACAGACGGGCACACAGTGCACTGATGCTAATGCGTGCAAGTGTACGGAAATAGAAACGGAGTGCTGTCTTAGTCATACCAAGATGTGACATGATGAGAACAGACAGATACAGGGAGGCAACGCTCAATACAAACACACAAGCTGTACAGTATTTCAACACAGAGGGCGGCCGGAGTGTTAATGCAGTTTGTGTTGGCGGGGGGGGGGGGGGATGTTACATCAGGGTGACTGTCCGTCAGATTACGTTACCGTGTCAGTCAGAGTGGGTGAGGTGAACTCTGACCTCAGCGGATCAAAAAGGCACCGACTTGCTGGCTTCCAATTCATCAGCACCTCAGCATCCATGGCCGGCTCTCGTACTGCAGAGCCGTAGTCAAGACTCCCCTCGTCATTAAGTGATTAGCTCTCTATGCCGCTGCATGTGCTGCTACCGCACAGCCAATGGTTAAATGCATGTGCTTTAAGCTAAGACTAAAGAGGTAGGGCTACATACATTACACCAGTCAAGCTGAGAAATTGGACCACTAATAGGAAATATGCAAAATTAGTGTTGTAAAATCAAATCCGCAAATGGTACTGCGTGGCATGGTAATGGAATGACTTCATTTTCACTCGGAGCAAAACAAAGAAACAAAAGCTACACATCAATCCTCATTCCTCCTTTCTCTAATTTCGTCTCAAACTACTTTGGCATGATTATTAATTTAATGGAGCTACTAAATGAAGTACAAAAAAAACGAAAAGCCCATTTAAAAACACTCTTGATGCCATTAATGCCGAAGGTTATTGGGTTTGATTTAAGTATTTACATACTGCAGCACTTTTATTGTGGTGTCTTGGTTTCAGGGAGTGGGGCGACTGTGTGTTGTACAGAAATAGAATATTAAGTAAATATGCAGCTGTAAGCTATCAAAGATAATGCAGAATTTGCTCTGCACATTTATCATCATAAAAGTACAGTGACATAGCTTTAGTCAAATAATGATACCGTCTTATTTTCTCTTGTTTAGCATAAGCACACAGATACAAACAATCACACAGCTTTCCTTCCATTACCAGGGCTCTAGCAGACGCAAACTATATATGGGATATTAACAGATGGATTTTTTTTAATTGCACATTGAGCCGTTTGTCTGCTGGCGAAGGATGCTTTGGAATATGTCTGGCTGGAGTTTTTTTTTTTTTTTCTCCTAATGCATAAACGATTCCACAATAGTGTTATTCATTTCCATAAATCCATTTAAATGCACAATAAGATCAAGCGGAAGGAAAATAACATTCAAAAATCCTTGAACCTGAGCGCCAATAAGTGTGTGTGTGTGTGTGTGTGTGTGTGTGTGTGTGTGTGTGCGTACAGGCATACATACTGTGTGTCAGTGAGTGTGGGTGTGCATGTGAGACGATGTGTCTGGGAACGCATAAACCAAATCCTAACTGTCAGTGAGAGAGATAGGGGTCACAGGTCGGCAGCTTTCCGGAGGCTTTCTCTCTATCTCCTCTGACAGTTACCACGATGCAACGGGCCACCGGGGCACCGCTCCAGTCTCTGTCTCTCCGTCTTTCCTAAAATCCGTCCAAAGTAGATCAGTTCCTTTCCCAGAGTGCTTCCTCCTGAACAGGTCAAGGACAGACGGTGTCTCCCGCCAGGAGTGCAAAGCTTCGTTGTTAATGAACCACTCTTCCCTCGCTCCAGCTAACTGGGACAACAAAGGGATTTAATGGAGAAATGTTTCTTTGTTTTCCTGAATTTTTAAAATTACTTAAAACAAACTGTTTTCACTCTTCTCAAAAGCATCTTGACTCCTTTTGAATGAAGTTCATTGCTTTTGGAATAAAACAACAAAAAGGATGCAAAAAACAAAAAAAAACTCTTTGGAGAGGCAAACTGCAGTACACTCATTTCGTTCTGGTTTTGAAAACATCATCGGAAATATAGCTGTTAAAAATAAAAAGGCATTCTGCAGCCAGTAGTCAGATCGGTAGTCAAGCGGGGATCCTATTACATGGAGTCATGTAATGAAAGCATACACTTCATACACAAAGTTGAATCAATGGGCACTACTACAGCTGCTGCTCTGTTTTTCCATTGTTCCTCATTCAAAGTGCACTTCAATCTCCATTGATGCCACGCACACACATCACCGCGTATTTTTCCGTCCCGTCTCCGTTTTGAATCATTCCAGTAACATGAAATCATGAAGAGAGATGAGTCGGGTGAATGAGATTCCAGAGACTAATAAGGGGGTTCTATGGTCTCTGGTGGCTTCTACCTTTATGACACACAACGCGGAAGCTGTACTTCACACAGGCTCCGCGCTCAAAGCCGCTCTATTAGAAAAGCACGCCGCTGAAGATCGGGAAATATTGTGGCGCTGCGATGAAACAGAGGGTGAAGCTGTGCCAAATGAGGACTAGTGGAGGGGGAGCAGCAGATGGGTGGTCTAAGAGTGTCTCACCCAACTGTTCGGCTCCCGTAGACGAATCAAAGCTGAGGTGGCTGAAACCTCTGGACACATTCTAACATATAGGAGCAAGCTAAAGATGAGCAGCTGAACAATGTCTGCTGGGTGAGCTTTGGAGAAAAAACAAATAATGTGGAGTGACTGTAGATAAAATGAAAAGGGGGAAATGTTATTTCAAAGTCAAAATACCGCTTTGAAAAGCTGAGGGTATTGGTAACAGAAGCTTTAGGAGCTGGGTCAGTCTCACCCATTCCCAGGCCGGATTTCTTCTCAGCTGGCTGGTCATGCCAAAAAAGAACAAGATGAAACACCTCCTGAATTGTAATTGAAGGTTCAGAGTCATCTTCGGAGTGCTTTTTGACTCCGGTTCAAAAAGTGTTGCAGAGGAGGAGGCGTCATGAGCAAAGGCTGCCTGATGTGGCGCCACTGTCCTCCGTGACATCAAAAGCTTTCAGACATCAGAGGGGACCAACATGCAGTCCCATCAGCCAGCAGGGTTTTACACATTGGTGGTGACCCGCATAATTTGCCAGGTAGATGTAAAAGGCTGTAAGGGGATCTGGCACCATGGTGGGTGTTGTTGTGTTGTTGTTTTGGCAGCGTAACTAGACAAATTTGCCAAAAAGTACATGCAAAGTGGATGGCGCCGTTTCACAGTGACGAGTAAGCAGATGTTCCTCACCTATTGAATCCAAACTGAAGTCTGGTAAACATTCACAACGCACATTGAAAATGCACCCTGACATAACATATGGTTACACTAATTTCATTTAGTAAAAAAAAAATACTTTGCTGGAGCCTAGAAGAGTTGTGGGGACAAGACAAACAAAGCATCAGACAAAATCCAGTAGAAAGTGAAGCAGGAAGTCACCACTGCTGAGCTATGCAGAGCCATTCATGCCTAAGTGAAGGCTTGGTATATGAATGGCCAGCGGCCTGAAGCACAGAGAGCATGCAATATATTAGTCAAAAGTGTGTCACATACAGAATGAGTGAGGCAGCGTGACTACAGTTGTCTGCATACACCATCACTGAAATTGGATCCGTTCTGGAGGCTGTTAGTGAGCCCCCCAACCCCAAATAGCCCGTCCAAAAATGTTCAAGCCTATTAAGCACGTTTCCTCTCTAGATCACTCATTCAGGACAGCGTCATTGCTGTGACTGACTTTGGCTAGTTCACACCAAATGACTTTGGCCCTCATTTTACACTCACCAACAGTGTTTGGAGCTCCCTGACAAAAGCCCCGGATTAGAGGTAAATCCGTGTTAGCTCAGCGCCCACACATTGGCGGCGCTGGAGTACCGGTGCTCAATTATTAACGACTGGAGTGTTGATTAGCTCTGATGCAATTGGTTCTTTTAGCTGTATGTTTAAATGTTTTGGTGTCATTTATCATCACACTATGCTGCACATCTCTGTTGCATAAGTGACATCACTGGCTCAAACTGACGGATATCATTCGTGCCGAGAGCAGCGACGAGCTGTAGTTCACAAAGCGGCCTCACACAAAACCTACCATTATCAAACTTCTTCACGATAAATCTTAATTTTTTTTGCATGAAAAATTATCTTTAAAAACCACAAACAACTTATGTGAAATTCATGGCACAATTCAAACAGGACCAGAAAATAATTTTGATCTAGCCATAGGAATACATGCATCAGAAATTCATATGGAGGTCCCATGTACCGGAAATAGAAAGGCGAGACTTTGCCACTCTATTGAAGCCCTCCAAGTAAACACAGAGAGAAGCAGAAGCCACAGTCTAGACAGTGAAAGTGAACCGAGGAGTATCAATAAGAGTAGTATGGATAAAATCCTAACACCCATCACCCTGCTTCGTGCATGTGTTATTATGACAAAACGTCATTTGGAGACCTGATTGCTCTTGGTGAAATACACAACGACTTGAAGACGACTGAATACAAGACGTGCAGGTTGTGCTGTGCGAGCAGTACAGCCATCTGACGACCTATAAAGTCATGTAGTGTGAACTTGTCTTAAGACAGCCTTTGCTCTCGGTCTCCAACCTGGCTCTCTCAGGATGTGAGGGGATTCGAGTAGAGCCACACACTCTCCTTAATGGGTAAAAACTTTCAAAACTAGAGTTCAAGGACGACTCAGACAGTTACGTTCTGTTGACCTCTACACGATGGAGAAAGAGAGGAGCGTTGGCACTGTCTAAGCCCTCCGTGCATGTTGTTAATAACACTCAGAGCACACGGCTATGCTCAGAAATACAAAACAGTTGTTTGTTTGTTATGGAGACTTGAAAGTGAAGCAGAGGCTCTTTCACTTGCTTCGGGACCACATTCCACACATGTATCTAGATGCTCCTGCAGGCAGAGCATTGCGTCAACTGTGTTATTTGGTTAAAACTAAAAAGTGCTTAGGGGTAGAAAAGGTTTATCTATCAGGCTGATTCCTTCACCAGGTCTCTAGTGAATGTGGAAATTAGTTGGCTTACACACCAACCAACAGAAACCAACCAACAAAAAAAACAATGCAATGGATAAATACTGATTTTTATGTAAAACAGGATGTTTAGCAGGGTACAAATTAGGGGAATGAAATACGTTACAGTGTTTGTCCTTGAGCTTCTTTGAGGCCAAATTGTACAACGGTGGAAAGCTTGTCAATTTTCTTCTCCAATTCTGGCGAAGTAGGTGACAAATTATCACAACCGTTTAAGCAAGGGCCTTAAAATGCTATTAATTTACATTGCATGCACCCTACCTTAAAGAAGTGGTTGTTTTAACCCACATCGTGATGTCTACTGAAGTTATTGATTAGGGGACTAAACCTCACCGAACCGTTACCATGGCACTGGGCACTAACAAATGATTTAGTCGATAGCAGCAGCAGATCAGAAAATCCTAAAAAAGGAGGTGGACATACTATGCATCTTCTTGCATCATTTGAAGGATTCATTGACAGTTAGGTATTCTCTCTGATGTGTGTAGATGCACGCATTTTATTGGCCAAAACAGTGTGCTACCAGACAAAGTTACATTGATCTGTTAAACTAGTCGAATTGCAACTTTTGAGCCACTGATGGACCTGCAACAGGACACCCCCGTGGAGCCGACACCCTGTTCTCACTGAAATGGAAAAGAAGCCTGCTGCAGTGCCACTGTTGATGATGCTCATCGTGCTAAACTTTAACATCAACAGCAGTGCTGCAGCATGTCCGCTCCTGAAATGTTTTCTTTTTCTTCCTTTGTCTCCATTTAGAGGCAAAAAGAAGTGCAGACCCAGTTAAGCAAACTTGGATTGCACAATTCATTACAGTCAATCAGGCTCATTGTGTGGAATGTTGTCAATATGTCAATTCCTCAGCAGGTGATGGGTGCACCAGAATCCCGTTTGACTCTAGATCACACATCTGCAGCTCGCGAGCACACCAACCTCTTGCTCCACATGTTACTCAGGGCATAATAGGTTTTCCATTAAGCCAATAATGACAGAAACCCACGAGAGCACTTAAGACTCACCTGGACCTAAAGAAATGATCTCACCAAGCAGGTGGGTTGCTTAAGTATAGGTGTCATAGTGACAGTATGCTTTTGACTCTTTTGTCCACCTCGACACATGCTGTTACTGCAACGTTAATTCTATTCTTGGGCCTGTCAAAGGGGTGAACATGCATTCCTAGTTCTGTACTCACAAATAAAATCACAGTAGTTTGAAAGTACATAGATTTGTATATTTAGTTTCTAATTGCAGAACAATTTACTGGTTCTCCTTTCATTGGAATTCTTTCCTTTTCTTTACAGCGAGTTTTGATTACAGTGTCCATCAGCATCTCATCTTGAAGTGAAAATCTTTTTTTTTTCCTTCAATTATATGACTTCCGACTGTGAAACCATTCTCAGAATGTCAACAGAAGCAATCAAAAGTTTTTAAATAGTTAAGTACCAGCAAGCAATCTTGTTTTTTTTTTGTTTTTTTTGGGGGGGGGGCACAGTTCTCCTGTGTCACGTTCAATAGCCTGGGGGGATATTCACAGTGTCAGTGTATCACCCAGTAGGGTAGTTTAGAAGATACTCCGTCTTCTAGTCAACACTTTAATTAGTATTGTGTTGTGAAGAAACAACAGCTCCTTATTTCCTGTCAACATCCCCCTCCGGGCTACCAATTAATAAAAAAACACCTCAAAGATTAGGTTCTCACCACTGCACCGCAATGAGTTCTAGATGAGATTCTGATTACAGCAGAGATCACAATGAAGACAACCAAATGGGCGTATTGCTAGTGCTCAACTCCGATCTGAAAGCATACTGTTCATTGACACAGAAAAAAGGCTCATTTGGGGAATGCACCAGAAGTGCTCTCCCCAACGGAGCTCGTATGACTGAAGAAACGCCAGCGCTCCGCCACACCATATGAACAGCAGCGCAGTTATAAAGCAATCACATGTCAGACACTGCTAATCCTCCATACTGTACGAATGCCACGGTGCCAGCATGGAGCCACATCACATAATAAGCAAGTGCCGAGCCTCCCCACAGCTGTATTCTGTGTTCTACCATCAGTCAAGTGAACGATCAAGTCATGGGCGTGTGTGCGTAAGTCAAATTCATGAGGATTCAGTATTCCATCAAGCCATCTAAACCGTCTTAGCGATTGCACACCACTTCCTGCTGAGATGGAACTGCTTGGGCAAAGTTACAGACATGTTACAGCATCCACCGTGAATGGAGAGGAGACCTGGTTTCCATGCCAACAGGATTTACCCACATATGGCCACTATTTCCTGGCACAGAAACCCATTTCAATTTAGACACTCAATCAGTAGTGGAAATTATTGAAAGATAATGAGGGCAGACAGTGACCACTTGTATTGAGTTGGAAGTGGAGGATAAGTGAAAGTAAATGAGGGGCAACAAGAGGATGTGACAATAAAGCCTGATTCAATATCTCAGAAATGATAAATAATAAGCAAGACTACAACTCTTTGAAACTTTTGCCGTAGGCGACTGGGCTTTTTCAGTTTGAAGTCTGGAGCTCTGGTATTCCACCTCTTGTGGGCTAACACCTTCTAAATGCCAAAAGGCATGAGAGTTCTCACAGTGCAATATTAATATATAGATATAGATAAAGAATAATTACCCATTGATAACATGGAATGGCCATTTGATTGTACGACTTTACATTGGACGCGCTGTAATTTGGGTAAGAGTGTGTGCACATTTGGGGGAATGGTTGAAGCTGGCTGAAGTGAACACACAGGCTGTGATAACAGATGATTATATTTTGTTACAGGGATGTAACAGTGTGAATGGTTGTTTGTCTCTACATGTCTCCCTGTGATAGACTGGCGTCCTGTCCAGGGTGTACCCTGCCTTCGCCCAATGACAGCTGGGATCGGCTCCAGCCCCCCCGTGACCCTAAATACAGGATATGCGGTAGAAAATGGATGGATGGATGGATGGATGTAACAGTATGAAAATTTAACCTCACGGTTAATGTGTCCAAAATGATCACGGTTTTGGGTATCATCGCGGTATTTTTAAGTGCGTTCAAAATGTTCAGAAAGCACTGATAGGCCTACACAAACTGAAATAGTTTCAAAAAGTGTAACAGTGTTTATTATATTTAAAAAATATAGGCAAAACCTTATCAAAAGTGCAACTCTTAACATCAAACAAGGGTTCAGCATTTAAACAGCTTATTTGTCAGGAACATTTCCAGTAGTGCAGGTTTATATACAAATCCAAACATTCAAGCTGAGAAAAATATGTAAACAAATCAAAGAAACTCCACTTATTATATAGTTGTTTTCTTCATCATTAAAATTAAAATGTAGAACTGTACACATGAGCATTTGAAAGTAAACCTTAAAAATAAGACGAAAAGTGCATTATGCATTTAAAATAGCCACTATAAACAAATTACAAAAATAACTACTACAATCATGTGCAATGAGGCACATAAGCAGACTCTTTTTTGAATGCTTGCTCAAGTGTCTGTGTCACTGATGAACCAGTAGCGGTACTTGGTTGCCTTACTGCATATCCTCTCTGTAAAAAAGAAAAGGGATAGCCATGTCATTATTGTTATTACTTATTATTAGGCTACAATTGATATCAATGTACATACGATTTTGCCTATAGGTGGTGTTGTTGCTAAATCAAAAGAAAATGATTCGCTATAAATTCATAATCTTACAGGGCAACTCATCATGTTTCGTGTTTTCAAAGAAACGTGGTTTAGACCGTCACCACGTAACTTGGTAAATCAAAGATATCCAACTTTGCTAATTATCCTTTGCTAGTGGTCCGTCTAGCTCCTAGGCTAGCAGCTAAGCTTAAGAAAAAGTGTCACGATGAGGGCCACACTGCTGATTAAAAGCATGCCTTTCCTTTCCTTAGCAGTGTTAAGTAATGTTTCACTATCTCATCGTGAATGAAAATTTAGCCTAGCCGTTTATCTTAGAATATTAGCTGCTAAATGCATTGTCGCTGGCGGTGGGCGCTGCATTCAGGCTTCTGTTGACATTAGAACTACTGACAAGTTAACACGTTAGACTGACGGATCATTGCATTCTCGAAGTCACACCATGAATGCACACCATGCATTCAGCAAAAACGTTAACGTTAACTTGCCTTGCATGATTCCCGAGCGCTGTCCTCTCCTCCTTCCGGCCTAAATCCAGTAGAAAGTTGTTGTTGATACACGCGCAGGCTACACACTGCGCCTGCGCGGTAACTTCAGGCGACTTAGATGGAGCTGGGAAAGATTAAGCGCACAGTTTCCACACCACGCTAATCCACTATGATAATAAATGTATTTGAAATGAAAACGGTAATTATACCGTAATATATATTAAGGTTAGTTAACATCATATGAGGGGCTTATTACCTATTAATTAAGGTTTATTACAGAGCTCTTGATATAAAGAGTTTGAAAAAAATATTTATTTATTTTGTCTAAAACATTTATATCAATTGAGGGTGGAGTCACACAAACACTCCATTCCATCTATTGCATTCCATTTCATCTATTCCATCTCCATTCCTTCAGTGATGACATCACCGCTTGATTCTTTTTACATTCCATTCTTTCTTTGATGTCCATTCTGATGACCTCACACAGTGACATCAAAGGATGAAAGGCAGTGAGTCTATAAATAGGTACAGGTACTGGACAAATACATCCTTTATTTGTGATGTTGCAGTCCGATCGAGAGATACAATCTAATACAGATACAATCTACTACGAAACCATGCAGAAGCAAGGGGAGAAGGACGACCAGCTGAGTGAACATTTTGAGACGGAGGAGGAGAAGCAAGCCAGGCATCTCAAAAGTCGGAAGTATGACATCCTCCTTGCAAAGTTCCGGTTAAAAAAGGCCGCACAAAAAAGCAACCAGGGGCTGGAGACTGAAGACCGGGAGAAGGTGAACGTCCAACTGATGGACGAGAGAGAGGCGCTGCAGGCAAAGTTCCAAAAGGACCTGGTCCAGTCCCAGCAGAGCTGGTACACATGCATCAGCCTGCTGGACACAAAAGTAAAACAGCTGGAGGACGAGAAAAGGGAAATGGAGGACAAGTTCCAAAAGGACCTGGCCAAGGCCCAGCAGAGCTCAAAGACAAGCATCTGCCTGCTGGAGACAAAAGTCCAACAGCTGCAGGAAGAGAACTGGGAACTGGTGGACAAGTTCCAAAAGGACCTGTCCGAGTCCCAGCAGAGCTCAAAGACAAGCATCAGCCTGCTGGACACAAAAGTCCAAAAGATGCAGGACGAGAAAAAGGTACTGCAGGACAAGTTCCAAAAGGACTTGGCCAAGTCCCAGCAGATCTCAAAGACAAGCATCAGCCTGCTGGACACAAAAGTCCAAAAGATGCAGGACGAGAAATGGGAACTGCAGGACAAGTTCCAAAAGGACCTGGCCGAGTCCCAGCAGAGCTCAAAGACAAGCATCAGCCTGCTGGAAACAAAAGTCCAAAAGATGCAGGACGAGAAAAGGGAACTCGAGGACAAGTTCCAAAAGGAGCTGGCTTTGCAGATGGTAAATAAGGTTACGGAGCTGGCCAAGAGCGAAGTGTTGGCCACAAAGCTACGAGAGGTGGAGGAGGAGAACAAACACCTGGTCCAGACAATGCAGGGCTTGGAGACAAAGGTCCAACAGATGTCTGTTCATGTCAAATCAATGGAGGACAAGCTCAGAAAGGAGCTGGCCAACGAAGCACAGAGATGTGAGACTAGAGTCCAAGAGGTCCAGAAGGACAACAGCGACCTGGAAAAGCTCTGTCTGAAGCTGAAGAAGAAGAGGACCTCTCCTCTAGCCTTTCTCTGCAGGACAAAGATACAGGACGAGCAGGCAGAACTGCAGAAGATGAAGGACAAGATGCATGAGAAGGAGAAGAAGAAGGAAGCCAAGCGGGAGAAGGAGGAGAAAAAACGTGAGGAGAAGCAGAATAAGGGTTTCTTGAGCTTCATGCACCGAACAAACAGGCGTGACGGTCACGATAAGGTGGAGGAGGCTGCTGATTGTTCAGCTTAGGTTGGACAACAGTAGCCCCCCCCCCCCCCTCTGTAAGGGTTTTTCTCCTCAACCCATCTACCTCACCTCCACCTCCCTCCCCTCTGTCCTTCCTCAATGTAAAAGGGTTTTCTCCTGGTGCTCAGGTTTTCCCAAAATATATACAGTACATATTAATGTATATATGTGTAAAAAAACAGCCTTCATCCATACACCTCACCTCCATCTCCCTCCCCTCTGTCCTTCCTCACCTGCTGAGGGGAGAAGGGCTGCTTTATGCCACACAGGTCGCTTACGGCTCTGACGGTCATCATTTAGCATCAGATTATGAAAGATATAAAAAATGTATTACCCTCAGTGTGATAGAACGGGTACAAAGGGCTCTCAAGCATTTCAACCTGTTCACTTGTTCGTTTGACGAACTACGCACAGAAACCTTGCACACTGAGTCCGATGCATTTTTGAATACATATTTGTTGTATTTGAAATGAAAACGGTAATTATACTGTAATATATAATAAGGTTAGTTAACAAAGACGAGCATCAGCCTGCTGGAGACACAAGTCCAAAAGGTGCAGGACGAGAAAAAGGAACTGCAGGACAAGTTCCAAAAGGACGTAGCCAAATCCCAACAGAGCTCAAAGACAAGCATCAGCCTGCTGGAGACACAAGTCCAAAAGATGCAGGATGAGAAAAAGGAACTGCAGGACAAGTTCCAAAAGGACGTAGCCAAATCCCAACAGAGCTCAAAGACAAGCATCAGCCTGCTGGAAACAAAAGTCCAACAGCTGCAGGACGAGAAAAGGGAACTGGTGGACAAGTTCCAAAAGGACCTGTCCGAGTCCCAGCAGCGCTCAAAGACAAGCATCAGCCTGCTGGACACAAAAGTCCAAAAGATGCAGGACGAGAAAAAGGTACTGCAGGACAAGTTCCAAAAGGACTTGGCCAAGTCCCAGCAGATCTCAAAGACAAGCATCAGCCTGCTGGACACAAAAGTCCAAAAGATGCAGGATGAGAAATGGGAACTGCAGGACAATTTCCAAAAGGACCTGGCCGAGTCCCAGCAGAGCTCAAAGACGAGCATCCGCCTGCTGGAGACACAAGTCCAAAAGATGCAGGATGAGAAAAAGGAACTGCAGGACAAGTTCCAAAAGGACGTAGCCAAATCCCAACAGAGCTCAAAGACAAGCATCAGCCTGCTGGAAACAAAAGTCCAACAGCTGCAGGACGAGAAAAGGGAACTGGTGGACAAGTTCCAAAAGGACCTGTCCGAGTCCCAGCAGCGCTCAAAGACAAGCATCAGCCTGCTGGACACAAAAGTCCAAAAGATGCAGGACGAGAAAAAGGTACTGCAGGACAAGTTCCAAAAGGACTTGGCCAAGTCCCAGCAGATCTCAAAGACAAGCATCAGCCTGCTGGACACAAAAGTCCAAAAGATGCAGGACGAGAAATGGGAACTGCAGGACAATTTCCAAAAGGACCTGGCCGAGTCCCAGCAGAGCTCAAAGACGAGCATCCGCCTGCTGGAGACACAAGTCCAAAAGATGCAGGATGAGAAAAAGGAACTGCAGGACAAGTTCCAAAAGGACTTGGCCAAGTCCCAGCAGATCTCAAAGACAAGCATCAGCCTGCTGGACACAAAAGTCCAAAAGATGCAGGACGAGAAATGGGAACTGCAGGACAAGTTCCAAAAGGACCTGGCCGAGTCCCAGCAGAGCTCAAAGACGAGCATCCGCCTGCTGGAGAGACAAGTCCAAAAGGTGCAGGACGAGAAAAAGGAACTGCAGGACAAGTTCCAAAACGACCTGGCAAAGGCCCAGCAGAGCTCAAAGACGAGCTTCAGCCTGCTGGAAACAAAAGTCCAAAAGATACAGGACGAGAAAAGGGAACTCGAGGACAAGTTCCAAAAGGAGCTGGCTTTGCAGATGGTAAATAAGGTTACGGAGCTGGCCAAGAGCGAAGTGTTGGCCACAAAGCTACGAGAGGTGGAGGAGGAGAACAAACACCTGGTCCAGACAATGCAGGGCTTGGAGACAAAGGTCCAACAGATGTCCGTTCATGTCAAATCAATGGAGGACAAGCTCATAAAGGAGCTGGCCAACGAAGCACAGAGATGTGAGACTAGAGTCCAAGAGGTCCAGAAGGACAACAGGGACCTGGAAAAGCTCTGTCTGAACCTGAAGAAGAAGAGGACCTCTCCTCTAGCCTTTCTCTGCAGGACAAAGATACAGGACGAGCAGGCAGAACTGCAGAAGATGAAGGACAAGATGCATGAGAAGGAGAAGAAGAAGGAAGCCAAGTGGGAGAAGGAGGAGAAAGAACGTGAGGAGAAGCAGAATAAGGGTTTCTTGAGCTTCATGCACCGAACAAACAGGCGTGACGCCATCCAGGCGTACCTCACCTCCACCTCCCTCCCCTCTGTCCTTCCTCAACGTAAAAGGGTTTCCTGGTGCTCAGGTTTTCCCACAATATATACAGTACATATTAATGTATATATGTGTAAAAAAACACCCTTCATCCATACACCTCACCTCCATCTCCCTCCCCTCTGTCCTTCCTCACCTGCTGAGGGGAGAAGGGCTGCTTTATGCCACACAGGTCGCTTACGGCTCTGACGGTCATCATTTAGCATCAGATTATGAAAAATATCAAAAATGTATTACCCTCATTGTGATAGAACGGGTACAAAGGGCTCTCAAGCATTTCAACCTGTTCACTTGTTCGTTTGACGAACTACGCACAGAAACCTTGCACACTGAGTCCGATGCATTTTTGAATACATATTTGTTGCGAAAATTCACAAAACTAAAATTTACGGAGTCATCCAGCAGTTAGCATGATAGTTGCGCAGCTTCATTCATTCATTTTCTTCTTTCAATAATGAGATGCTCACATCATTGTCATCACTGCTGGATGATTCTGTTTATTTTCAATGATGAACCTGAACAGCAACTGCAGTACGTTCCCGAACCTAAACTGCTCAGCGATCGCTCGCCACAATCTGTCCTGTATCGCCGCTTCAAAGCAGCCCTTCTCACCTTTTTTCATTAATTTTTTCGCCAAACTAAAGACATTTTTTTTAATTAGATATAAAAAGCTACATATCTTAAGGCACAATGGGTGTTCAAAGCTAGGCAAGCTTTGAACACACACACAGCGAAGACCAAATATTTTCAGACCCATAGATTTGTTTGGCTGAGCTGCATTGAAAGGAGGGCCACATCCAGGGCAAAGAGAACATTACTTCCATGTGACAGCAGACCGTTTACTCCAGTGCCTCATATCCCCTTGGCCTCACTACTGGACTGAGTGTCCCCTCGTATTGATCGAAACCAAACTAAGTGGTCTGATCGTTGCGTGCCACCACAAAGGACGGGGACAAAACTGTTTGCTGAACTTCCTGCATGTTAAATCTGGAGGACACGACTGTACAGAAACACAAGTGCCCTATTTTGATTGAAAGGGCAATTTTCTGAACAAGCCCGAAGATTTACACAAGACTAAACTGGGGCAAGTCATTGTTCGCCTAATTTCTGAATGCTATCTGCAGAATCCTAGAAACATTGAACATGGTGCATTGATACTTTAAAATGAAATACTTTTATTGAGTGATCCGCCACTCTGCAGATTGATGGTTTTCATTTTTTTTTTACTTCCTTAGATTCTTCGAGTCTTTTTAAAATATTTATTTGAATTCTGGCTTTTGTGAACTGATGCAACAAATGTATCAGTGTATGTGTTCCTCTGTGTTAGAGTAGCTGTCACATGAAGAGGGGCAACATGACAGAAATAAGATCATTTTTATCTCTTCTGTATGTGCTTAATAAAAACCAGACCCCAGTCTACTGCAGATCGTGGAGTAAATACCAAGCCTGGGGCCCAGACGGACTATTCTCAAGGTACAAAGACAAGAGTGAGCATTGACTCAGACACATTAGAAATGAAGAGAGGAGGGCTCGTCTTTGCCCCTTGGGCAGAGACAATGGAGACTAGACCTACATTACCTCCATTGTTGATACAATATTGACATGGCACTAATAGCTCTGCCTATAAGACTGAGCGGAAGAGCAATCAGGCGAGTCAAAAATTGCGTGGAGGCCAGACATGCCCCTCGCCGAAGACACTCCACGACCCACTTTAGCTTAACAGCAAACGCCATCCTGTTTGTCTCGTCTCTTACACTCACCACTGCCGGAAAACTCCCCCAGGAGGTCTAGACTGGAGTCTAAGTCCCACAAACGCACACATGCCAAGTCAGGGTCTGAATGAAAACTAGACCAGACACCAGTGGACATTACAGAGAAGTCAAACTGTAACACGGCAAAATCAACTCATACCGAACATTTAAAAGACAATGCTGGTAACGTTCTGCTTAACACCTTTCAAAACCATCATAGTTCACCTCACAGGCATGATGAGCTGACAGAGATTCATCTTGGCCAGCTTGGCTTGTATTTCTTTTTTTCTCCCCTAGTTTCACCGACTCTAGGTATCCAGTGGGGATAATTGGTTCTAAAAATACAACTCTAAAGACACTGTGTCCACAGTTCATTCAACAAAAAAAAAAAAAAAAATCCTGGAACATCACTGGGATGGAGTGTTTGGGAGATGATGAAGAGCAGATCTGAAGATTGTTTTTATATCTATGTCATCATCCCACCAATCATTTGGAACTGAAAGGTGCAGCACTGTTCTGAAAACTTGCAATACTTTTATCATCAAACAGTCACAGCACAGCCAAGAAGTGGTGGATTGCTCTGAAAGCCAGGGCAGAGTGTATGTGGCTTCATTTCATGCTCATTGTAGACTGTTGATGAAATGTATACGTATTTTCAAAAAGCATTAGCATGCAATGAAACTGCAAAAAAAGCTTTGAAGGGCTGGTAAGTCCCATTACCTTCTGGAAACGAAATGCATAATGTCATTCTCTATTCTATTAAAGATATGTGAACTTAAGGTGCATAAATAAGAAACTAGTCATGATCTCATTGATGTTTTAGTGTTGTGTCTTATTTGGCTCATGTGTAGCTTTTTGACACAATGAGCAGAACTCTGCAACAAATGTGTAAGCAATCACAAAAAAACTTTAAAGCATTCGTTTCATAGCATTAACTGCAAATCACTGTCACATACTGATTTTCTTTTTTGTTGCACTACATTAAACTGAATTTTATAACAGTGAATTTACACTGCGTACAACCATCAATACACTTTATTCCGCTCAAATTGATTTACGTTTTGAATTTGAATGAGCTTAGTGATGGGATGGTATTCTCCTATCAGACATAATATTCGTCCCCTTATGATTTGTGAGTGACGGTCTTACAATGCATCCCGACTATGAATGTTGTGGGGCCCGGGGCTGAGGAATGGAGTTTTTCTACTCGTGAGAAGGCAGAGTACACACCAGAGAAATATGTGGAAATGCAGCAAGCTCCCCATGTAAGTTGCTTTCTCAGAGAGCCATTGCTCTGTTATAAATTGCCTGCATTTCAGCTTATGCAAATGCATGTGGTAAAAAGTGATATTTTCCTCAGAGGCGCTTCTCTCGTTTCTTTGCCGCTCCACCATCTCCTCTATCCCCATGACAATCCATCAACACAGATAAACCCCAGCATCTCCAGCCTCATTTTTCCCACTCATAGAATTTCCTTGGCAGAGTTAGGATGTTTTGCACCACTATTTTTAAGCGTAGTTCAGTTCATCCGTAGTGAAAGAGATTTCCTGGAAAGTATGTTTTTTGTGGTAACATATCATATCCCTTGGGCCCACACACTGATCCGTCCTATTGTTTCATCAGGTCAGTAGGAATAATGAGACGAGCTACCGTTACTACACTCAGCAGGTAGAGCACTTTTGCCCGGCTATAATATACGCGCACGTGTCCTGTGAGCCGCTCGGCTCCCAGTGCTGTAAATGAGCCGGCCTCGCTCGGGATGAATATGTATGACTTTAATGCACACAGAGGTTCACGTGGAGTTCGCCATCAAAAATATCCCTCAGCACCTCCAGCGCCGCCCTACTGCGATGTTGATCCAAACACGGTCGGAGGAATAAAAGGGAGAGCAAAACGAGCAGGAGAGGGATAGGATAAAGGACAGGTTGCTCTCGAGCGAATATCTCATGGACAGGAGAATCCTTTTGGCGTTATCATGGGCAGCAGATATGTTCACTGTACAAGGCTGCACGGGAATCTATTAACACTTTGTGTTGATAACAAAAGACGGGGTCTTATCAAGCTGGTAGAAGTGACACAGAATGCATTAGCATTTATTGTGCTCTCTCCTCGCTCTTTCGTGTCCTCTCCAGTGTGCCCACTCTGTTCTTTTTCTCTTTAATGCAGTTCATCACGTTGCCCATTCACCCCTTACTGTGTGAACTGCTGCAGAAGAAAATAATGACCAAAAGAGAAAAAAAAAAAAATCCCCTGTGCATGTTTTGCATAAAGAAGTAGCACATTTTCAGAAAGGAGGAGCAGTCATTACCCTAGTTCTCTCAAAAGCTAAACATTAATGAGCAGAGAGCCCCTTAAACAAAACACTTATCTAACCGTCTTTAAGACAGATTAATATCATAGAACTTTTAAATTATACAATGTGGTTCAAAGTATGTTTAAATCTTTATGGTGTGTTTGAGGTTTAAATTGGTCAATGCAATGCTCAACAGAATCCCTTCTGGTAAAAATTCTAATAAATTATGAATGCGTTTTTTGGTAAGTATAATTTATTTTGTTAGTTTTGTAGTTGATGTTTTATTTAGCGGAACACAATGTCTGCTGCTCCCTCTAGTGGTACATCCCTCAAACTTTAATGATCTTTCATTGAACTGTCAGCCAGATGTCACAAATGTAAAAGTTTCTGCCCTGCAGACTCTGAACAGCTCTCGACACCCTCAGCGATGACTCAAAAACAGAACTACTGGGAAATAAGTTGGGTCAAAATGCATTCTAGTTGCCAGAGTCACAGTGCACAAGGCGGCGTGGGCCTTAACGGAGTTCAATTGGAGGTTTGACAAAGCAAGTATGTCTCATTTCTGGCAAACAACGTGTTTCACAAGGACACAAATATAGCACACAGACAAGAAACAATAATGAGCTGGAACAGAAAGACGGTGTGAAAGCACAGGATAAAAATGGCCCTGCTGTTGAAGCTAAAACCACCTTTAAAACGTCTGACACCAAGATTTTCCTGGACGTGTTTAATGAGCTTAACAGAAGGCAAAATTCTGCATCCAATACTTTGAGGTGCATATGAGGCATGTTTCTTTCGTGTGATTTGTTTTAACCCATCATCTGTTATTTTGGAGGGACAACATAAAGTATACCAGAAGCGACATTTCCTTTCTACTAATAAACAAACTATTTAGACTTTGAGTGTTAAGAACCAGGAAGTGGAATCCTACCATCATTGCACAGTGGTCCTCCGAACGTAGTCATGCTGCAGTCGCAGCTGAAGCCCTCCCACTGCTGGAGACACACACCCTGGTTGGCACACGAGTCCTCTTGGCACGTGGTGCTGGGGCCTGAATACGGAGACAAATAGCAACTTGGTGACTTTTATAATAACCAGCAGCGGAGTCTGCAGATTGATTGTGCATTGGAAATTAAATGTCAAACAAAAATATAGGAACAATAGGCTTCTGCAAATGGAAGAATACACGGAACAAACACGAATATGCTATGCAAACACTAACAACTGAGTACTAGCCATATTGTGTATTTCTTCTATAACGTCTTCAGATTTGCCTGCCCAGAACCCACGGTGTATTCAACTATACACACAATGAAAACCTCACGAATGTACAAAAACAGGATTAAAAAAAGAGAACGTTTTAAAATGACTTCAACGCTTTGATGAAACTGTCAAGTCGAGATTTCAATATTTTATTTTACATTATATATTGAAGAACAGCTGAGTTCAGAATATTAAAAGGAACGGCATACTTTAGACCGCAGTGGCACATTTTCAACCTCGTGTCTAGTTTTGATGTAGTTATTCTTACACCACCCGAGTAAAAACGCAGCACACACTGTAATATGCAGTCCAAACTGTCACGCGTCACTGACCACCTGTGCAGATGTTAGTGCAATCAGAGAACACCATGTTATTACCAGCTGTGAAGGGGGTCATAGCACAATGATGCTCGGTTCCGAAGCCGTGGGGGTCTGGGCTATCCATGTGCTTTTAAATAGCGACGTAATTGTGCTTCCAGATGTGTTTGCAGTCAAAGTGTTTGTGCATTGATTATCTCTGATCATTCCATCAGCGTATCAGTCAGTCAGCCGTAAAGAGACGACTGTACAGATGGTATCGTCTGTTTGTGTGACAGTGATGCCGAGTTATTTCAGTTAATGGAGAAATGTTAGGGGAATGGCAAGGGTTAGTATGGATGACTGTTGATATTGAAAAATATTTTAATTATGAGAAATTTGGGGGTTTTAGACTATTACTATTACTTTATTTGTCAATTATTATTATAACTGTCAATGTCTGGATACTTGAACTTTATTTATGACAAATGAACATCATATAATCTGAATTACCAGCATGGAACACAGCTCACTTTTTCGATAGTTTAGTCATTAAAATGATGAAGTGCATATTTATTTAGTTTGGTTTTTTTACTCGTTTTACTTGTGGGATTTTAAAGCTACTGAATACACATACATTACAAATTGACCTCTAAATATTCTATTTTCTGAATAAAGTGCAGCCACAGTAACCACTGCTCAGCCTCTGAGTAGCTATGGTAACTGCTTCATAGTTTTAAGTGTTTGCTGCAGCTCTCTCAAAGTGGAAAAACATGCAGAAACTAAAATCATGTAGAGTGCACTTGATTGAACTGTAAATCAAGATATTTCTGAAAACCATTTGAAAGCATGTCAACTATAATAGCATCTGACTACATGCTATACTTTCACCACATCTTTTAAAATATAATGACGTGTCTGATGTGTCACCACTGTGATGGGGGCTTGGGTTGACTTGGCTTGGGAGTCAAGGAAACAGTGAGACAACAGATCTGTAATGGTGTACTTATAAACATGTCACATCACATCAGATTTTCTATTGACTTACAATCATATTTTTTTCAGAGGAGACCCCATTTCTGTAATGCTTTCTAATGTATGTGCAAGCAAGGCATGAAGTAGAGAATATTTGAATTACTAAAATGTTTATATTTATTGATTTTATAATTAAAATTATGTTGTTAAATTGTTATTTATATTGAAATACTGAATTGCCTGAAATTAGTGGCTTCTGGTAGTATTGGTTTAAACCGTTAAATCTGCCTTCTGCTCCATGTAACTTACAAAGTGGTAATAGAGTGCTAGAGACTACAGGAATATGGCATTGGTAAACATGGGACCTGTAACAACAATCATTAATTTCATGTGAAACATGAAAATTACTGAAACATGAAAACAACTGAAGTTTAATTTAAAGTAAACCTTGTTTAAAAAAAAAAAAAAGGGAAATTCATGCAGGAGAAAACATTATTATTAAAAGTCATGCAAACATATCTCTTACATGTACAGTATGTAAAAGAACCATGTTATGTCCAATAAAGACGACATACAATATTTGAGTGCAAATCAAACCGTGAGCCCCATAGACTATGATACAAGATGGTGATGATGCTTGTATTCCTATGGGACCGAAGCCCATTCCACACTACAGGTTGGTGGATTCAAATCAGGTAGATATCTTGTTCAGGGAGTGGAGATTGTGGAGGTGAGAGTCCGTGGAGAGGTGGGGGAGGGGGGGCAGAGGGATTGCAGATGCAAAGGGAGGAAGGACATCAGACTCTGTATCAAACAGACGAAGCTATCTACCTTGCAAGTCAGCTTTCATCAATGCAACTTTTGTCAGCAAAATAATAGGAAAGGAAAAGGCAAAGTATACCAGCTGTTAGTAAAGGACCAAGATGTCAGAGATGGAGTAATAGAGACACAGGAGAGCTGAGAATGAGGCTAACGTGGAGCCAGAGGGGACAAATCGCATTGTATAATATAGACGGGGTTAAGCCGCACTTTAATACCAACTACTTCTAAAATCATCAGAAAAAAAAACATGCAATCGGTTGGGAAGTAGGTTAGCTTTGTCCATTACATTCAGTGAATAATAAAAAATGGGATATTGTCACTTGGTCCCTGCTGTAGTAAAATACAGAATACCATCAGCAACTTTATGCTACCTTCTGACTCCTTGAGGACAATTCAATAAATGTGTTATAATAGAAGCCATTTTCGTTTAAGAGCGACCGTTGATACTGTGTGGGGCAAAATGAAAACAGCGAGCCTGACCGACCTGCAGAGGGCGCTGAATTTAATTACATTTGTAATGTCCAAACACGAAAATGATCAGAAGTTGCGCTCCAATAGAAAATTAATTTAAGTGAGTGATGTTGAAAAATAAATCAAATATTGTCTTTGGATGTGGCGCACACATTAGACTGGGCAAATGATATTCAGGCATGCAACAAAGGCTTCATACATAATTCAAAAGGGATTGCTTCTGGCAAACTCTCAGATCCAGCGAGCATGCATAGAGCAAAACAGAATGGGGATAAAATGGGAAATAACACTGGCAGTACAAATATGGCAGAGAATAATCAGATTATGGCTAAGTGAAACAGAAATGATTGCCTGTGGAGGAGTGTCAGAGCTTGATGCATTCTAACAGAATACTAACACACTTTATGGATGTTAAATTATGTGCCACAGGTTGGCAGTGTGGGTGTGCTTCACAGCGTCATGTGTGTCCCCGCCGGAAATATATGAGCAGCAATGCAGCGCTGCATGGTGTCGCAATGCCCCTTTAGGATATTGTTGTGATAATGAGCGCAAACCAAAGTAATTAAAGAGGTTTATCAAATTGAATATCTCTCTGTTTTAATAACCAAACCAATACAATTCAAAGTTTCATATAGAATGTAGTGAACTCCAGAGACAAAGACAAACAAAGTTTTCCTCGCCTACTATGAGCGGACTCACCTTCACATCCTCTCTCTATCTGTCCCACGCAGTCCAGAGCATCGGACATCAGGTCTGGGAGCCGCCCGTTCAGATCCACCGATGCCAGACAACCTTGAAAACCCTCCTTGGCATGCACCAGTTTGGGCAGCTCCTTGAACATCTCCTTAGCCACCCCACCGATGTAAAGGTTACCTGTGCAGAAATAGGACAATACTGACCCCTAGTGGAAGCAAAACATGCTACCACGCTTACCAATATTATGCTGGTTATAGTTCAGTAGCAAGCATTTCAAAGTAAAATCTAAAGAGGGTCACTTTAATTGTAATGAGGTCAGACTTGATTTTTTTCTGAATAATGATCAGAACCATTAATGATAATAGAATTTCTTTCCATGTGAAAAGTGCAAGAAGTTAATCATCAGACTTGCTTAAAAAAACGTTTCCATTTGTGTGAAATTACATTTTATTGGAAAATAATTCAATAAAGGTATGAATAAAAAATAATATAATAATATGCTTTCTACAGTTTCATTGATACATTTTTTAAAATGCAACATACTTTAAGGCACTCATTATGCCAATATATTTTCAGTTAGAAATGTTTTTATCTTGTTAACAGATAATTCTTTCAAATACATTTTATCAAATGAATACTGAGCACAAATGGTCTTTCCTGTGAATTCCCGGCTCCGTTAGTGTTGGCTATTGAACAGATGGGGAGTTTTTTCTGCTCGAGGGTACTTCAGTGGTGGTAATGAGTGAGGGCCAAGCATTACCTTTCCCCTCCAGCCCTGCAGGCTTTATCCCGCTGGTGCAACCTTTCAGTCACAGACCTGCTTCCCTCAACTCTAGGCCACTGCTGCCCCAATTTAATGAAACCCAAAAACATACATTTATAAATCCACCACGCCTACGCACCCTTTAGGTCCAGGTTTTTGGCTCCTGTGGTCGTCTGCGTAGTGACCTTGGTGTCAATCTTGACAGTGTGGAGGTTGTTGGTGTCCCTGGAGATGATGACATTGTGCCAGTGGTTGTCGTTCAGGGGCTTGTTTGAGTTGCCTTTGATCAAGTGGGCTCCATTTCCCAGGTCAGACACATAGTGCAGGTAACTGGAACCAGATATTTGACAACATGGGTCCATGCAACCAGGGACAGGAGTAGAAGGACATCAAATCATGGCATTATTAAAAAGGCTTTGTGGGTGTTTCCGAATTCTACGTGTATTCAAGTCCATTTAGAGCATTTACCCACATATGTGGTATCAAGTGCTTCAGACAAAATGCATCAGAGTAATGAAATCAAAAAGTACCACAATTAAAAGTATAATAAACCTCTGAAAACTGGAGCAAGGCTGTCCACGTTGGCTGCTGTGTGTCTGTGCGCTCAAATGTGCAGATATGAGAGTATCGGAAAGTGCAGCTGTGTGAAAAAGAGCTAAATAATTGGCAGGTTGCAGCATGAACAAAAGGTTGTGGGCTGAGCTGAACAAATTGGTTTTGAATTATTTGGTTAACAGGCAATTACGATTTGCACGCCCATTTTAATTAAAATATATGACTTTAATGTTTAGCACATTGAATAATACCTTAACTCCAGGCATTACTTAAGAGAAGGTCATTCTATAGCTGCATTCCAGCAATAAGAAATGTGCCCTTGTGTAGCTGATTCCCTTTTATGTCGGGTGTTCGTCGTGCCTTCATGAAGATTAAAAAGAACAGTAATAGCCGACAGCTCTTTCAGTAAATATTCTGGCACAGAGGTGATAAGAAAAGAATTTGAATTCCTACGGTAATGGCACATAAAGCTGTCAGGAATTATATTCTGTTGGAAACTGTCACACACTGGAGTTAGGAAGAGCTGCATTATTAAAAGCCGTAATCCATTCATATGGAGATTCTTACATAAACAAATATCTTGCTACAGTAATATAAAACTAATTCAATGTAGTTTAAAGCATCACTGCTCTTTACACCTGATGGCAGGTAGCACGTACGTGCAACATTGGGCTGTGCAAAACACCAGAGTCCTGCATCAAAAAGACCGTCAATTTGGTAAAAAAGGAACTAAATATCTTAAATATCTAAAAACACACGCGGGGCAAGGCTTTGCATCCACTCACCCTTTAACCAGCTCCACCACGATGAAGTCGTTTCCATCCCCGCTGTTGAAGAGGATGAGGCCGTCGGAGGAGGTGGTTTTGAACTGAAAGAAAAGGTGCATGGAGTAGTAGGCCTGCAGAGTGGTGAGGGTCACGTAGCTGGAGCGCGACTTGAAGGTGACGGGGTCGGCGATGATGTTCTTGAAGCCGATCATGGCGTTGAGCTCGCAGTAATCTATGTCACCGTTTTTACAGAGGTCTATGTAGGCCATGCCGTTGAAGGCGAGGCTCTGGAGGTGGCCGATGAAGTTGGACGGCACCATGGACATGAAGCGCTTCTCCGTCACAATGCCCGTCTCAATGTTGTGGAACTCCAGCTGGGTGTGGTCACCTGCCATTTGACCTTTGATCGGCAGAGGGAGGGAGAGAGGGAGAGGGGATGTTATTGGGGGTTTACAACAATTAATGGAGCGTTGACAAAGGGTCAGCTACAAAGCCTCTGATAATGACAGTAACACCTCATGATGTGAAAGAAATCTTATATTAGAAGAAAAATTAGCAAAGGAGAATGTTTTTGAGTTCTGCATGGACACTGTAAAAAAAAAAAAGTCTAGACTAGTGTCTCAACTAAATTAGTTATGAATTTTTGGTATTTTGAGGTTGTATATTATGCAAATCAGTGTTGCAAAATGTAACAGTACACACTGTATTTATAAAAAAATAATTTTTCCCTGCAAAGCTACGAAACTTAAATGTGTATAACTCTCCCACGATGACAAAGTCAGCTCTCTGTGACTTATTATGAAATGTTGCTGGAAAATAATTGTGTTAGAACATGTTTTTTTTAACATTGCCTGATGAATATGAAATAACATAGGGAGAGCATCAATTAGGCAATAACAAAAACAATGAATACTCAAAGCAGTTAAGTTTACAGGAGAAAAAACAGGATTGTGAGAGAAGAGCAGAGGTTGAGAAGTACCTTCCACAGGCTGCAGATCATCTACGGTCAGTTTCAAACTCTTGCCCCTCCTGAACACACGTACTGTGTGCCACTCATTATCATTCAGATTCTGACCAGCAAAAATAGTCTCTGGCCCTTTGCCTGCAGGACAGTCCAAACAACGGTTAACACACGTGCACGCATACAGTACAGAGCACAAACATTATAGACAGGCTGAGAGAAAGAGACGGGGAGATCGAAAGATGGGCAAAGTGGATGAGTTTAAGTAGTTTGACGGAGGCAGAAAACATTAAAGTAAACATGGTTAATGATGCATTGAAAACGCATCATTCTAACTTGAATTTGCTGTCCTGATCGCACCATTAGGTAGGGCATCAAATCTCTGAATTCTCACTGAACACCATTTTCCTCAAACCGAGTGGAGGGAGGCTGTAATCAGGATGTCACATTATTACCAACACTGACTGTTCTGCAGGAAATGTACAGAGTCTAAACAAACAGGGGATAATTAGGTGTTTTATTACACCTGGTCCCTCATTCCTGACATTTCACTGTTCCTATGATGCCACTTGGTGGCAGTATACAACTACCAAAAGGCTACGACGGAGCAATGCACTAAGCAACGGAGCATCACTCTCCATCTTGTTTACCTACGCCAGTGCAACCCAGCATTTGATTTCTGTCATGTCCACCACATGACATGAAGTAGTGGAATTGAATGAGCACTTGCATAATGGAAGCAGTGTCCTTGGTGGTGAAAAGAACCCATTAAATGCCAAACACAAGACAAGAGAGTGTCCCTGGAAATCCAGAAATACAAAAACAGGAAATACAGAATGTGATTCGTATCAGCACCCTTGAAAATAAATGGGTGTTTTGGAAAAGGAGCAGGTAGCTGATATTGTAAGTTACACTTGATAGATTGCACAAATTCTTTTTAGGTTTGATGCACTCTCATTAAATCCATAAATAATGCCAAAAAAAAAAACCATTCAACTGATTAAAATCCAACTAACAATAATATTTAACACCTCTGAATCCTTCCTCCTCCACTGACTGCTGAAACCAGCAAATTAATATTGCATAAAGTGTGCCACTGCTAGCGGGCAGCAATGGAGATGTCACACAGAGTTACAGTGCCAAAAACCCAAGGAGAGATAATCAAATTTAGAATCACGGAAAAATCCGAGCGACTGCACCAAATCTCTGATCTCGTGAGCAGAAAGAAAAAAAAAGAGAAATTCAAACATTGTCTAATTGGGGAAACATGTTTTCATTTATTTTTTTTCCAACCAGCCTTCGTCTTAAAGCATCTTTAAATTGCCAAATAGCTCTTATGTTCCCCTGCTGTGCACATAACCAAACAGGCCAATGAGGAGCAGCCACTGTGACGGTATTAAAATCCCCAGGCGTCGCATACCTTGCCCACTGTGGGGGGAATTTCTCATAGGTGCCATCTTCATGCCCCTGCACCCATTTATGGCTATTTATTTCCCTCCTTTTCTGCAATCTTCAAAGCCCCGATGCAATGTGTATGCAAATCTGAGGGTGCCAAAGCACTGGGACATACTCAATCTCAGAGGCACAGTTCTGCTTTGTAAGCACTAAACACCGGGACAGGATTGAAACCAGACGACTGGCGAGGGATTAAGGGGGAGAGATGTGAAATAATGGGACGGAGTTGGACTTGAAAGCATGCTCGATCTTTGCCTTCCATCGTCCTGTCCTTGTAGCGCTCCAAGGAGGAAAGAAAGGAAAGTGGAGGAGAGGTCAAGCCCAGCATTCACTACTGTAGGGCCTGTGATTACGCCTGTGGTGCAGTCTGTGGTCCAAACCGCCAGCTGCTGGCCAGACACTGAGGTCCTGTGGTCCACTGTCCGTGTCCAGCCCTCTCTAGTGCCCTCGCTCGTGGTGATCTATCTGCAGTGATGGATCTACAGTGATCTCGGGACGCCTCATTGACTTCAGGCCCAAGGGACTAGTGGAGAAGGGTGGCACAGGGCAGCATGAGAAGATGCGATTATCCAGTCAATCAGCTCTGGCTGGCTGGATGACAGGCCGGAGCTGCCCCGCCACTGTGACTCACCCAGGTGGAGGGAAAGAGGGACCCGCTGACCAAGCAGCAGGCCGCCGCCGCCGCTGCTGCTGGATTACAGTCAGCACAGACATCAAAGCCAGCACGCGTGGCAAGCGAAGCTTTATCGGGGCTATGATGCTCGGAAACCTGCTTGTCCAATCAATGCCTCCCTGAATGAAAAGCCCTTGTTTAAGCAAGCAGAGGTTAAACAGTGTTAGAACAATAAACGATGACAATCAATACTATCCTGCCGTTTCTGGCCATTTAAGTTCATTTATTCTACAAACAGGCTGCTCTACATAGTTTAAAAGTTGCCATCCCTGTACTCGGAGTATTTTTAGCAATAACTCTATATTGGCCGCGTTAACTACCTGCTGGCTTGACAGGAAAGTCCCTCAGCACGCTGGAACTTTTGGGGGATGTCAGTGTTTTCCCCAGCATTTAATATAAGCAGCTAATGTTTGTTACAAGGACCTTCTGGGCCAACAAACCAGCCTCTTTATCAAACTAATTCTGTGCAACCATAAAGAACATCCCCATAATTGCTCATTAATTTCAAGCACTTCACTGTTCTCTCCCTTCACTGGCTGTTCAAGTTTGTACTGCAGAAAACATAGTTTAGTTTCAATTTAATTGGTATTGTAATTTTTATTTTGGCTGACTGCGGTGCTTATCCTATATTTACAATTAAATGAAATGTGTCTGCTGAGCAGGCTGAAGGTATGGACATGTGTTTCCCCCTTTGCATCATCTCCTTTAAATCACCCTCTCATGCATGATTTCTAACATGCACATTTAATATCCAAGTAAAAGAATCTCCCGCAGCTCTTTCACACAAAATAAGTTAAAAACCGAAAGAGCTACGCATGGAAAAGATCAATTATGTGAGGAAAAAACTGCCTTGAGATGTTGCCGAAGGTCATGGGAAAGAATAAATTACATGAAGTTACGCTCTTCGCTGTGACACTGTAAATTGCGATTATCCTGCAGTTCAAGTTAATGAATAATAGAAGACCAGAATGTCAGCCTGAAAAAAGAGCCAATCTATCACGAGATATTTTTAGGTCATATTTTTAGTTTGTTGTCACTCAGTGCCTGTTAACAGTGTTTAAGTCGAAGTGGCAGTGTTTTCTTCAGACAGCTCCGGGCAGCCCCAGGGAGCCGAGGTCTCTAATTGACAGTGATGTGTTCTTTGAGTCGGTGCTGAAATTCTCCATCCAACAAGCTGACCGGAGCTGCAGCGCCTGACAAGACACATTCATTAACACAGGAAAAAAAAAAAAGAGGACAAAAATAATAACCTAGAAAATATGATATTAAATGCTAACTCTTCATAAGTGTAAATGCCTTGGCTTAACACAGTTCTTTTCAAGAACTTCAATTAAACATCTTCCTATGACACAATTAGGTCTGGGTCTATTGAATTTTCCGTTTCATGCTTTTTTTCTCTATTTGACTTCAACATTAGCTTAGCTAGATATTAAATGTTGATGACCTCAAAATCTCTCTCTGATTATTTTTACGGAGAATAAAAGGGACAAAAAAAAAATACACACTGTCAGCATAAAAATGCTTGAATGCAGAAACAGACTGCATGGACATTTTGCAATTTCTAGGCTATTAACACAGACTGCATTACACATTACACTACACGGTTCAAAGCTAGTTTCTAAAGCAATGCTTGAATGTACTGAACACCTTAAAGATGTGGATTTTGTGGATTTAGAGCTCTATGCCTTTAGTCAGTACTTCAATCCATTCTACATTTATCCTGCCTCAATCGATTTTAGCAAAGCTGTGCATGCAACTTAAAGGAATATGAAAACTGGAATTGAAAAAAAATAGAGAAAAATGAAGAGCTAAAAATGGAAAGAAAAGTAAATCAGTCAAATGTACTACAACAGCTAGCGGAGTGCATGTTTGCACATATTATGCCTTCACACTATCCCCATAAACCAAGAATGACCTTTTAACGCATTAGAGAGGGGAATTAGAGCTTAGAGCTTTGTATTTGCATACACAAACAAGGGATGCAATCCAAGATGCATGAACAACGCTGTTTAGCATTTAGAAAGGTGTTAAGAAGGGCTGGCTCACAGAAGCATGTCTAGAGGTCACATCATGTGATTCCGTGCGGAGGCATTTAGTTGTGCAAGTCTCCGCTTCTCATCAGGCGATGACCTTCAAATACTGTAACACTTCACACACAAAAGAGTTCGCGCTTTCAGAGAGGACCGTCTGTCCCGATGTAAGGTGTGTGACGCCCGGCACTGAATTATGAAGCTTACACTATCTAATTTCTCTTGGCATTTTCCTGATATCGAGAGTGTGTCCGTCACTTCGGAATCATTAAACAGGAAGAAGGCACTCGTATTATGACTCCAGAGGTGTAATTATTAATTCATCACTGTTCCTGAATAATAAATGTCGGGGATATTTACCTCCCAAAATATTGCAATGTAACCTCATTGTTGAAACACACACACACACACACACACACACACACACACACACACAGATATCCACCATGAATCCCACAACGAGATCTATTCTCTCTCCTTCCCTCTTCATCCCTTTCTTTCTGCTCCGTGAGGCAGGTTAATGAGAATAATAAAATCACACTCTGTATTTCCTCAGTGCCTGAATGGCCTCATCAATTCACAACTGGCACGAAAGACTCAAGTAGAAAAACTGAATTGTGGAGGAGGAAGGGGGGGGGACAGGGAAATCATGCATGTCTAAAATACCTTAAATTCCAAAGCATGCTTTTTTATCTCGACCTGAGTGAAAAGGTTTGTTAATCAGTAGCAACTGAGAGTGCAGAATCACAGCTGACTGCCATATTTGGATTCGCCATTAATTCAAGCCTCCCTCCATCTCCTCCCCACTGCTCATCGTTCTCCTGGACAGATGATGCACACAACACCGCCAGGCATGTCTTATACACCCGCAGAATGATTGAATGGAACATCTACGTCCATGCAAGGTGCACGGCAGATATAATTCAGTGCACTGATTGCAATCCCACTGGCATAGCTTTGGGGATGTTTTAATGGCAGGGTCACGCTATGGCTGCAGAGAATAAATCCTAAACATGGCTACGGAACAACACTTATATAGAGAATAACACATTAATGCCCAGAAACAGGAAGAGTAAGAGAGTATGATGAGAAAAAGAAGAAGAAGAAAGGTGAACAGTAACTTACTGGAGGTACAGTTAATCCTGATACAATCTAGATGGGGAAGAATAGATGAGAGATAAATTCATCTTTCAACGTTACAGCTGCAGACATCATTAAAGCATACAGTCCACCCCTCTGGGGACACACACACGGACCCTGTCCGTCCTCTGATGCTCTCACCCATGGCCCCGAGCTGCAGTGAGCTGGTAAAAGCACTGCAGTGGATTTGTGCCAGAGGAGCACGCTTTACAGGAATACGTGTCCTAGCGATGTAGAACAGAAAATCACAAGAGCCGAGGTTTAGTTACGCAACGTTGTTTGTGTTGCTTCGTTTCTCCATGTAGCCAAACAAAAACAGGTTTTACGCGTTCTAATTAACAGGATGGGATCGTCTATACAGTATGAAAGCATCAGATTTGGGCCAGGGTCAGACAGGACCAGGAGGAAGCTATTCCATTTTATGCCATTTTATACCTCACCACAGCTTAGAGGCAAATATTGTAATTTTATACTCCAATACATTAATCAGACTGCTATAGTCCTTGGTTTGCACATTTTAACAACTTTTTACATAAAAGAAGAAGCATATGGTGATTATAAAATATGGTGCTCTGTTACAGTATAGATTTTAATACCTAACAATATATGAAGTGCATAAAATGAGAACCAGCTCAACCAGCATAAAAATGCTGCTCGCATGTTAATGCATCAGTGATAACCATCCTATCACTTTAAGTAGGGGCCCTTATGCATAATGACATAATGATACACATTTTGCTGATAACAGTACTCTTACATGAAGTGACATTTTGAAGGCCAAACTATACAAATATATTTCATAAAGGAGGAGGAAGAATATATCTCCAAGTCAAGCACTAGTTGACATTACAGTCAAAATAAAATGACTAATCTTGTAACGCACCATAATGTCATATTGACCTCCTCTATTTCTGTATCTCTTTTTTACCTCCGTTTCTTAGCTCATGTCGTGCTCGGAGAAAGGTGACCCAGATCGAACCCCCCCCTCCCCTCCTTCCCACTTGGCCCTGCCTGTCGTGTGTCGTCAACCACAGCAGAAAAGTGGTCGCAAACAGCCAGAGACCAACACTGGCCTACCCTAACAGGGAATGCTCTGCTTTGTTTAAAAGGACGGACGGGGAAGACAGGCTTGAAGGGCTGATGGCCGGGGACAATCCAAAGGAAAACAAAAAAACAACTCTTGTTTTCATGAGAGGGCATCTTTTTTGTAGTCGCGATGATCTGACTTGTCAGCCCTGTCAGTGTGTGGCGCTGTTGTCTTCCCGGGGTGGGACACAAGCTTCCTTGTGGTTGACAGCAGACACAGACGGTCTACTTTGTATGCACCGCTAAACGGCTCCGCTTAGGCAGCCCATTTCTGTTTAGCCAGTGGAAAGGAGAAATAGATGGCTATCATTTGTGCGGCATTGCTCTGTTTGAGAGATATCAAACTTTTCACAGGCATCATTGGATTCTTTCCTGAGCCAATAAGCACACACACTCAGAGGTTTTTTTTTTTTTCATTTTGTCCTCAATTTGCTTTCTGCTGCAGGCGGAGGCATGTCTCGCCTTGTGCTCATTTCAAGACACAAGTTGCCGATTTATGGGCAATCAGTTGCATGCTAGGTGCACAAATGATCGCAGGGCTTTTTTGGGCCACATCTCACAACAAAGGACTGTATCATATATATATATAAAAGGTAACCACTAGATGAGAGTTGTGGTATTATAAACATTCTCATCTTCTGAAGAATCATTATTAGCCTCCTCTTAGTCTAAATTGAACAACACCAGGAAAGAATACAGCAATGTGTGCAGCGTAAGGGCAATGAACATGTATGGATGTTGATGTGAGGTCAGCTGATGGGGCGGGCAGCGAGCATTCCCTGCCGGGCAACGGCAGCTGTGTGCTCAACTGGCAGTGAGCGGAGAGCCGCAGACTCTTTCCATTGAAAGGCTTTATACCTTCACCTTCTACTCAAAATATGTACATGGAGAGAGTGTGTGTGTGTGTGTGTGTGTGTGTGTGTGTGTGTGTGTGTGTGTGTGTGTGTGTGACACGTGACTTTGGTGCTGCAGACGGCACATGTCCGAGGCGTTACCTAAATTGACGGTCAGGCGGACGCGGCCGCTCTCCAGCTCCAGACGCAGGGTGTCGGTAGAGTCCCGAGACGTGGTGGCTATTAGGATGCCGTAGGCTCGCTGGGAGCGGAAGCGCAGGGACACGTCCTCGGCTTCTGTGTGCATCACCACTGGCAGCTGGACCTTCATAAACTTACTGCCGTCGTAGCTGAGGACGGTCGCCTCTGCAGAGAGAATGAGGAGAACAAGATGAGCTGAAGTGGATAGATGGATTTACAGGCTTGACTTTCGATCTTGATGTGAGACCTACATTAGCGGTGGAGTTATTAAACACATATAAAAACAGAGCGCTGTGATTCGAAGGTCACCACCCACACAGTGAGAAGCCGGTTATGTGTCTTTTGGACAAATGCAGATTCTACTACTGCTTTGCGGTGAGTAAGCCCAGCATCATGCACTGACTGTATCGTGTCCATTCATAGATGAACACTTTAACAATGAGGTTGGAAACTAGAAGCTTCCCAAAGTGTCTCTGGGTGATGCGTTTCTCAGACGGTGCGTATCACTGACGTCGGACATCCGGCTTGGGTGGTATTACGGTGTACGAGGCTATTTAGAAATCCCAATGCTATGATTTTCAACACTCATAAATACAGAGGCTGCGGGCTCTATGATGCTGTATTGATATGATGTGTTGTAGTGCACAGTATGCAAAAGCAGAGATCTCTAAAATATAACAGCAGGCAGTTCAGCTAAGATGCTTAGTGTTGCCATCTTTGGTTGATTTAAAGAGCTTACAATTCATGGTGGTGGTTTTTGTTAATTTTGCATAAAAAAAACAAGCAAATGTGAATCAACGGGACATATAAAGGCAATTTCCTTTTACTCTGATGCTCCGTTGACTCAATGCATGCCGTCACATACAATCATATACCCTCATATACCGTATACCCCTGATATAATGTGCGGAAGGGTATGGAAAAACAGATACCGCCCAAGCCTATTGGACATCCCTAGTCATTCTGACTGCAGATGAATCCAACAAACAGGTACTACTATTACAAAATAAAATAAAATGTATTAACACACTGTGTGTAAAGACTTGTCATAAGTCTAGCATCGCATTAAGCTGACAGATAAATAAACTCCCTCCAAAGTCTGAGTCCTGTCCAGTCCTTTCTGCAGAGACACGCTAGGACAGTAGTAACACATCATGACAAACAGATACATATCTTATATAAGTGTTGTATCTGCAATGTTATAGTGACGAACAACAAAAGGGACAAATTGATATTGATTGATGAAACAAAAAGAAAGACACAAATGGCGAGAGAATTGTAATAGTCCGCGGACCTGGAATATCGAGCCTCTGCTCAGGGTGACTGCATTTATTCAAAGCATTAGGCAGCCGCCTGGAGAAATGCAGGGGAGATTGTTTAACGCTGGCAGGGGGTTGTAACAGCATTTCCAGTAGTGTAACTAAACCATAACCCAATAACAAAGCCATTACTGCAACTGCAGCGCCGACACAGATAGAAGCCACGTTGGAGGGACCGGAGACGGAGAGCGGCGGGGGCGATGGGGTACCAATGTACACACACCACCTCATCACTACTTCCTCGTCACACAGAGCCAATGTCACATCCATCCCCTGAGACGACTCCGTCACATTCCTCACCCAAATCCAATTTCTCCACGCCCTCCTGGGGTATGCTGCAGATGACAGGGGCGTGTGACAAACGAGTTCTCACTGCTAAACTGTCTTCTTCCTGCCAGGCAGCTAAAGCAAAGAGCTGCATTTAGGCAGCGTTAGCAGATGCCAGCAAAAAATAAATAAAAAATGAAGCATGCCGCTAATACTTGAAATATGTTTGTCACTGCAATATTAGCTTAAACCACATGAGAGCATTTTCTAGTGGAAGCATGAGTATTTGATGTACTCTCAATATGTAACTATGCCTAATACTGTACACACACAAATAAACAGCGAGTGTCTGTTGTTCAGGTGTATGTTTACTCTGGGAAGATGGGACATGAAAATCATTACAGCTACACAATGAGTGACAGATCTGAGTGCTGCGCTGTATAAGATTCCTGCTCCAACCTAAATCCTCCCCCCTTTAAATGCCTCTGTGTGAAATCGGATCAGTTACACTTGTGAAAATATGCTCAAGGTAAAAAAAGGCAGACATGAAAACAAATGGCCACGAAGAAACAAGATGAGAAGAAAAGTATTGATGTGATGTACCTAGTGCAACATCTTGGATAAATAAAGAATCATCCGGATTTTTTCTTTTTCTTTTTTTTTCACCCCGAATGGATCAAATTAATCACAACTGGAGTAAATACTGCATTTCATCCAAGATGTCACCTCTGCTGAAATTCATAAGAGAGGTTGTCAAAAATGGCATAAATAAGCAAAGTCCAAATAGATATGAAAATATGGAGAATGACATGTGAGGGAATCATTACCTAATGCAAAGTGAGCACCTGTCAAAAATGCAATCCTGGACGCCCAGTCGTTTTTAATGGCACTCCCATGTCTAATATCATAATAAATTGAAAGGACTGAAAGTGGAGCTTCCGTCTGTGCCGACCCAACAGGAGGCTGTCAGGGGGGGGGGAGATGGAGCATACCAAAGCATTCATTCCCCGCCTTGAAAAAACACAATACAAACATTGTTCTCTGATTTTCACCACAAATCATGGAAGGATTGTGGTTAAGGGAGCCACTTTCAGAGAAGTTACAAATTAGGCTGTTGTGCTAAGAAGGGGGGAGTAATGGCAGCCAGGCACACAGTCCTTCTTCCATCCTTCCCCCAAGGAGAACAGCCTCTGCAGGAAGGGAGAGCTGTCAGCGGCATGTCACGGGATTGTGATGTCCCACAGTATCAGGGCGCCAGGCCCAATCCAATTCACAACTTGCCAGAAAACACCTGCCAAAGGCTTTTGGAAAATGTTTTCATGGCTCTGAGATATCATAAATAATTCAAAGCTGCTCATGTCTTCTTCACCGTAGCCCTCTTTGAGCATCTTAGTACACAAAATCCAAATAACAGACTCACTATTATTAAATCTATGAAAACAACCTGCCAGGCTGAGTGAAACTATTCTCACAGAAAGAAGCAGCACTATCATCGACAAATATTCACATAAACATCTGCTACCCTGTGATCTCGGGGAAACTTTGTTACGGCTTGCGAAACGAGAGCAAAGATGAAAGATGAAAATGGACCAGTGTGTCCGTTCGGGGCAGTGGAATCTGCAACTTCAGCTTATGCGACAGCCAAAGATGTTGAAGAATTAGTATGAAATGAGACCATTAATGGAGAATTACAACTAAGTTTAGTGATTTACAAGTTAATCTCCAGTCTTTGGTCTTCGCTGCGCTATCAAAGTCTCTCAACAAGAGCTATTATAAGAAACTCAGTGCAAACCAGACATCAGAAGGTGTAATATACAGCTGAAAATAAGGACTGAGAGACACCATGAATGTTCCTTTCAGGTCTATATACGGAAAACAAATGTGATCGTCTCCTTGCCAAATGTCTATTCCACAAAACATGCTTATATTCCCAGAAAATCAGGCCCCAGTACTCTTAGTCACAATTTCCAATGTTTTTCAACCGATTCTCTGCGCATCTGTACATCGCTTAAGGCATGAGACGACCAGTTCTCTCTCTAATTTGTGACTATGCTCAAGTGTGGTGAATGGTGACTAACACACAGCGTGTTGTCAAAAGGGCATGGCTAAAATGCGCTTTTAATGCTAAAACTCAGCCGTGTTCTCCTTTGAGGGAATTTCACAATTATGCAATAACATTCTGCACCTCTTGGCTTTAGCTTCAGGCCAGTGGCAAATGGCTTTATGCTCTGAAAAGCATCAAACATGCTCAAACAATCTGTTTTTCCATAGAACAGATAGAACATGTTTCTGTAAGTCATTGTCACTTAACATTGATTTTCTAAATGTTTCTTCATCGCCTCAGTTTTAAAGTAATTCCGACACCACCGTTGTCATGGTAACGTGACGTTAGACCGTGCGTGATCCATTGTCGGTATTCAGCCGTTTCTGTGTACTTTAACGACCATGTATGACTGAGAAAACGGCTTGAATTAACTCGGAGCTAAATTGTTTCAATTGTTTACCCAAACTGATGCAAAAATAGTACATTTGATTATCTTAACTGCATATTACTCCAGTGATTAATACATCCATTGTATAACTATTTTAAGTCAAATACTGATTCTACTTGGGTTGATCAATTAGTTATATTAAACTGGAATTAAAACGTTTTTTTAATTCAGTTGTTAGAATCAATTTAAGAAATCATGAGACCCCTGTTGATCCCCACACTCAATAGTCTGATTAATTTAAATAATTATTATATTTTCTATTCAGGTTGGAGATATTGCCATTTTCAGTAATTATGTTTTGGAGCTCGACATCAGCCACGTATTACCGGTCCTTGTAATGATACATTCCAATATAATGGAGCTTCACGTTAATGATGTATTACCTGCAGTGTGGGACTACTGAATTTAACAAGGAAGATATTAAGCTCACTCTTGGCGAGAAGATACAAGCAGGACAAAGCGCTGTGCAAAGCCTCTGTTCACGTGCAAACGTCAGCATGTGTGTGTAACACGTATGGCGTACAGTGAGTATATAGTGTATCGACCCGTGTATTGATCTTCAGCATCTCTCTGTATTCATCGCTGGTATCTGTAAGCAAACATCCATCTGCAGCCACAGTCCATGTCACGTAATGCAGGTGCTGTCAGCGTTGGAATCCAGCATGTCATATCTCGTTAGGGAGTACGTGCATCTGCTGCAACGCACCTACTACACCATCTGGGAGGCTGCCTTAGCCCCACACTGCAAGACTAATATTTGGGCTAATTAGCAACTGGAGGAACAATGTAGAGGAAGACATTTGGGATGCAAGGGGGAAAATTGCTTTGTCTGCTTAATTAAAACCTCTCAAAATAGGGCGAATAGCTCCGTGCTTCTCTTTTCCGAAGCTCCACCTCCTGTTCCTTCCACTCGTTGTCGCTCTCCTCCTCCTCCGCCATATGCAGTAGCTGTATTTTGCCACCGGGTGGTACAACATGCATGGATAAGTGAGAGCCGGGGTAATTCTTTTGACAGCTCCTCGGCCTGCTGGTGCCTGCTCCATCCTACCAGCGCAGAGGCAATCTGGAGCCATCAAAACAGCTGGCAACACGCCACGGCCCCATCCTCCATACCACTGCTCCCACTCACACTCTCGCAGATGTGAGTCTCGTACATGGATCGGAGGCAGCCAGAAACCAGGAGAGTTGAACATGGGAGACGAGACAGCAGATACTTGAGTGTTAGCAGGGAGAAGAGGGGGGGTCATGGTGGCAGAGACCTTCGTAACATGCAGGATTCACTTCCTGTCAGGCGCTTTGAAAAGCAGAGCGGCATGCCTTCTGCTTTTGTTTTTCCGATCAAAAAAAAGAAAAGCAATTGAATGCAAGAAGACTCCGCATAAGTCATTATCCTACTGAAGTGAAACGATCTGTATCCCATGCCCACTCCACCTCCCTCGTGTACTATGCCCTAATTCCTGTCAACTCATTAGCTAGAATGGAAGTGCACGTGTGGAGAATGAGAGCCAAGCCTAACTGACACATTCATCAGAGATGGAGGAGATTCACTCGCTCTCTCTTTCCTGTTCTCTTTTAGTATTTTCACTGAAATGATACAGAATGAAAATCCCGTCTTCACCGCATCAAGACTTGTCATGTCATAAGATGTTCATGACTGCATTCAATAACAGAAAATATGAAATCTTTCCGCTATTGTGCTTTTGTATTATGTTGCTTTCATTCTGACACAGCAGATTTCTATCAGCTGTATCATTAGCGTCTCAGCCAGACATGTTCTACAACCCCAACAGGATATTTAGGCAACACCATCTTACAAGGTGAGTGACTTGAACACAGTGGAGAAGCGTGAGCATATGTACAGATGACACAGAACTGCGTGGGTTGTGTTACATTCCAACTGGAGTTAATGTTCTCCCCGATGAGAGAACCTGGTCCTGCTGTCGTTCCCGTGCAGATGCATCACGCCGTGATAACGATGTCACATACTTGGGGCTCGTTTTGACATTTGCCTTGATTAAGCATATGTTAACTACTTTTTTGTTTTTTCGCTCATTTGCTGCTAGTGCTCCGTTGAGACTTTATGATGAAAACACTATACGTACTGCTGCAACATATGGGTTTTACCACTTGAGTGCATGTAATCCTGGCTTTAGGGACTTATAATGATATATTAAACATTGTATTTGTCCAGGACAATATTTGTATTGATGTGATATTCATTATAAATTCACTATATACAGTCGCTTCCTGCACTTAGTTATTATTAACGGAATACAAAATAAACACATCATTAATCCACTCATTTGTGAGTGAGTTAACAAATTATAATTACTGAATAATACTGTTAAGCCTAATTACAACAAACTCCTGGGCTCTTTATATAAGTTAATATTGCAAATCTCTTTAGTGGATAAACTATACATCCAACATATTGATTCACTTAGTCTGATTATGTAAATAAGCTTGAAATTTCCAATTTTAATCAAGAAATAATTGCCTCGGAGCAGACCATGCCAGTGAATGGCGTTGCTTCCTCACAAAGCTGGTTGCCGTTTTTAATCCGGCAAGGTTTCGATTAAAGAGGCCAAAGGGCAATCCTCGGGTCAAAAAGGCCAACAAGCTAAAGCTGAGCAGAAAGAAAAGCAGAAACATGTTGAGCTTCGCATTAGTCGACACTTATTTTTCCATGACTGGTTCTAATTCTCAGCTACATGACAGATACAGTAAAAATAATCTGCAGTAGAGCGCTAAAACGGGATTGTCTAGACAATCTCAGGGGCAACTTCAAGCAAATGCATCTCTTACTCTAAACAGATAAACAAATATTGGTTACAACGACTTTACCTATAACTTCTATAACCCTAGTGAGGATCCTGAGATGTTATTTCATTACAAGCACCTATAAAGCTGCGCTTTCCGTGCGATAAACTACTGCAGAGTCAGGTTTACGTCCGCTCCAGCTGCAAGAGTTCACTCTGTGACACTCACTTCTCCCATTTCTCTTCCGTGGAGGGGAGAGGGATAAGTATTCTGCACCAGGTCTGGTCATGAGCGAGTGGTTTGATGAGCCAAATGGTTAGCAGAAGACAGCCAATTTACAGGGTGGGGTGCACGGCGGACGTGACCAGCGGCGTCTCAGTGGTGCATCAGTCATCTGTCACTCAACGTAGTCCAACATCAGGCAGTCGACGCTCCACGTTCGCCGACTCATTCTGCACGCCTCTCTGTGGCTGTCTCCACATGCACAATTTCTTTCCCTGTCTTGTTTACTTTCAGCTTGCTGTTTGAGAGCGGCTGATGTTCAACCATGTTCAGCCTAGATAAAAGGACCACCTGCGGGCTTTTGTCAGTGATGCTGTTCAACCTGAACTTGAAAGGAGGTCCCATTCAGACAATGAATACTAAATCTAAAGACTGTATAATTAAAATAAGTCCGTTGCTGGTTGTCTTTGATGTCATTTGCGGTAAATCCACATTGTTTATTCAGTGCCCACCTCAAGACGATACGTAGTGAGGGAGAAGTGTGTCACTGTGTAGCATCGTCAACATTTCACAAATCCCGGTGATGTCGAAAAAAGAAATGAGACAAAAACAAAGTCCTACCTCTTTCACAAGAGCGTCCCAGGTATCCGGTCCCGGAGCAGTCACACACGTAGCGGTTCCAGCCCTCTCTACAGACCCCATTGTTTTGACAGGGGTTGCTCAGACACTGTTTAGGAGGCTCCTTAGAGCAGGAGGGCTTCACCCCCGCAGCCTTCTGGACCTCGGCCAGCCGCCGGACATCCTTGCTCTGTCCGTCAATGAATAGATCCCGGATGCAGCCCACGTAGCCATAGTTGAGAAGTGCTGTCCACACCTCAGTGGGAAACACCAGCCCCATTTTGTTCTCTGGCAGACCCCCGAGGTAGAGATTGTCATCCAAGTCCAGGATCTCACTTTCTCCAGGGGCTGTGTAGGCAGTACGGAGGGTGTTGATAGAGATGGTACCTGGAAAACAAAACAAAACCAATGGGATGAGTTTATTTTTTCCTATTTTGAACAACTCTTAACTTATTCACGAGATGGATTACAGCACCTATCGGTGACTGGAGATGCTGGAAAACACTATGTGCCCAGCAGTAAGACAAAGATGCAGAGAGGACCCATTTAAAGATGGTTTGATGAAGATATTAGCTTAATTGGTGCTATCCATGTGGACAAGGTCAGGACTTTCTTCATTTAGAAAGACTGATGAGTGTTGATAAGACACATTAATCATGGGACAGCTAGTCTATTAGTAGCCTAATCTAGGACCCCAAAGAGTATCCTCTCCATTTTCCTCTGATTTCCCATAATAAATCTCCTTTATCTATACAGCAGTGGTCATAAAAAAGAAAGGAGAAGAAAAATCATTGCCCCCTCTATCACTTCAGCCAACCAAACAAATAAAAAAATAAAAAAACATCATCGCCATCTTTTTGAACTTGATTAACGGACTGCAGGCTGTTTTTTTTTCACCCCGTCTCTCCTTCTGTTTGCCTCTAAACCTGCAATGAGAGTTTGTGTGTTTCCCCACCATGATTTATCGCTCTCATTCAGGTTTAATTCTCGATCTGGAGCACGGTAAACAACAGCGGACATGACTGGACTGTAAAGCTGTGGAAAGGAAGGCCTTACTGTGGGACTCAGACCGGGTGATTAATTTGTATATGGATCTGTTAGTCTCAGTGCAGGAGCCATTGTGGATCTTTAATTAATGGTGGCTGCCTCCACTGGCCGCGTCCTCGCCCAGTAATCTATATACCGCGCTGCCGAGGAGCCACACAGGCCACTGCCTGGGGACGAGTGTCCGAGAAATAATAGGCTAAGGATACTCAAAAATAGAATTGCCATAAAGTCATAATTTGCATTTTGAGTGGCAGATGCATGCCGTGGCAGATATGAAGGAGCTATTAGTTGATTCCCTCAGGCTAAATGGCAGAGTGCTAACTGCTTGTATGTGGAAGAAGAGCGCAGCTTTTAAGTAACTTTTCTAGTCAAAGTGTTTATGTTGGGAAACAAGCCCTAAGCCACGCATGAATTTTCAGCGGGGCTGCCTGGCACATTCTAGAGACACATTAGACATTAAATGGGGCCTTTCACGTTTCATTACAGCTACCATTAGCATGCATGAATGTACATATCACAATTCATTCTACATAAGATAAATATCTGTATGTTTCTTTTAACTAAAAAGCACAATTTTATTGTTTTTCATCTTTTAAATCTGAAAAGGGCTGCAAAGAAAAAATAAATAAATCACTGTGCTAATAATAATAATAATAATAATAATAATAATAATAATAATAATAATAATAATGTTGGTTATGTAAGTTCTTTATAGCCAAGGTGAGCAAGCCATCTTGCAAAAGTGCTTGAGAGAGACAGCGAAGGACCTAGTGCACAATGATTAACCTGGTCCCACTAACATGTTCCAGCTCTTTTCTCGGGGTCTTGGCCCCCGGCATCTGTTCCAGCACTTTCCTTCCGCCACCCACTGCCCCCGCTCACTCCAGCCACAGCTGCTGTGACTTCCAAGCTTTGCACACTTGGCAAGGGCCACCCGTCATGCAGCCAGAACAGCTCCCTTCAGGTTATCGCTAACGAGCTCAGTACATCAAACTCATTAGCGAGGAAACTTTTCTCGGAGTAGAGCAGGTGTCCTGCTGAAGAATGAGCATCATGTGGTCAGCATGAATCGTGATGGAGGTATCTCCACCACAGTTATGTCACATTTCACCATATGGAAGGTAGTATCTTTGGAACATTCCTCTGTGAAGTGTAGATCTACAAAGTGAGAGATAAGTAGGATACTTTAAATTCCATGGAATCTATACTTAAATCGTATTACGGTCATTAACAGGAAACAAGGATGCCGGAAGTCAACAATAAGCATGTCTGCCTAGATGGATGCAAATAGGAGGCAAGAGCAGGATGTCAACATCTTTCAGGCATCTGCTCAGAGTGCTCTGCTCACTTGTCACAGTCCTGTAAGGAAGCGTGTAAACACAGTCAAGCTATGTTAAATCAGAAGGCACTATACAATCCCATGGGGACACATGCCATCGCCATGCTAGCAGCATGGGACGCATATCACACATTGCAGGACGGCCTATGTTTGGAACAGTGTGCATAGCCAGGAGGGGAAGGGGATGTGTCTCGGCGAAACGCTAGCGAGCACAAAAGAGGAGGAGATGGATACGGAACAAGATGGGGACATGGAGATAAAGGCGTCTGTGGAGAAGATGAGGGAGGGATATATGATGACAGATAAGGAAGCAGATGAGGGAATGGCGGCGGCAAATCATTTCTTGAGAAGCAAGTACAGGATGTACAGTTTAGGAGGGTTGATCAAAATGATGATGCAAGCAGTAAATGAGGATGGATAATGATGTGGAAGCTCAGCATTCCAGCCAACTTTAAAACCCTTTGACCACATTTCTGTCCACCCCTCTCTTTCTCTACGGCCTGGGCAGTAAGTGGTACTCCATCACTAAACCTGAAGGCATGGGTCCAAGGAGATCTCTCTCGTACTTTCTGCATCAGCAGCCAGGCTCAACTTGGCATGATGTCCCCTAACCCCACTCACACATCCCCAAAACATGTTAGACAGGGGATTACTACAATCCAGTTAGGGCGATACGGCCAAATCTCTCTATGTGATTGGATTCTCTGTAGAGGGAGCGAAGCTGGCGAGTGGGCTGTGGGGATGGGAGGGGGTCGAGTTGTCTATATGTGCGCGTATGTGCACGTGTCCGTCCGTGTACTGTACGTGCGTGCATGTCTATGTGTAAAATAGTGTTTGTGCCCTGGCAGGAAGTGGAGCTTCAACAGAGCCATGTCCGTGTAATGTCTCTGATGAGAGGCTCGTGGCACTCGTGGCCTAGAAGCCCTCGCTTAAAAGCAGAATGTCTCTTAGCGTCTCTAATGCATTGAGGTTAGAAGATGCTGTCTGAGAGCGAGAGTACATTTACAGGGTTGCTTCCTGCAGGAAGAGCTGGCTAAACTAAATAGGGCAGGGATCATTATCCGCCATCGTCACGGCTGCAGGAAGTGTTGCCAGTAGAGGAACTGACTGCAGATAATTACGCCCGACTGTCGAGTTACACTTTTGTTTCATGTGATGTGCTTGGTGGTGTGTATTAATAAAACATCTGATACACAGATGAAACGGCGTACCATATGTTTCGTGACTCACCCTCTCAGGGGACAAGTGTGTTCTTTTCTTAAAAGTTTTAAAATTACCTTAATTCCATCAATTATTAAAAAGTATCACTGAAAGGGGGCCGGGGAGCATAATAGCCTACAAGAGCCAAGAAAGCATTATATACGTTGGAGGTATTTGATGGAGAATCACATGTGGACTATAAAAACTGAATGATATGTTGACAGGGATTGATTATGTTCGGCCAGGCTCCCATAAAGGTAACAAATTGGTAACAGCACAGCACAGCATACAATTCTCAATCGAATGTTTTTACACTTTTAAAATCTATGTCCACAAATGAACAATTTCTTTATTTCACGAATCAGCTCCCCTGTGACCCAAATATCAATATATAGCAATAACTCATGGGGGGAAAAGTCTGCATTTAGAAAGCTGTTATCAAAGTTTTTATATCTCTCAATTTACACAAATCTGCTATTTAATGCACCATTAAAATTACATGTATCCTGTGGGAAAGGAAAAGGCATGAGGCCTTTTCAGTACAAAAAGGTTCTGAAAAAATCATAATGCTTTCATTTGTGGTGCTGTGCACACATCATTACACACTGCAAACAATAGTGCTTTGTGCAGTTCATGGATATCTCCAGATGTGAGATTTTAGATTTAGGAGGACTGCATACTTGCAGAGTTTAATGGGATTACATTTAAAAGGGTGGGCAAATAAAACGGTGCTGGTAAAACTGCTCGGTAACTTTAAACAGTGTGCCAGTGCACTGTGCGGTACTCCAACCATTTTGTTACTCCTCTCACATGAAGTCGTCATATTACAGAGACCCTTTTATGTCCCCTGTACACTCCAGCTTGCAACTGTTGACGCCTCAGACTTGAGGAGAGGAAGAAAAGTTATTCTGAAATGTCATTAGTGCACAGCTCAGCACAGCACTGTGCAGTAACTGTCTCAGTCCTGGGAGAGACCACCTCCTGTTTCCATGGAAACATAGGCAGAGTAGACAGCGAGAACAGCGAGCTCCACCAACAGAAAAAGATGTTCAATAGCTTTTGTGTGTTGACGAGTGGGGGTGGATGATGGGAGGTTAATCGACAAATAATGAACACAATCTCATTTAGACAGTGTTTCCTATAGTTAGATGTACCATAACTAAATATTGTTTTTCTTCCACACCTATTGTAAATTAAGTTGAATCCAAACCACTCGGTACTGTTTATCACTGTAAATGACTGTATTCAGCTGCCTCAATCGGAATACTGGAGCTGAATGTCTGTCTAGGAAAAGCCCTCGATGATTAATGCAGCCAAGTAAGAAAAAGAAAAACATGAATGGGCTCTACAGCTATTCTAACAATGTGTACAGCTCAATTTAGACCACAGCCCAGCATTGCTTTGAGGGGTAATGAAACAGTTAATCTAATTTCCACCTCTTGAGATGGAGTGGAAAACATGGTCAAGGGGTATATCTAATTTGCAGCATGACATTGCAGGGCCTTGGCTCTAAGCACACACTAACAAATTGCTGCTTAGATAAGCAAATCAACAGGGACCAGAGGAGAGCAACCCGGGGCTTAGAGGACACAACGGGAGAGAGGGCAAAGTCATTTTGTGGCAAATGTGTCTCTGGTATCACAATATATGACACATGGGTCGCGCAATCTGCCATCAAGACTTTTTTTCTCTCCATTAAATGTCTAGGAATGTTTAAAACATGCATCCACTGGAAATAAATCTCTTATTTTCTGTGGAGATGTAGTGTCAGCCTTGGTGTGGTAATGGATATGTTCTTTCACAGCAAACTTAACTGTGACCCTGGAGTAGCTTTTTTTGGTGCAGTTAAATAATTAATGGGGATGGTGCACAGAAAACCTGGTCCTCGAGGTCGCTGCTGAATGTACATGGCACGCACGAATCTATGCTACTCATTCAGATTCAGACAAGATCATTATCACTCGTATCCAAACGTTTATGTATTCAGTGATCTAACTAAATAAAAAATAACAAAAAACCCAATGGAAAAGGTCTTCGCCAATTTGACAACACATGTAGTATAACAGAACAAATTCAGACATTAAGTTTTGCTGCAGATGTGTCGTGAAATTGTGTTTCTCAGCATTTTTGTCTCACGTTTTGTCTATTTCCATGTGTAGACTGAATATATTGGGCTCTCAGGTCCACCACAGATGTAGCGACAAGAGCTCAATCTCCTGTTACACGCTCTCCATCTAAAGATAGAAAGTTACCTGATCTCCCATCTCGCTGGAAGTCCACATGGTACCACTCGCCGTCATTGACTTTCTTATTGACTGCCTTGGTCTTTGTGGTTCCCGAGCCCATGTCCAGCAGCAGGTACAGGTGGCCATCCAGCATCTCGATGGCAAAGAAATCCACCTTGAGCGTCTGGGGATTCTTGGAATCCTTCGGCTGCTGCTTGGGCTTGCCGTGGCTGAAGAGGAGAAGGCCGTTGGGCTCGGTGGTCCGGAAGTCGAAGGAGATGGAGCCCGTCTTTTTCGCGTTCCACTTGTTCAGGATGATGAAAGACTCTGGCGTCTCGAACGTGATCGGATCCAGAGTGGCAACATTCTCGCACTTGAAGGCCACGGTGCCGTGGACTTTCATCTTGGGATCGCCCTGCTTGGCCATCCTGGACAGCTCCAGCCTCACATCGTTGTTTTTGTACACGACCTGAGTTGGGAGGAGAGTAAGACAGTCAATTCTACAGTCAGACATACAGTAGCACGTCTCACCTCACGAGTTGAAAGATTTACTTTCATAATAATGATTGCGTGTAATTTATTTCCAAAAATGAATGAGCTGCGTGTGTAAAACTGCTGTTTTCCATGTGACATTTCCGCGTCGCCGGACGGTCTGTCACAAGCCTCGCTCGTCCTTGTCTCGCTGCACCTATGCGTGAGGAACTGTGTTTGCGTGGCACTAAATGTCACTTGCATCACCCCGCTCTCTTTGCTCCCCGTTTGAAGCCTTCACAACACGTGCATAGTGTACTCCGGCTGGGCCAAGTGTAGACAGTTGAGACATCATTGTGATTTTTAGCGTCAGTGGCAGCTAAAGGAAGAGACAGCCTGAATTTAAAAAAAAAAGGAAATGGTGATATCGGTCGGAGAAAATTAGTCTCGTCGGGTTAGCATCTCCTGGGATTGTGCGTGGAAAAAGTGAGACGGAGAGTGATAAATCTCAACTGCTGCTTTGATTGCAGGTGTGGAGTAAAATGCTGATTAAGGCCCCTGTTGCAGCCTGTGATTACAATAAAAGTGGGCAGATGATGGATATTCCTCTCTAAGGCAAATTAAAAAAAATGACTGCATGAGCACACGCGTTGCAACAGTGCATTATTTTCAAAAGTGATGAAGTCGACCTGACTCACGGTTTTATGCAGAAATCCCTCATATATTCTCAGACGGCAGTTTATATTCTCACACACTGTAAACCAGACAGGGTTTGGCGTCTGAGTGCTTCACTAAATGAAGTGCGTTAGTGCCGTGACCTTTGAGATGCCAAGTGCTGAAGAGCTAAGACGCACAAGTGACAGACAGTAGTAGTCCGCTACAAAAACACGAACCGCAATGTCATTAAAATACCAATTAACCACAGATGAGATATGGTACTGCGGAAATATCAACTGACCAATTTGCCAACTTGATCATTTGTAATTACCGCTGTTTGTTTCAGTAATCAACTCCATTTGTGTGTGTGAAACGCATCTTTAATCTCCTGTCTTGTGGTTATATAAAGGCAGCATAACGGGCATACTAAATTCTGGTCTCAACACTGTAGACTTGAGAAGGAAATCTTTTACTGATCGCAACATCCCTCTCAAGACGCAGCAGCGGCTATAATGTGTGTAGGGGGACTCTGTAAGCTGCACTGTGTGCAAATCAAAAAGAAATGCTACTGTAATTGGCAAGTCTTGTGAAAAAAGAAACTTAGACAGCTATAACTTTGTCATTATCCAATCTCCATAATGAAAGAGTGTCTTGAATAAGTGCAGCTGTAATAGCATGAGTCCCTCTGTCTAGTTACGTCTAATTTCCATACGAGAAAGTAATTAACATTTTGGTGAATGTCAAAACATTTTCATTAAAACATCAGTCTGTCACGATTTCTCAAATTTACTTCTCTAGAAAAACACTCACACACGCATCTGAAGTGTTTTAATTAGGGATGCACCGTTACAGACTTCGGATATCGGTCTGCTACTGACTCGCATAGCTGGACGGAGGATCGGATACCTTTATTTTAACAAATACCAATTACAATTACGTTTGTGTGTTTATTTCTTACATTTTGTTTGACAAAGTTAGGAAAGCAATGTTTAGCCTGATGTTACCTCACATACAAATAATCAGTCACTCCCACACAGTGAAGCAGCTTATCAATTAAACACCAGTATCTGATCAGTACCCAGTACGAGCCAAATCCTAGTTATTGCTATCAGGAGTGAAAAAGCTAGATTGGTGCCTCCCGAGTTTTAATATGATGTGTCAAATGGCTAACTAAGCAAATATTATGAAGACAACAAGACGACTTTAAAGTGGCGATCTCAAATATCTTCATTTAATATCACCATCACCAAAGGAGATAATACAATGGTGATTGAGCCAATAGCCCACTGATAAAAGTATTGTATATATTTGCAGTGTTATGAATCTGCTGTCTGTGGATACTTTTTGATATATTCTCACACACAAATGTGTCACAGTTCTGAAAACATAAGAGCTCATGTATCAACCAGACCCCACATTACTAACCTCGAAGCACAATTTAAAAATCAACCTTTAAACACAAAGCTGTCAATAGCATGTAAGACAGACTAAGCCCTGGAAGAGCAGAGTCAGTGATCTCTTCCACGCTGCTCTAGCACCACTAATTGGTAGATAAGGTTATCCAGTGAGAGACAGCACGCATGTGCATTTTACATAACAAAAAGAGTTCTAGTGGTAAATCTATATTTCTTTCAACGGGACAAATCAAATGGGTTACAGCTGTGGAAAACACTGTCCGTGACTTTATCTGCCATCATGCTAAGCGTTCACCTGAAAACGGGGACACATCCGATGGGATTGCATTTGCATGGAGCATTATGTTTATCAGTGAGTCAGATCTACTGTGTCTAACTGTTCAGGTAGATGGAGCTCATAGCGGCGCATTGGAATTAGGTAAGCTCAAGCTTAGTCTCATGTAAATGCTGAGTGTATCAGAGTGCATTTAACTGCACAAGAGAAAAAGAAAAAAGGGAAACAAAATGGCAGGCTTTTATTCCCACATCTCTATTTTATATCTATCTCTATGTTTTTTTTAGCGAAGATATAGACATTAAACAGTCAAATTGTATGTTTTAAAGATTTCACAGATGTAGAAGCGGAATAAAGGGGTAATTTGACAAGACTGCTGACACGAGATGGAATTTAAAAGGGGTAAAGAAATAAAAGATAATATCTCTGCCAGCTGGATCTTAGTTATGTGGAACAGACTCGGCCTGTAAACCCAAATGTATTCTTTGTAGTCAAGACAAAGGACACCTTTCAGAGTCAAAGGAGCTTTGGTCTGAGCTACAACTGGTGCTGCTCTAGTAGTGCTGCACTAATTTGTCATCAAGCTAGGGCTGTGACAACTGAGCAATTACTGCACCACCGTTTGTTTTGCCATCAGAACCAACAGGCAGGCGCGGCGACTCAGACTGCAATCTGATCACGAACGCTGCAACAAGCCACCTCGAAACTCACCATCAATCAGGGCCCACAGCACATGCTGTTAAAGCCGCTCTCATATGTTATCATGACGTGCACGGAAGATGACCTGAGAGAGGACGTCTGTACATGCAACAGGCAATAAAAATGTCCCTTTTCACCAATTATATTAAATTAACTTTGGACTAAATAACACATAATAAATTATCCTCGGAAAAAATACTGTATAAGATGTGCTATTCTGTATGTCTCACATCTCTGCGGAACAATCACAGCCATGCAGAATGTCTTCAAGTTTTTCAGCAATTAAAGCCATTGAGCTCAAGATAGTAAGAACAGCTACTGTGGTCAGACTGACCAGGAGCAATGAGGGCAGCTCTCTGTGGTGGATGACCATGCTAAGGGTGCACCAATCCCAATCCTTATGTCACTACAACTACAGCACCTCAGAGACATGCAGTTAAGTACGATTCTCCCCTTCAAAAACCAGACCTTTAATGAGCTGTACGTGCCATGTGGACATGTGGTCCATGCCCTGCCTGCTCATTAAAGAGAGCTTCCTCAGACCTGAAGAACAACCTGCGCCTCTGGTGAAAAAAATGTAGGACACCACGGGAGTACGAGAAGGAAGAAGAAGAATGACAAACAAGGGAAAGGGGAGGAACGGCTTTTGAAATTAGAAGAAAAATGGATGGATCATTTTCGGAGTACTTTGGAGATCTGCCTGCTGGATATCTTCGTGCATCCCCAGTGGCTCTTGAAATAAATGCTTTAGGTCAAAAACCCTCTAAACCAGCAAACATTCTACTGCACAGCTTAAAAGTGAAAAGGAAATACTTTGAAGGAAGCATTACCTCTTCCTCTATTACTTCTATGAATAAAAGATAGACTATACATACTTCTACAGTAGAATATTAGAACATACCAGTAAAGGGGCGAGTGACAAATAACATCCTGTAAGTTATGACCCTGATTCAAAGGGCGCATTACGTCATATAATGAATATGAACACACCACCTGACAGCATTTAACTGTTACATTTGTAGCATAAGTTAAAGTTGTATAAATAAAGACCAAACATTCTGCGTTCTCTGATAATATCAGTCAGGTAGCCGATGCATTTCCCCCAGTGGAAGAATAGTGCGCTTTTAAGTGTGTCAGTTGGCTGACTGCTCATGAAAATTCACCTGCCTCATCTCAGGATCACTGCTCCTCTTTGAAGTGCACCTGACGGAGCTGTATGAAGCCGCCGGTAAATTCCACTCAGACAGCTCATGTGCGGCCGTGTGGTACGGCCGATACCTCGAAGTGAGTGTGTGCGTGTGTGTGTGTGTGTGTATAACATTATGAGTGCACTGAGGGGGCGGTAGAGACAAAACAAAGTTTGCGTGCGGAAAAAGAGGAGAAACAAACTAAAGCAAAGTGTAAAGGATGAGACGGGGTCAGTGTGTGGGTGGAGTGGCCTGTTTGGAGTCCTGGGGTGAAGCCAGTCATATCCGTACACCCACCAGCCTCAGAGTGCACACAGAAGTGGTGTTTACCTCCTTGAGGCAGCCCATGAAGTTGTTGCTAACTGGAGATCCAGGCAGGTCAGCGGTGCTAGGACTCCCTCCAACATAGAAAAAGTCGTCAGAGCCTAGCATGGTGTAGTCTTCTTGTGTGTATCCTGTGGTGGTCAGAATCCCATCCACGGATATTGTTACCTAGACAACAAAGCACAGGGAAAGGACACGCTATACTCAGACAGCCTATATACTGCAATGTTATTGCCTTTGCTTTCGGTTGTCTGACAGACTTTCCTATGTTTTTAAACCCATTTTCATGTCTGTTTTCATTGTCTTTTTTTCTTGTTTTGGATTTGTATTTTGTCCAGTTTGATTAGTTCGAAAGCTGCAAGCCTTCCAAAGAGTGCTGTTCTAGTTAGTGTGTTAGTGAAGTGCCCATACTACAGTGTTAGTATTGCCCCGACAGCAACTTAAAAGTACTTTAGCAGACACAAAAATGGTGTTAGTAGAATGCCATCTAGGTTAGTTAAACTACGTATTCCATATTAGTACGTCCAGCAGTTCTACAAAAGAAAACAGAAAGTGCTACTAGGTTAGAGAGGGAGCACACATGCTATGAAAAGGACAATCAACTTTTTAGTATAGGACAATGACTGAGGATACTAAAGGAAAAAAAATAGCATGCATGCATTTTCTTTTTGATTGTAAGCATACAAAAAGAAAACTCTTGACTGGGACACTGAGAATCAGTATCTGGCACTTGCCGCAGTGTCAGATACATGCAAAAGCTGATGGACACTGCGAAAGCACAAAGAGAAATAAGAACGCACAAGAGAAGTACCAATGACAAACACAGATCCACTGTCACGGTCATGTTGACAAATGGGCAGAGTGACATTTGCAACACATAGTCAGAGTGCATGCCATGCAAAGTGAATGGGGGGATACAACTGGCTGAGCCAAAGAGCATTAGGCCAGCCAGACAGGAGAGGGTCTTCATTATTAACCACAGCTTGATGCAAAAGGCTGGAAATGATGCTCCTAAAAAGGTGGATCAAACAGAATTGGACAGGAAACAAGTGAAATAAAGAGGGCGAAAACCAATGAATGAACCGAGAAATTAAAAAGGTTTCGAAAAAGTAAGCAGAAGAGTACCAACCGCAATTTCCCTTTTTTTGTAAATGACGTCTACAGTAAAAAAAAAAGAAAGAAAGGAAACACACGGCAAACCCAAACTAAGAAACAATTAGAATGATATCTACCGAACAATGTAGTTTGTTTACCATAGCGTGTCCAATGCCTGAGTGCTTTGTGGAAAAGGGGGGAGAAAGGAAATTAAAAACTGTGAACAGAATAACGATTGTTACTCAAATAATATATGATGGTCAATACTGTTAGTACATTGTTAAACGGCAAAAAACCCATACTGGTTAGTAGAATGACACATTCCATGAATGATGTTAGTTTGTTTCCAAAGCATGTTAGTAACGTAGAGGTAAAAAGGGCAAAATAAGTTCAACAAGAAAAAAGCAGACCAAGGAAATAACAATAATGCTCCGGAAGAGGTGCCGGAGCTTGACCGGCGACTCCCTAAGCTCCTCATGGTGTTTTTGCACCATGTTCTGTAGGCGACCAGACCGCTGAGTAGCAGGAAAACTCCCTGACCCAAGTCCTGACAAAAGGTTATGACTGACAGACATCAAATGGTTCATTAGAAAGAATGCCTAAAGCACATCAGTTGACCCTCTTTCAGTTCAAGACCATTTTAAAGCTTTGTATCTTTTGTCGGTACTAGCATTTGTGTTCTTTTGTACATGGTTTTAGGCCGGAGACCAATCCAGTGGATCAGACTCTCTGGCACTCATACAATACTGTACCTCCGTTTGGTCTTATTGATGAACTTTAGGATCACTTTACTGCAATGAGACAAAGCAAAGAAGACCCTGACACAGAATGAGCAGGGATGGCAGTTTTGACTCCCCCCGAAGAGCATGCACTCAATACGCTTGGTTATCTTTCACAATTTGAATGCGGTGAATGTTCAAGCTGCCCAAAGCTTTAGGTTTGCCAATAATCAATTGGCCGATTATGCAAAAGCAACAGATTTGGTAGTGTGGTGAAGACAAATGTTTCCCACCAAATGAGCAGAAACAAATCTAGAGATGTTGTCTCAACAATGCGTTTGAAAAGCTTTGCGTTACCGTCTTTATCGAATCAAATATTTGATCATTTATGTGGATTAAAATAATCAGTTGGATACTGAAGGATGAACAGCAAGAAATATGTGCTGTTCTATTTAACACAGGCTGCTTCATGCTAAAGAATAATCCTTGAAAAACTAACATGTTTTGAAGGCCTCATATGGCCACTAAAAACATCTTTGCATCCACTGATCTTCAGCATGTAAGATATGCTGACTTTAATTCACCTAGGTAACGTTGATGTTGAGTCCCCAAAGGTGGGAATTGTATTCATATGACTGAGTTAAGCCAGCACTAGAAGAGGACTTCATGCTGCCCCAGGAAACAGATGCTGTACCTAGAGGTGCAGCTGGACTCTGGGTCCCAAGTCTGTAAACCCAGATGAACAGTGATTGTGGACATGATACAGTACACTAAACAGGGGTAAAAGGTCACTGGCTTAGCGGTTATACAACACATCAGACACATGTTGCAGTGGTTTGTGCCCCTGGGGTCAGATCCCAAATGTCACGTTGCACAATGGACTCAGTCTTCCACCCGTGGCCAATCAGCCCCTGGGGTACTGTAGGAAAGCCTGTGTCCTGTTGTAACGGACCAGTTGGGCAGAGTGAGTCATGTCACATTAACATGCTGTAAATGGAAGCAGTGATCAAGCTCTTGTTCAGAGTTGGCAGCTTTTAGACAGCAGGGTTGTGAAATGCCAACCAGCAACAGACTCATTGGTGGCTTTCATCAATTGACCAGGGGGAGCGGTTGTCATTGTCTAGAGCCATGAAAAAACATGTTGATCAGCAGCCTCAGTGAGGCCTTGGATGGGTCACGGGTACAGAAGTCTGGCGCTGTTGTCGTCCAAGGGTGGTCTGCTCAAGATGCAATGTGTTCTTACAGGCCAAAGGCTCTGCTTTACACCTTTCCTCTCATTCCATCCGATTCCTCTGCTCTGAGTGAGAATCAGGCAAGAGCCAAATCTGGCCAGTCCTCCATGTTTGAGCAACATTGCCACATGCAATTGGCACCATTAGTAGGAGGTTGAATGAACCACCCTGTGGCGTTTCAGGACATAAGTAGCACAAGCTGCTCCTAGAGAAGTCTAACGCACAAGAAATCTGTCGCGATTCACTTTATAGTGCTTAAGAGTTAATAATGCAAAGGTAAATTTACTTATGCTTATATAATGTTCATACTATTTTCCAAAAAGTTTGCCTTCAAATGCTTCTCCCAAAATAATCCCTCATCAATGTCATCAAGTGCCGAACAACTGTACTAACATCCATCTAAAACATTTTGTTAAAACTGTGTTCAGTAATATTTAAATTTCACTTAAATACTGAAAACTGTGAGAATTGTAGATGCTTTTAAGGGTAAATAAGTGGCTCCTCTTTTCTCCATCGAACTGTAACTTAATAGAATCTTCATTCACATCTGGATGTCTCTGCTCACTTGTGGTCCTGTTTTATCTCCACCACACACCGCCATGATTCGATTTAGCAATCCGATTACAACGTCTGGGAAAAAAACAATATATTGTATGATGGTAATGATTAAAGTGCATTTGTTTTGATTCATTTACTGGGTCTCTGCATCACCCTCTGTACTGTTACCTGACGTAGATTCCTTGTTACTTTGACATCATGCCAATCATTGTCATTAAATTTCCCATTGACTGGCTCCACAAGAGCTTCAAAGGCTCCAGACCCCAAATTAATGACGAGTGAGACAGCCCCATTTTTCAGTGCCAGGTTGACGTAATCAGCTGATTTGCCCGTGTGCAGCATCAGTCCGTTCCTCTGCAGGGTTTTGAATGACAATGTGATTTCGTCACTGCTGCTTTGAATCGGGTTCAAGGACAAGTCGTAGCAGAAGAACTCGGATCCTTTGAAGGTGGCGACGTGCTCTTCTTTTCCTGCGGAGACAAAGAAAGAGAAATAGGTTTCATTAATATCGCCCGCCTCTCGGGTGTCTGTTGGGGAGCTGAATGTCTGAAAGATGCTGGATTAATAATGAACTCAATGAAACTGGAGAGTGGTGGCAAGCTGAAGTACACTCAGAGCTTTCAATAACCAGCTAGTACCTACCTTAGCCAGAGAACATAATGTCTAGATAGAAGCACTGCTTTATCCATTATACAGTATTTCCCACATATAATACATTTAAACAGGAAGTACATGTGCAGAACTACTGCCATTTCTTTATATGTCACACTAGATAGAGGTCTACCTGGTACCCAATGATATAAAACATTACAGCACTGATTTTACTGTATTTACTTGGTGATGTGTACCCGTTCTCTTTTCTCTGATGGGCAACGACAAGCACTCACTGCTACTTCAACACCCTTGCAGCTGCCCTACATGTCAATCGTGCACATGCACATACAATATTCACAAACCCACTTCTGCAACGAACGCCTACAGAATTTGTTGTGGATAATTCACAACAGTCTCATGAGACGAGTGTAGAACAGCAACTCCACATTCACACGCGATAATTAGACCCGCCTGCATAAAACAATGATGTGAAAGCACTCTACAAGCACATTACATAAAAACATATCCTGTAGCATATTTAAATCAATTACTCGATATGAGATCACACACTGAAATTCAAGTCACCAAAACAATATGAATCCATGGTTATACACAATGTAAAGCCTCTAAATTAACACAGGCCACAGGCTAAACAAAAAACTGAGATATCGCTTCATGATTTCACGAATAAAACGGACTCCAGTAAATTCATTATTTGATGAATTGATATCTATGAGCTTTGGAAATCCAAAGGGAATTAAGGGATTCACTTGTGTTAGTGTTGCCTTTGTGTTGACAATATGTCAGGAAATCTGTAGAATATGTGAAAAAACAACGTAAATCATTGTTATATTCCAAGTACTGATCACATTTGAATAAAGACTAGATATGATCACTATGATAGATTTTGATTCGATAATCATCAAAATGTGCTTAAAACCCTTAAAATGGCACTAAAACATTCTGGTATCACTTTACATTTAGTTAAAAAGTTTAGTATTGCATCACTGATAAGACATCCTTTTTATTGAAAATCCTTTTTAGAGATAAACAGTCAAATAATCTTGAATAAGATACTCATGAATGAAAGGTCTCTCCATAAAGAAGAATAAATACATTTAAAAAAAAATTATGGTACTTCTGTATCCTGTTTTTTTTTTTTTTAATCAGGCTCTATTTTTCCACTACAATGATAGCAATCTATACAGTTTTCGAAGTGATATTTACGATTATGCCAACAAGGGAAATTCCCCACGTTTATTGTGTGTGTTTTTAATCGCGGTATAATCCTATATGGTCCGATCCCTTGTGGATAACAGTCTGAATTCATTTTTATTTCTTACATCAATATCAATATCTCCACAATTCTACAAATCAATATATACAGTATAACGGTTGATTAGTTTAGTGTGTGTCCAGTTTCCTGACCAACAATCTCCCAGAATACAGCAGGAAACATCCCTGTGACAGATTCGTACGGACTCCTCCCACCATGAGAAAGATTAGTTCAGCTAAGTGTTTCTCAGTACACTCAAGCAGGTCAGCACTCGGCCATCCTCGGATATGACAGGGGGCTTGACAAAGCAAAAACAACCTTGAGAAAAACCTTAACACCGTCAGTGTGAGATAAAAAACAAAGCTGCGCGAGTGTCAGAGGGTGATGCATGTGAACACCCATTAGAAAACGTTTAAAAACGTGTTTAGACAGATAACAGGCCATTAAAGCCACTAGCAGAAAATAAACCACCAAAACACAAATGGACCAAAGCATTCAATTATCATAAATGAGGGAGCGCCGCACATTTATATATGCTTGCCAAACAAACACGGACACGCATTCAAAATACACTCACTCACACATGCTTAGAGTAGCATTCAGGCATAGACACAACAACACAACTAAAAGGGGCTGCTGTCCACAACAATTTGTCACCTCATTGATTCCCCCTTAAAGGCACTATAGTGCACCTCTGGGAGAACTGCAAGGGCCCCGTAATTGAAGTTGGCTGGATCTCACCACTCTTTGGTCATTCCCTCAATGTCTGAACTCCCTATCAGTGAAAATGAGAGACCTCTACCCTCTTCACTAAATCCACCCATCCCCGGGTCCACAAGCTCAGTGACCACATAACAAATAGAGCCAATAGTTTAGGGTCATTCTCATCTCTCGCTCTCGACACACATCCCCACGCCTGCACTTCAGTTAATTCCCCTAACCAATGGAGAATGAATTGTGTGAGTACAACAGGGGTGTTGTTGGGAATTTACAACACTTGGGGCTCGGCCCAGAGGCAGTTTCCGGGGCGAGGGGCACACATCTCCTTTGAGAACCATATTTCTGTTCAACACTAGCAGTCTGGTGCACTGTGATAGGTTTATTTATTTATTTTACCATCAGCCTGAAAGAAATAAAAATACTATTTTATTGTATCTTAAACTCAAAATCCAATATTTTTCTCTGACCTGGAAAACAAAATCTGCCACATGCTTACATCAGCTAGTATAGCAACCAATTTCAAGCAATAACATCATGACAACCAACCAGCTAATCTTTTGAACGATCACATTAAATTCCTACCAACTTTATGATGGCTGCTTTTCCTGTTTCACTCGGAAATATGTCACGGAATGGAAGATAGATCTTATACTCAACATATATAGAACTATGAAAGAGGATTGCTCCAATAATTAACAAACATGCGCACATTCATAAAGACACAAGGGGCATTTTAAAATGATGTCGGCTCTGGCAAAGCATGACTTGTCAAGCTTTAGCTTTTGGAGTCATTTCACCATAAAGCTGTCAGCCAAGTCAAGTGTCAGGCCAAGCTCGCACTTAAACTTCCATCTGGCCTCTGATGGTAGTCGGCTCCCAAGTACACAGCTGGCATCTTTTAGCCATCTTTCCATATTTGCTTAACAAGCCACCCTTTTATGCAAACTACATTTCTTAATATGGGGTAAAGTGCTTGGGAGGAAAAGACCCTGCATTTGTCTTTTGCTCTCACTCTCTTCTATTTTTTAAGCCTAGGCCTGGATAAAGCTGCATTAAATCTTCTTGACAACCGGGGGAAACAGACTTCATAATACATTTACAACAATGAGCCTTTATACTAAACATCAGCTGCTATTCTGCAGTTCTTACGGCTAACAAGCAAACAAGTATCTGCTAAACCTCCAGTAGATTTTTGAAACCTTTGAAGTTCTCGATCTCACTACCGTTAAAATTCAAAGCCAGTATCCACTGGTGATTTACACAGGGAAAAAAAGAAATCTGGGTCTCTTTCTAAATGTTTGACTTTCTCGAATGATGCATTCATCAATATTTTATATGAACAATGTTTCAAAGTCCTATGTGTAACATAAGATGTGAAGCTCCTTGTGATGAACCCACCAAGAACCACAAAGCTGCAAACCCCTTAAAAAAAACACATGGCATTTGAGAGGCGAAAGCAGCTGAAAGAGAGGCTGTAACAAATTATACAAATTACAGAAAAATACTGCTCAAATGTAATTTATACGATACAATATGTTCCCTTTTCTTCTCAAATGAAGTATGACGGGACTTGGCAGCACTCCTACCAAAACACGAAAGCATGACACATGAAGACAGCTGGATACGATGCTCGCATGCCAGATTTAAAAGCAGGGTCAGCTAAAGTACTGAATATTGAATCTCACATTTAATACAGCAGGCCTGACAATTTGAATGACAATTATATACTCTTTATATATGCTGAAAAGAGATAACATCATCCAACAGAATCCACCTGATTAGACTTCTATACGCAAAGAGTGTCATGAGACAGTGCGTAATTTATGAGCAGGCCAACGTCACCGGTGAGCAGTACACAAGATAATCTCATTCAGACAAAGGGCCATGACAGAGAGCGCAACCTGCAGTGTTAGAATTTAGCGTGCGTCACTCGGATGTATCATGTCTCTGCAGAAAAAATGCTGTCGTCGTGTTCTCCTGGGTATTTGGGCATGTCCCACTTGTCTCTCTGGGCTGTCCTGTGATCTACAGTCAATCAAACTACATCAAGCTGCCGGCACCTTAATGCCCTTGAGTCATGACACCAAATGTGAACATGGATAAGAGCCAGCTCCTTTCGTCTTTGTAGAGAGAACACAGCACAGAAAAGGCATGAGCTCCTAGGGAAAGGCCATAAATAGACACATAGGTAAAAACTTGTCACAGCTCTTGCCTGTTGTACAAAAACAGAACATTGGTGCCTTCGCCGACAGCCAATTTACAAGTTGTAAAATGTACCATTACCAGAAATAGAAAGGGTTTATCCAAATATCTAAAATAAATACAACTGGGTTCGACGCTGATTTCCCCATAATCTCTTTGGCATTTAGGATTTGTCCTCTGCCATATAAAAGAATTGTTAATCAATAGCATTGAATTGTTAGTGCTATTAAGGATCCTCATTCTCTATCACATTATAGCACATCTATCTGTGGTGGGGGTGCAGAACTAACTACCCACATGATGGAAGTAATGCAATTATTCGGCGCTCAAATTAAATTAGTGTGAAGAAAAAACGCTAGGTATACCTCGCTGCAAAAATAGAAGAGGCTGCAGTATCATCTAACACTCGGTTAAGTGAGAAGCTGAGTGTGCAGATCATACAAATCATTCATTTCTTATGAAGCAACAAGGGGCCACGGGAAGGAGCGTACATTCAACAGTGCCAGCATGTGACCGTGCGACCGGGAGGCTCCTCATCAGTCACTACGACTCTGACACTAATCTGGCATCTGCTAATCTATGGCTGCTTTTTTTTTCAAATTAGCTTGCACCCAGGGGAGCACACTGCCTGTCAACATCAAATCACAAACTAAAGGTCAAATGGTGGGAAATGGCACCTTTATTTATCAGCTCAAATACAAACATAGAAATGTTCTATATGCATTTTTCAATTTAACTTAAACTGCTTTTTTTTTCAAAAAAAGTCAGTGAATATAACTGACAAAAATACAATTGTCCTCCAGTGTCAGAGACAGAACACAGGATGGCATATAACAAACAAGACCGATGGCTATTTTAAGGGGAGTATTATAAGCATCGCACGCAATTATGTTGCCCATCTCCAGTGGTGTTGTCTTGTTCATGACAGTCCTCAACATTAACTGTGACTATATCATGGAGCGCTACATCGCCCTTTCCCTGTCAGAGATCTCACCAACACCCACCTTCCTAGCTTCCTTCCTCACCACTAGAAATATCCCTCTTCATCTCTCAGTAACAAGCTCAAGTAAAAAGACCTTGTTGTGCCACGCTCAGTTTTCAAAGGTTCAGCAGAAGTTCACAGTTCTGGGGGGAAAAAGGCAAAAAAAAGCAAAAAAAAGAAGAAGAAGGAAACACTTCCAAAAGTAACACCTGTGGATTTTTAAGGACTCAAATGTGCCATAAATAAAATTGGACGCTGAAGCCATGCATTGCGGAGACCAAAGTTGTTTAATCGTCTGTGGCGGGGCTCGGTGACTGACAATGTATTTCACTCTGTTCCCATTCACTCTCTGTTCCCTTGTTTGACTGGCAGCCTATTAAGATGATACAGAAGTTAGTGTCTGGCAGCCTATTAAAATGATAGGAAGTTAGCGTCATGAAGCCGGGTCTAAGCCTCTTACGTTATGACAGAGAGGAGAGTTTCTGAAGTGCTACATTCTTTGAGAACATATTTTATTACATGATTATCACACCATTCAAAAGACTTAATAAAATGTCTCAAACTGCTCCCTGCTCGCAAGTTAGACACTCCCAATACATTGATACTGTATTTCACATCAATTCCTGTTTTGTTTTTTTCTCCCCCCGTGTCTACAATAACATCTAAATCTCCGTGAAGCCGATTGTGTTGACGGAGCAAGGAGAACGGGCGAGAAACCCTGAATTAGATCCGTAAAACATAACCAGGCGTTTCAAACGAGTCAGCATGCGTGGATGTGTCTGAGCTTACACATACTAAATTCTGTCAGACGCCATACTGCGCCAGCTTAACGTACAGTGTCATTTAGATTCACAGCTTGAAGGGCGTCTTGCTGCGCTCAGAGAAAGTCCCCTCCCCTGATGTCAGTCTGCAGAAACACTTGGTCCGTGGTAAATTTACCCGTAATTGGCCTCGACATTCAGCTCGTCACCATGTATGGAAGCAGCCATCGATTAGACGCTCATTAGAACACGCGCGGCTTGTAGTCTGCAAACTCACTGTCATTCAAGGTATGCAAATGTGTGTGCACTGATGAATAAGACTGTAGTGGAAAAAACTGTCTGGAATGTTTTATTATACATCATTAAAATTCATAATAATTAAGTGTATAAGCAGGTGTATCAATGGTCACTTGGCAGTCAGCTGCAAAATATGCATTTTTTTTACAGTTGAATAGTGGATTATGACTTCTCTCATACTCATACAGAAAATAACAGACTGCCAGTGAAGTGAGTTGTCAAATAGAAATAGAGTCCAGAAGTTCCAGAAAACACAACTTTCTAAACGAATAAGTGAATACAACAAACAAAAACACCTTTTTAGAGTGGGGGAAAATAAAAGCAGAATACAAATGAGAGCCCAGTCATTGTAAGGGGCTGAATGGATGCATAGCAGCACTGCCACAAGGTGAATCAGTGAGCCTCCTCATTTATCAAAGCAGGGAAGCAATTAACAAGAAAACAGCCGCCTCAGCATTTCATCGAACAGATATGACTGTGGATGCACTATCAACACGGGGCTTATCAACCGCTTGTACCAACTGATTGAATGCAAACACAAACACGCAACAGACTTAATTGAGACATGATTGAAATGCAGAGTGACGTAGATGCACGTAAGAAAATAAGCACAGCTGCAAGCTAACGCTGCCGATTGCAAAGGGGGCCTTGTGAATATTGGCCAGCAGTAGCCTCACTAAATGGATCAACAAGTGTCTATTAGAGAACTGAATATGTATGAAACTACATCCTCGTGTGACTAAAAGTACTTATAGTTGCACAAAACAAAAATAAAAAGGCAGAAACGCCCGTTTTGATACTTAACGGCACTCACAAAAACAACTCCTGAGCAGCTTCCGGTCCAACGTCAATAGCCGCTAGCTAGCATTAGCAATAGCCAACACCTTGCTAGCGAAGCATCCCTGTTTTAGCTTATTCAACTTCCAAAAAATATACATTTTAACATACTTACAGGCGATGCATTAAAAAGACGTACGGACTGATGAATACACACTTCTCAGCACACCACAGTGGTAAAAGGCTCTAAATATTTCTTAGGACAAATGTCTAATACAAGTAACGTTAAGTAGTAGGGACAGGGCTAAACCTGAGAATTAGCCCCCCCCTGGTGGCCAGGAGTCGAACTGTTAGTAGCAGGTACAATTAATAGGCTTTGTATTGTAAGATTAAACTTCAATGTTTCCTAAAGCTTTAAGTACTCCTAAGTTGTTGTTTTCCCCCCATTCTTTTTAATTATTAAACATTGTATTTAAAGACGTTTTATCACATTAAGAGATTTGGACAAAATACTGGAACTGCCTACAACTCCATAGAAAGACTGCAGTAAGAAGTAGTAATATTTTTGCCTTCACAACAGCTTAAATCCTCATTGGATTTCTGTCATGCCTCATCCTGAACCGTGTCTAGTGAGAAATTGAACCATACTTCAAGAAGAAAAGCCTGCAGGTTTTTGAGGGACAAGAAGTTGGAAATATATTTCACGTTCTGCTTTGCAGAACCTCCCTGAAACGACCGATTCACGCCAAATTTATTCCTGAAGCCGCTGAATTGTTGTGTATGACGGTGTTGTGACATTGTCATCTAAGATGGCAACAACGCAAGAGAAAACTCCTTGGACCCACGGTGTGAATTTGGTCGTGTGAATAAGCTCCAAATTCCCTGATTATTCATGCGGGGCAAACACCACACCAAATTATTTCCACACAGTTGCTGCCAACAGCATCACAGATAGCATTGTGAACAGCTGGCGACAGGGATCAGGTAAGGAATCCTTTTACTTTCTCCGGACATTCATCCAGATGCAGTAAAAGGGGGGGTGGGATGCCTCATTAGACCATTTTCTGCATACTCAGTGTTCCATGTGTCAATATGTTGGACATAAGAGCAGGGCAACATGAAGATATATACGTATCCTAACAGCAATCGGGAGGAGATGGTGATGATTTGGATGTTTGATGATGGCAATTATTTTTGACATGCATTTTTTTGTGAAATGCAAATTGGGTGACATAAATCTGGGACAATAAGGCACAATATACCCACAAAATGTGAAGTACTTTTACGTATATGAGTATGTAAAATGGGACAATATTTTTTGCCCAGATTCCACATCTCACGTCTTTCGCTTTCTCTCCCTCCCCCTCTCTCTATTGCTCTCCCTTCCAATTATATAAATGTATCAATTCATATTAAGACAAATTACTAAATTACTGCTGCAATTTGACTGTGGAGTGGAGCTTAACAAAGTAAAAAAATAAATATGTGTTTGCCAGAGTGTTCATTACAGCAAAAGATCCGTGTTTACAGCAACTGCTGGCACTGAGCCAGAATGAAGGTCAGAGCTACATCCTGTTATTTATAGCCACCGCCTTTATCAACATTTCTCTCGAATAACGTATGATAATGGGATTCATATAGCATGTCAACCCTAATGCGACATCATGCTGATGCATACTATAAGTTCCTCAACAAAATGGGGGGGTCGACGGCCTTTCAGTGGTGGACAGCAGCCAATAACATCTAATAAAACGGAGCTCTAACAAAGACCCCGAACAGTCATTTTCAAGCGTGTCAGCCAGATCACACGCAGTCGGCGCCTGCTCACTCTAATTGGCAGCGTCTCAATCAGGTGCGTCGGCGGCGTTCCTGTGGGAACGGCTCCCACAAGGACATAAAACCACCTCGTCCACAGCTGTAATGGCACCGCCGCTTTGAGCCGCACACCTGTGCACATATTCATGCAAGCATGACAACAAACACATGACAGACAATGGAGCTGATGTGGATGTGCACGCATGCTCAACAATAACGCACACACACACACACACAACAAAGACAGTCTTGTCCTGACAGATAAACGGGATGCATTTCTAAAAACGCCGCTGACTCCTGCGGCGTCGACCAAAAAGATGTTTCAGACAGTTTTACAAAAACGAGGTATTGTGTGCAGACTCGCTCGCCACATGAATGTGCGTGCCAGAGAAAATATTTCATCTGATTCCCACTGACCACCAATAATATGTCATCGCATCCTCACACTTTCAAGATATTTTATAACAAACACAGCAAGCAAGGTGCTTCGACATGAGTCACAATATCACAATCATGCAAAAACAAAATAGGATAGAAGGTGGTGTGTGTGTGTCTGTGTGTGTGTGTAGGCTTTAAATACTCCCTTGAAAGGGTTCTATGAACATCACCAGAGTGTTTTCTGAGAAAAGTGGAGAAGGCTTCTTCTTTAAAAAAAACGACTGAAGATTCCCGAGATCAAATATACAGTATGTCTGAGATAAAAACAGGAAGACATTTATAGTTGGCAGCTGGGGCCATTAAACCCGATCTGTGCTTCCCCCACCAACATGAACATTGGAGTGGAGTGGGTTTAACAAATAACTCCTCCAAAAGCAGCATCTTGAGGACTTAATGGTCCCGGCAGTAGACAAGGGAGTCAATCTCTTGACGATATAGAGGAGAATGTTTTTAGCCGATGCACGGGTGAGAAAAGGTAGCCGAGTCTCTAAAAACGTAGAAATAGGAAGTCGACTAAATCAAACAGGGCATCAAAATAAGAGGAGATGAAAACCGCTCTCTGATGGACAGCTGACAGAAGACAGAGGTGCATGTGAATACCCAAAGAAATTACTGTATTAATACACAAACTAAGCAGCACACTTCAAGCTGCAAGGCTCTCATTTGCCCGCGGCCCATTACAGAATCACAACAGCATTATGGTGAAGAGGGAGTGTAATGTGCTGAATACTAATCTGCAAAGCCCAATCCATTTCTACAGACTAAATCCAGCGGATAATAATGTAAGCCTTGGGGAGGAGGGGGGGGGGGGGGGGGGGGGGGGGGGATCAATATCCTCATCAAAAGAGAAGCATTTTGATATTAATGTACACAGTAGTAACGACTTCACTTAACTAAACGCATATTTAAAGAGCGGGAGACTATAAACATTTTTCCTCCTATAGGAAAATCAGATGAGCCCATCAACTTTAATTCATCATACCTGATGATTATATTTCAGTGGTTATTTGCTAACAGAACACCAATGAACTGCATGAACAGGTGCGTAGTAACATTTCATAGCAGCTTCCTGTCTGGAGCCGTATTTGAAATGTGCTCGCGGCAATAACTCTCCGCCATAAGCATCTTAACAAGCTGCTCAATTTGGATGTACCCTTGTCAAGGTTGCCGGAGCCGACCTGAAGTGCACACTGCAGAGGTTACCGTCCACTTTTGATTACCGGAGCAGGGGAGGGGGGGGCAGTGTCTCACTGTAAAGGACTGGCATTTGGCAGATGTCTAATTTGGTCCTTCTACATGGAGACATTCCTCACACAAGAGCAAAGTCAAGAGGCGCCGAGGCGTGTCATTGCACAGAAATAATTCACGTGCTAATTACAATGCCGGCGCGTCTGGGGGATGATTTCTGTGCAGGGCGGCCTCTTGTCTCTCCCCGGCTCTCGGCTCCGAGATCCACTCCCTCCGTCTGACACAGCATGAATGCTTGATAGCGAGCAGACACCCAGACACGTCGGCAGAGACACGTTCTTATCCTGATCCCCGCTGCTCATCCCTCACTGGCCAGACCAACGCATGCATCAACTTAAGTATCAAGCTGCAGAGCTTCAGTGCGTCCTTGTTTGCGATTGTTTATCATTGCAAGCCAGTAACTTCACTTAACTATTATCTGCCGCTCGGATGGTTTGAATAATTGCCGTTGCTCATTTTGATTCCACTCGTGCTCGGCGACAAAACTCATTTTGTGTTTTGTGTATATTTAGTTTGAGCCTCGGACAGAAGGTGGCGTTATCATTCTGTGTGATATGAAATGACAACATGAATTCATTCTGAAAAACAGAAAGAAAGAACACAAAGATAGAGGGAACCCGTTTCAAAAGTGTACCACTATCATGAGTGGGGGGAAAAAAAACATACTGCAATATGTAATGTGAGGATTTACAGTACAGCTGCATCGTATGCCAGCAGCACTCAGACCTCAATAAAAGTGAAACTACTTAATCAACTGTGGCGGAAACACTTACTGTGTATTTTATGAGCTGCCAAAAAATAATTAAAGCATATCATTTAGAGAGACATCATCATCTGTGGGTCACTGCTGTAACCTTCATTTCAAAGAAGTTGAGAGCATGAACAGATCAGAGCCATGTTTTGTCATGTAAAAGCATTTAGTATAAATAATAACTCACATTTGCCTTTCAGGAACAGCCAGAGCAAATACCAGCAAAGGAACCATTCAATTATTTACTGAGTGACAATGTATAGGAGTGAAAATGAAGGCGAAACACTTGTGCTTTTAGAACTATTCATTTGAATTCATATCCAACTGACAATTTTTGGGGTAATAGTTTAACTGTGAAAGAAATCCTTTAAATGTGCTGTCGTTTTCTGAGGACACGGCGTCTCCGTGGCTGCAACTTCCAAGCATCATGTCTTCCAGGGGCACAGATATATACGCTTTTGATCTTTCAGTTCCAAAGTCAACACAATGAGATCAAATTGTTCATTCATGCCTTTCATACTCTGACACTAGCAAAGTGGCCTGCCTGTCAGGACCAGTTCTTTCAGGTGCAGTGAGGTGAACTTGAGATAAATGTATCCTGAATCCAAAACCAAATCTTCCCAGCACATCACCTCCCGCTCTTTCTTACTCCGACAAGAAAGCAGGGGAACAAAGAGCCCGCAGTTTGGTGTTCACCACTTTTCTTTTCTTTTTTAAAGTTGTGTTTTGTTGTCAGATTTATAGTGGTCACTCAACAGAGGTTTGCCAATAGCGTACTACGTGTGTTAACTCCCCTGCAGTGAAAGGACGGTGGGCCGAGCACCATCGTTGCATGTTTGAAAACGCGCTCCAATGAACAAAACGCTGCAGGATGGCGAGGCTTGACAGAATCCCAGCATCACCTCACTGAGCTGCCGGGCAAGGTCAACAACACCAGAGTGGGGTTTTCTGTTTCTCGTTGGCCAAAGGATGGCACTTCTCCCCTCCTCCATTATTATATTCACAACACTTCCACTTGTGCTAATGCGTTCACACGAACTAGCAAAAAAAACAGCATCCGTGCAATTATTTTCCTTTCACATCGGGCTGGGTAGCAGCTGTCCCGAACACATCCTGCAGATATGGGCTATGTGAAGTCGCATAAACACACACCGAGGAATTTCCTCAGGACCCTACATTGTGCGTTTAACGGCAACGGCAGTGCCTTTTCTCTCTCCCAAGTTGCCCGTCGCAATGCCAGCGTCGCACTGAGGGATATTTGAGGAAGGAGAGACGATACTCTTCCTCCAAGCTACGAGTGAGATCACACTTCTCCTTAGCGGCGGAGAACCAGAGGCACAAGTGTTTGCAGTGAGCCACACTCTCCGTGGCAATGGAGATGAAAACCAGGTAAAAGCAGGAGAGGAGCTTTCATCGAGGCGCTGCACTTCAAACACTTAAAACACCTCTCTAAAGTTGTTTCTAAAAATAAAGGCTACAACCCACCGGTCTCGCTTAACAAGTGATCGGAAATGACGGTGCCGCTTTAACGGCCTCACATCAAATAGCTTTAATGAAATCCAGTTGAGAAAGAAGATAAACAAATATATGGACTAATTAAACAGCCCTGAGAGGGAAAGTTTTTCAGTCCGCCTAATCAGATCGTTCTAATTACATCGACGCTGCTGTCCTCACTGGGGTTTGCGTGGTCACCCCTCCTTCCACGTCCATCGCCGTAGCGATTGGTAGTGGCAGGACCACCCCACAACACCTTTATCTGCAGTAGGAGATTGTCCGCCTGGCAAAGATGCTGACCTATGGAGGGAAAATTACTCACATTGTGGGTGTTAGTGTTTCAGCGGCGCAATGGCCCTGCTGACACGAGACCAAGGTCATTTCATAATGGCTTGTCCAGCTGCCACTCTGCCGTCAACGGGCCTGAGTGATGAAGGGGAGTGCAGCCAGTTATGGTGACAGGAGTCAAGGCTACGACGAGCTTGATAAAGATCAGCCTCTATCAGGAGTGAAAACGGCAAACAAAGAGGGATAGAAAAAAAGATGATCCAGCATTTTGCCCCCTAAGCCTTCAAAGCGGTGACAAATAGATCTACTTTGTAGCCGGGCGTCTGCGAGCCGCTCTGTTTTGCATTCTGCTCGGGGCTGGAGCCGGCGTGCCACAGGAATAAATGCATGTGATCGGCGCGAACAGTCATCACGGTGCAGCAATACCCTGAAAAGTATTGACTGTGCTACAGCTCTTTTCTCAGGTCGCTGTCAATCCTGGCAGTCCTATGAATTGATCAGTAGGGGCTCACATCCATCAGAGTGACTCACCCACAGCAGACGTGATGATTTGTTCTATCCGCTGGGAGAAGATGGAAATTTGTGGTTTAATCTGTATTTCTTTCCTATTTCTTGTATAACATCCTTATATCTGTATGCCGTATATACAAAATTGATCTGACTCTACACTGCAATGTGTGACCTTTTATCCTCTGACCTTTTAACCCCTTAAACCCCAGATCAGCATTTTTCTACATGTATGACCAGAGGTAACTGTTGGTTTCAGGTCTGTAATTTTGGAAGAACTAGGTTTGATAATTCATTATCATGAATTAAAATTAGTTTTTGTTGCTGATTTGCCTTTGTCTTGTTTCCACACAGTGCATTTGCCCATTGTGGTGGTAGTAGTAGTAGTAGTAGTAGTAGTAGTAGTAGTAGTAGTAGTAGTAGTAATAGTAGTAGTAGTATGCAGCTAAATAGTCCAATGAAGTGGGAAGATAAGAAACACAAGAATAAATCTCTTTCTGTATTTCAAAGGTTATTTTACAGCACACAACAGCATACTTAAATGCAGCAGCTTAATGCTCTCTAACAATAGATCTCACTTTCAATATCACAGCAACTTAATGTAGCCATTTGCTGAGTAGTAAAAAGATTGTTTTCAAAAGGATTTCTCTCATGAATCAAATAAAGAGATATAATCTCAATGGAAACAAATAGTAGAATTGCTTAACTGTAAAGGGTACAATGAATATGTAGGGAGTTATCTTATTGTTTCTGAAGAAAATCTCTTTGTCCTCCTTATATAATAAAAGTGCTAATGTTAAATCCATTCATGAAAAGACTTTGGTTTTATTTAACTCCACAAGAACTCAAATTGTAGTTGTGTTGTGTAGTTCTGAACCATTTTGACATGTCATACATTAATAGTGGGAGGATGGGAGGGGGTTGAGGGGAGCCGCAAGAAACCAATAAGCCAAAAAAAAAATGTTATTTGCTGTTAGTCACAGGATACTCTGTTTCCAGCTGGTGCATGTGTATTTTCTGTTTACTTTGCAATCATACAGCGTTATCGTGGAAGAGACTGCGGACTTAATGGGATTTCCTTGTTTCAGCTGTTTAAAGACAAAGGATTTATTCACTACATGCATAGCCTAATTCCATTTTATTCCGTCTGCTGTAACAAATGAATACACAAAATGTGACATACAGTACGCAAAACACACATCCTGCAAATTGCACGGAAGACACGTGCATGTGTGTGTGTGTGTGTGTGTGTGTGTGTGTGTGTGATTCCATGCCTCTGCTGATGCCTCTCACGAGGGAAGGAATCCATTTCCACAACATGGCACAATAAAAGCCCGGAAAATTTACGAATTAATTAAAAGAACAGGGCTGCGTTTCCCGTTCCTCTGAAGTGAGCTCCAGAGACCGGTGAAACGGCCCTAACAAGGGTCCCAGCATGTGCTTCTTGATGCCTCTTCACGAAATACATACGAGACAAAGAGGGGACATGGGACATGGGGCGGACTTTCCAGCAGGGATCATTTTAGTTCTTAAACTGTGCTACTCCCCCGCTCAGCAGAAAACACTGTCACTGTGGTCTACATGCAGTCTGCTTTTCTCCTCAAAAGTAAGTATGTAATTCAACCTGCTCCGTAGTATCAAAATGTCAGATAAACACTTGGTGCCACCAGCTAACGTGGCAGATTCAGTCAGCTTTCTGGCAGTGGCGGCGGGAAAATGAAAGGATCGTGCTTCGTGTGCTACTTTTCTAGAGAGTCTTTCTGTAGGAGGGGGGGGGAGGGGGCATCGCCCTGGGTGCCTGAGCCTTTTACCTATCTGCCGCATCCAGCCACCTGCCATGGAAATCACGGCTGTTTCCGCCATATGCCTCAATGTTCTGCCAAGCCCGCTCCGGTCTGTTCCGCCGTGAGCAAATTTCATTATGGGATGGCTGGGAGAACGCAGAGCCGCTCATTAAGGCTATCAGCGTGGCACGTCACCGTTTGTAACACGGAGGATGCAGGAGGTTGAATACCCACGAGCGCATGGAGATCGCTTGACAACTTTAGTAATTGTGTAACTTTTGTTCAGGAGTCTTCTCAAATCCAGACGGAGGTCGTGCTGAGGATTTAGGGTTAGGGTTAGGTCACCCTTTATTCAACTTTAGAGATGAAAGAGCCTGTGAGTTGTGTGGAAAATATGATTACAGAGGAATTTCTGACTAAACTAAAAAGGATATCACAGGTCATGTCAAAGACCCAATCAGGAGTTTAACCCACAAACTAAGGGTGTAGGTTTGTGGACTACGGTTTTCAAGCCTTGAGTTCAAAGTTTTGGCTGTCGCCATCTTGGATTTTGGCTGTCGCCACCTAAACAGTGAATGGAAGTGACCATATTTGGACTGCAGAGGAGCGTGGTAGCAACGGTAGCAACGCCTTGGTAGCGACCTGTCAATCATAAGGTGGCCACACCCTAAAGCATGCCCTTTTGTGCCTGTTTTACTCTAAATGGGACCATAATTCACTAAATGAACACCATGCTGTATTGAAGAAGACTTGAACTAGCGGATTGAGACCATAAACTCATGTTTACAATGATTACTTATTTAAGAAAGACTTTGTTTTGCAACCAGAGGAGTCGCCCCCTCATGGCCAGTAGAGAGAATGCAAGTTTGTCTACTTCAGCTTGCCTTCACTGTTCACAACCAGAGGTTGATGCCTGATTTGACCATTGTTCTGAAATCTTTGCACAATGTATATTAATGTGCAATTATGTACCTTTTGAAAGAGGATTCAACACATCCTCATACAAGTGAGAAGATTAATTAAAGCAATAAAAAATTCCTCCTTGCTCAGGTGAATAACTACCCTCACATAACAGCAAACGCCTACAGAAACAAAACCGCTTGATACTATTGTTAAATAACTCACTGAGACAAAATAAAGGATATCAATTCAATTCTGATCTGCGTTAATCGCGTGTAAACACAGTGACTCAACGACACATGCTGTTTTGGCTTTTAAATGACAATCCTAATCTGCGGCGGTGTATGTGGAGCTAAGCAGCTAATACCCTCCTGGCAGCCTTTTTCTGGCACACAGCGGGCTTTAATAAGACAGAGCTGATCCACGACAAGATAAGGCATCCTCCACTATCACCCATGAGCCAGTCTTGCGTTGCCATGAGCCAGTGGCAGTGGTCCACTAACATGGTCAGCGCATAGCCAGATGGAGCCGAGCCACGGGGATCAAACGGCGAGTTCTGCCATCCTGCCAGCTAACACTCACCACCCTCTGACATTTCACCGCGGCCCCGCTCTCCATCTCCTCACTCTACCCTTGAAGAAGAAATGAGTTCACTTTGCTCAGGTATTAGAGTCGTGGGGGGGAGTTGATCATGAGCACCGCAAAACAATAATAGCTTATCCTCCCGCCTGTCTTTTGCATTGTTTACCCACGATTGTTTCCTCATTTGTGTCCTCATGCGAGAAGGCCAATCTGTGGCCTGAGCGTCGGAGAGGCAGAGTTTAGCCTCACTGTGCTTTAACGTGATGTTCACTCAGCCATGCCGGTGCCATGCACCCAGAGCCATCACAGTGCATTAAGCCCTGGATGCTGCCTGGCATTGTCTCACTGGACTGCAACTGCAGACTGCTTCGAGTCCTGAGGGTCCGTGGACCTCAAGCTGGCTGAGGAAAGGGAAGTCAGGGTCAACCAACGTGGAAAATTATTTTGTAAAAAAAAATAGAGGGGCAGAAAGAAACGAGGAGAGTTTCTTGGCAGAGAGACAAACCTGCAGTTTCGGCCTTTTGACTGGTTTAATAGATGAAGCGTGTGAGTGATGCATGTTGAGAAGTGAATCCCTCACCTCTCTATAAACGTTTGTCAGAGATGGACGAGCTACAATGTTCACCGATCAATATAGTTAGTTATGTACCGGCTTCAACTGTCAATAAGCCTGTGCTTTTAAGGCGCATCAGTGGTGCATTCTTACTACGTTTCTGCGGTGAGAATAAACAACACGGTCGGGTTGGAGACAAAACACAAAACCACGATTTGTGGACAACGTTTTACATTTAACAACTTAATCAGCCGAGCAGAGTTTGGCAGATCCCGGGCCTGTGCTGGACCGACGCTGGTGACGGATTAAAAGGTGGTTGAATGTGGCATGGCCTCTGGTCATTAACAGGAATCCACTGCAGGCTCACATTACTAATACTGCACCCTGGTGTTGCCCAGGAATTACAAAAGAGCAAGCTAAACATATCAAATGTAAATACAGAAAATATGGGATGGCTGAAATTGAATAGCCAGCCAGATGAAAATAATTTTATTTTTAAACCAAATTATTGCGTTCAGTAAATTCAAAGCTTAAAATCTTAAAAAAAAATATTCATTCAGAAAACTGTCTCCTCAGACTTTGAGAGCAAACACCAGCACCTTTTCTTCAACCACAAAAATCCAACGTTCTGCACTCGCATTGAACCTGGGCCAATCCAACAATGTGGATGAGAGCGCAATCACAATGGAAGTGCTGCGTTTTACAGACAATCACAAACAGTGAAAGTGTTGACAACTGTTTCCCTCCAGGAACCTCCGGCGAACAGCAGTAGCAGTAATCACAGAGGGGGCATGATGGGTTGGCACTCAGGCACGATGAAGGGCATGACTTCACATCCAAATGACCCACACCAGTAGTTATCAGCTCTGCACTGTTAGAGAGGCAATCTACACTGACGTCTGCCCTCATTTACCACGATGCTTACGGAGATTAAAATAGCCAAGCAGCTTCAACAAATTTAGAGAGCCAAGGGACACAAAGCTAGGGGCGGCAATCATTTGTGGAAACTCTGCTGTCGTTGTTGTCTCTTTGCCGGTCCTTTATTCGAAAGCCAAGACTGTCCTTCTCCCGTGACCCCAGGGTGGCACTCTGTCAGGCAGGACCGACACCAAACCAATGTCTAATGGCTCTTAAGCCGTAAATATGGCCCCAGAGTTGACAGTCTGGATCTACAGTTCTCCATTACCTTGATTCATTCTGCCACAAAAGGAGTGACTCTGCAATGTATTGTGGTCAACTTAAGGAGGAGATTTCAGAGGGATCCACAGATTTGCCCCGGTGAATTGCAAAGTGGCTGAAGCCAATCTCCCCTAATTACCATCACCAGGTCTGCCCCAACAACCTGTTACAATAGAGCACCAGAAGAGGCTCTCTGGTGGATATTGGAGTAAAAAAAAAAGGCTTTTATAAGAGGCTCAGATAATTTAAAGTGCATTTCAGCACTTATGGCAGTTCCTAGTGCGTCCCCTTACTGATAATCCAATTGTCCTTTCTTTGCGCTGGGCTGGTGTGCACATATTCCTGGAGGACAATAATTGAAATATGGGGCAAGAGTGGGTCAGTTCAGCGGCTGGTCTACCGGAAGGATGCTAATGCCTTTCAGCAACATCAAACATGCAAAGTGAGAGACGGGGTTGATAAATATTTCACTGTTTTCCCCCTGAGATGCTTATCTTACACATTTTTGCCATTACGACTCTTACTTCCTGAGAGTACATCTGTTTGTGCCTGCAGCTGTGAAGATCCTGAGCATTTCCAAAAAGATCTCAAGATCAACAACAAACTAACAGATTCTCAAAATAAATAATTGAAAAAGTAAAGCAGTATGCATATACTGATACCAGCGGAGCAGAGTGTGAATAAATCACACGCCAAGCAGATTATTCGAATAATATTGAAAATATGTGAAGCGATTTTTCATTAATTTCAATGTCAAATTAGAATTTTCTACTTTTATGTCAATTAAAAGTAAAATGGAACATAAAAAATAGAGAATCAAAGTAGTTTCTATTTGTTGCCTTTGACTGGTTGACAGAAAAGGAAACCAGAGCTGTCAAATTTGGCTAAGAATTATTTTTCAAATATCTGTTCTTAAAAAACACATTGGTTTGAAGTATTCAAATCCATTTTTACGCATTATGTCCATCACTGTCAGTGAGTGAGGCAGCACAACCTGTTTCTATTCATTTATTTCGCTCGCTTTAAAAGCACTGTAATGGATGACTCCAATGTAAAGCCATCCGCCTCATTATTAGATGGTCGAAGCAACTCATGTATGAGGAAGAAGGTCTGCCTTAGGAGGGTGGGTGGGGACACACTGGACTTTGACTCAGGAGACCGCTGTCCTTGTCCCCTGAGAGTAGCAGTTATTTTAAGCCAAACCACAATGTTTTCCTCAGCGTGAGTGCTTTCGTTGCATAAGTAACAAGACAAACTAAGTAAACCCACCTTGGAAGTTAAGTTTCATAAGAGACATATAAGAGCATATAACCAGAAAGCGACACACCATCCCACGTCCCAAACTGATGCTAGAGGGGTACTTAACGCCTCGTTTGTAAGCAGAGGGCCTCTGACCGAGCAGATGAGTTGTGAGTGAGAATGTGTTGGCTCAACTGATGGGAGCGTCATTCACTCTGCAGGTATTTTGGTCATAAAGCAAAGTGGTATCCTCGGAAAAAAATTGAATTTTTGACCTTATGATGGGTCGGATGAAAGATGGGGAGATAAAAGTTATTCAAATCCTTTCTGAGGGGAACATAACTGTCTACACCAAATTTAATGCCGATTCATCCAACAGTTGCGGAGACATTTCCCCACAACCACAAATATTAACCTCATACTACATAAACAACTTACTACTTCGTCTGAACACTGAACATTTCCATTATACTGAGCATAAATCATGTGCCGCATCATTTCTGGGGAGATCATGGTGCTTCAAAATATGTCAGTAACTCCATATCATTACAGGAGAATAAAACAACAGGATGCCGAGTGTCATGCCGTCTTTGCTGCGCATGGTTGTCTGTGAGTCTCTCCCACTGTTTATTTACAAAGACGTGTCATTAGATTACACCACCGAATATGCAGCTTTAGAGAGTCAATCTTTCTCATTGTTCTTCCGCTCGTGAAACACGGGCTGCTGTTGCAGTGGTGGCCAATTAAAGCGCAGATTAACGTTGTTGACATAGTATTTATTTATACAGGGTAGTGGGTGCCCGAGAAAAAGAGATGCACTCCGTGATGTTGTGCCAGACAGTGGGACTTCATTACTACTCACAGAAGCAGCAGAGAATAATGCAATGTGCTGACATTGGGGCCTTGCTCTTGTGACAAAAGTTATCGGTTAGTGTAATGTAAAAGGCAATGCTCTGGGGGGCTAATGAAAATGTGATGGACACTTCTACCCCTTCTGCCTCCCTTTTCTTTCTGTGGCTTCAGCTCCAAGGTCACCTGTCTGAGCCTTGGCCCTAGTTTCTCAATCCCATCCCAGCTTAGCATGCAGACCATCCCAGAAGCCCTGCAGACCACAGCTCACTGTCACGACAGCGAGCTGCGCAGCAGGGCAGGCCGGCAGCTATAAAAACAGGATGTTGTAGAGCGAGGGATGGAGACGGGGGCAAGGGGTAACGGCAGGCGATAAAGCAAGAATGGTGAGTATCGTAGCTCAGAGGGTATCCAACACCTGACTGTGTGCTGACATCATCAGACAGCGCCTGGGATTTTCTCGATGATACATTGAGGAAATATGCCCTCATGTCGTACACTGCTTCTCGTGGCTAAAACAAACAGCTGTGATGTCAAAAGGCTGCTGATGTACTGTAGAACAATGTGCAGCGCGGTGCAGCCAGCGGCTATCTAATACTAGTACATCACACATCATTGACAACTAATCAGAGTGAAATACAACCATCAGTAAAAGTACTATAATTTATTTGGGCAAGCCTACTAAAAATACTGAGAAAAATAATAATATATATGCAACCAAGTGTAATTTAATTCCTTGGACGGCGTACGGTTCACTTTTACAGCTCCGATGCAGAAAGAGGACGGCCTCCCCCCACTGCCCCGCATCTGGTCACGCTGGCTTATAGTTTGTCACAGACCTCAATTGCAGATAGTAAATGAAGCCATAAATTTGATGGAAGTCCATAAACAGGGCTTTTAAATTTGCATGCTGGTCTTCCTCTCCGCTGAATAATGACAGGGAGCACTTTAACACTGGTAAGATTCAGGCAGATTCCCTTTTTGGTATTTATTTCCCAATTTCCTCTCATATCATCAGTCTGCATCGCATCACTTCCTTAGCACGTTCAATAATTTCAGAAAATGGCCTGGCCGCGATGCAATCTTATACCGGAGCTTAAAAGGTGCATGTTTGTGTGTGTGTGTGTGTGTGTGTCAGCACGTCTGAGCCTCAGCAAAAGACCTTGTGAAACAAAATGGCTGCAATGAATAAAGAGTGAGTGGGGTTTATGAATAAATAGAGGTAGATCACTTGTAGACCGGAGTGATGGACAGATAGATGAAGCGTTGCCTGCTGAGATGGGGAGCTGATTTGCACTCTGTATCCCTTCAATCCCTCTGTCTGTGGGGGAAAGTGCCGTCTCAGCGTGTTGCTGGCAGGCGGAGGCAGCGGGGGGAGTATCCACGCCCACTCACCCGAAGCACCCTCCTGGCTGGCCTGTCCCTTACTGTCCGTCACAAGCGCCATGCAGAGGGTTCCAGCAGCCAGCAGCCCCGCTTAACATCCTGCACATCTAACATATTGCATTTGAAATCTTTGCTGTCATGTTTTGTAATTTGCATCGGTGTTACATCATAGTTGTGCTCCCTTATGAGGAAAAAGTGCTCCACGCTCCGTGCAAACTTCACTGATATGAGTATTTACCCGGATTATTTTCCTTTTCACTAATTTAATTGCTATTTTACAAGTGGCAGCAGATAGAAAGTCTTGTTTTCACTCTTGTCCAGGATTCTTGACTGAAGCTCATACTGTATGTAAAATGACATCATGATAACACAGTTTAAGGACCATTTTCACGTTCCCACCCTATCACCATGAGTGTGTTTCCTTTGATTACATTAAAGGTCGCCTGTCATGTGTAATCTGTTTGCCATCTTCATCTATCCAAACTGGAGGGAGTCTCTATGTCTGTCCTTTGATTTTCCTGACAGCCGTTCGTCCGATCGACTTCACACGTGGTTGCTGTGTTGCCGAGGACCGCGGTGGAAGCGCGGTGTTGGAGTGTGAAGCTGTTTAGGATGATCGGTTCTCAGGAGAGCTGCGAGCAGCGATGCCAGAGGCCAAGTAATCGACATAAAAGCAGCATGATTACTGACCATGTGTGCTATTAGTGCTATGGAGCATTGTTGTTGGGAGTGGGTTCCGGTTTTGTCTGTATATAATGCATGCTGGCCAGGAAGCAACCTCCGGTTCTCAAAACTGAAGTGCCAGTGTGAAGTGCCTTGAATTTTTTTTTAATGATTTCAAATGGACAGCAGGGGGCGACTCCTCTGGTTGCAATAAGAAACAACTGATTTTGTAGAAATCTATAGGAAAATGACCCTATATCTAATGTATTAACCCACTACCTCAATTGCGAATTTCTTGTTATTGTCTACTTCAAACGAGACGCCGAGTTCATGCGTGACTCTCAGCCGAATGAGTCTGTGGTTGCCTGTAGCAACAGCAGCTGTATAAAACACAAACAGAACATTCTGGTGTCCTTGTAAAAGCCCTCAATCAATATTAAAAACATACTCATCTGTGATTATTATCTATGCCAACCGTTAGCGTATGTTAGTCTACTACAAGCACCCACGGACACATTCGGCTGAAAGCCAACCTGTCGTAATGAATAGAAATGGAGTCCGCCGGTGGAATATCCATTCTGACAACAGAACATGCAACAACCAGACATTTTGATGCCGGTAACGGTTTTGATTCGATGTTTACAGCTTGCCAACTTGTTTGGACGACTGGGACAAAAACGCCACCTCCGTTGCCAACATGCTGATGGATATTTTGGATCTTTATGTTGTACTATTTTGGGACAGCAAAAGCATTTTTTACATCTGATCCACATGATAATTTTGTTTTAATCTCTTGAGCATCTTTCAAGTCATATCATATCATTTTAATTAGTAATTTGCAAATACGCAAATATCACAACCTCGACAAATGGCCGATAATCACACTGTAAAGTAAAAAAAACAGCTCTCCTGATGTACAGGTAAAGACTGTCAAGGAAATTGATTTAAAAAAAGAGAAGAAACACATGAATAAGTGTGCCATTACACTAGAGAAAACGAAAAAGAAATGGCTTGAGGAGGCAGAGACAATTAAAAAGCAGGGAGGATACTCGGCACACTGGTCCATGATTAAGCTAATGGACTGCCAAAGACACTGAGATCTCAAGCCTCATTTGTCCGCTCCAAATACGATTAAATGATCAAATGTGTAATTATTGCATTGCCACTTGTTGCTCAAAGTCGTCTCTTCGTTTGATCTCCGTCCAGCCGCACAGAAACGAGATCAGTGGGACTTCACCTCCAACACTGTATGCATGTCTGAATCCCTGACTCACCTTTGTAAGTACACTTGTCATTTATGAAATCATGCCCGAGTTACGGCCCCTGCAGAGTTGAGTTAAGTGCTAACGAATAGCCGAGTGCTGGAGGAGGGCAGTTTCATCCTTGAGTCACAAGGAAGGCTAAATAAACTAATTAAAAATATTGCTGGGAGCGTGCTGTGTTCAAGGGGAATGGGTTTGAGCTTAATGAGTGGCTTAACATCAGGAAACAGAGCCGGAGGCACAAACACACAGAAGCCCTGTGACAAAGCTTGTGTGACTTGCCGCATCACCTTTGCTATTTAAGTCTCTGTCCGTTTGTGTGTGCTTGTGTGTGTGTGTGTGTGTGTGTGTGTGTGTGTGTGTGTGTGGGCGAAGGAGAAGGAGTGTGTATCCGTCCTGTGGTGAAGTCGGGGTGGACGGTTGGCTGCTCTAATCACAATGCGAAGGAGTCTCTAGGTGACTGGTACATCAATCTGACATGGCTCCTCAGGCAGCTGAGAGGAGACAAGGCCCCGCCAACTAGTGCCATGCCATGTGATTCATTATGCCAGTGGGCAAAAGAAAGAACCTCGCTGCATGGCAAAACTGACACCTGAAGAGGAGGTTAAAAGGAAGGAAGGCGTGGAGAGTGGGGGGAGGGGGGGGGGGGATGTAAAAATGTGAAGAAAAGCAGCTGAAATTAATTGAATCCTACAGTTAGTTCTCTGCGGAGGCCCTTGTTACTGAAGGATCACTGCTGTGTTTGTCCTCCACAATATGACAAGGACGGTGTCACCCCGCGGTGTACTGTAAGTTGCCATGGTGTTACTGTAACGGCAACGCGGTACACAAAGAGCGACCCGGCACAAAGGCCTATAGGTTAGCCTCGCACATGGGAGTGGTGAATGAAAACCTACGCAAAACAAAACAGTCATTTCAATCATTGTGTGGCTGAAAGGCCGCCGTGGTGTTGTGAAGTGTTTAGAAATTGAGCTATTATAGAATGTTAGCTCATTCCCCCTTAATACGGTTTAATAGGTTTATTACAGCTCTTTTTGTGAGTCAGTGTTATATAACATTGTTCTTTAAATGGTCAAGCCTGAATGGAAGATAATAATGTCAAAGTGACCACTTTATTCTCATTTAGTATGAATCCTTTAATGGAAGCTACGCAGGCTAAAACCCCCTCATTTCCAGCAAGAAGCAAGTCATTCTATAAAAATGGAGGGTTGTATCCATCTGGCATGTGAGTCACTCGCAATCCATTTAGTTTGCACACATTTATGTCAAAACAAGGCTATGGACCCCAACCTATAAACGCAAGTAAAAAAAACACACTACAGCTCATTTTCCACTGCTGGAACTTTGGCCAGACGTGGCATCAAAGACATGCACTGACCTCGTTTCATAGCAACATCTGTTCAGCTACGAGTCGTAACGTTACAGAAAATCAGAGCCGAGTTGCTACTGGAAATATCCTCATGTTCATCAGCACCCTCCGGGAGCCCGGGTGGGATTCTGGACCACAAGCATATTCTTATTCTTATACTTCTGGTGCTGCGAATCTCTCTTTCTGAGACTCATTCAATATGCATCTCAATGCAGACTCAATAATTCAGAGCACCTTTAATATATTTGAGGCACTCAGTTTAATGTGATTCAATCCGGACCCGCAATGCAATTTGTTTCAGTTCTACTTCAAATATGGTTCTGTTTGGAGGATCCCTCCAGAATATATGAATCTAAGACTCTTCCCAAACACAGAGGCTGTGCTGCATGTGTTGCTATTGTTTGAGATGTTGTGATTCCTTTAAAACTGACTTTAATCCACCACATACTGCATCACAACCGTAATAATAGCGCACAGAGAGAATCCAGAGAAGCACATAAACATCAATTTTGAAAAAATGTGAAAACTCTCAACTGAATTTTCAACATTCTCATACATTTCTTCAGTATTTTATCCAGCAGAGAAGATGTTTATAGGGTGGACTGCACATTGTTTCATATTTAAAATAATTTGATGATAATTTCCCCCCGGTCAAACTTCTCCATCGGACCGCTTGGCCTCGTGCCGTCTCACCTGCAGACCCCAGCTCCTAAAGAAGATCCCCGTCCTTGTTTGCTCAGTGTGATGCTCGGCTCGGTTTCCAGAGAGGAGCAAACAGACTCGACAGCAAACAGAGCGAACAGTTCATAATCACGTCACATGCCGGCGCGCTCTACTGTCTATCAAAGCGATAGAGTGGCAAAACCAACGCGCCGTAAAAATGTTAAGTTCCGCGGTGATAAAAATGAAATATAGCCAGACAAAAGAGGGAATTATGTGCTTACTCCTGCGAGAACACATACAGGTTGTCTTTTCAAAGTGTCTCAAGTGAATTGGGGTTTTTTTTCCATTACGGTACTCAATTAAAGTATAAATAAATAAATAATTAAAAACAACACGGAGAAATGTGGCACTTATATTCTACCTCACATCTGTCTCCAGAGGATTAAGAAATTGTCTCATATCCTTACCGTAGACACCTGCTGCTGCCCTGCAGGGCTAATGTCACCTTCATCTTCTACATAATTGTGTGTGTTTCAGCAGCTGTCCCGTCACACTGACAAGCATCGTGTCACACACACACACACACTCACATGCATGCATGCATATTCTCTCCCTTTGTCCCCCTTCTGTTCTTATTAGCCCTCAGGCTCTGTCCTATCCCGGTGTCATCGGTGGAATGCACCTGCAACATGCCATTATACACCAACAGCATCTACAAGCATTGAAGGAGTCTGAATAATTCATCGTATAATTTAAATACACATGATACCACTGTTTTAACATCTCACAGCTCTTTTTCTTGTTAAGGATCGTGCCTCTCAGCGACCGCTCCCTCCAAAGAATATTAAGAGTGTTTTGTCTCCAAGATGGCATACATTGATCACGTGTTGTCAGACGGGAATGTTTCCCATGTTTAATGTGTTTATCCTATCAGTGTCTTGCGGTGAGTAATTCTAGCCTATCACGGTTGAAGGTTAACCTCTGTGGACGTTAACCTTTATTTCTTTTATGGCAAAGTGAAAAATGTCTCAAACATTGCATTTAAAATACTTGTTATGATTATTCTACTTTTTGCCTGGATCCTATTTTCTTTATTTTTTACGGTTGTGATGATTAATTGAGGTCCGGTTTGACAGAAAATACCTTTAATTTGAAGGCAGAGCTGCCCTGCAACACACGCTCAAGGCCAAAGCAAGGTGAAAGCTGAGAGCATATCGTTCAGCAACACTGATATCAGACCTGAACCTGCCTACATCCTATTTTCTAGTGTAAAATGCCTCCCTTCGATATGGTCAAAAAGCGACTTTAAACAGATGCACCAGCAGAATCCGGGACGCAGATCTGTGAAACTGTGGCCACTATTTTCATAGATTGATGACCCCCATGGATAAAGGGGTGCAATCACTACCAGTCACTTCATTCATGCAATAAATCCTGTTATTCACCTTTCACTTAGCTGCTCCTGGCTGGAATTGAGAGGAGGATCACCAGATTCAGGGAGACAGGTTAGCAGGGCAGGTGGTTAGATTACAAAGCAACTTAATAAAGCAAAAAACAAATGCTGTCCTGTTTTTTTTATCCTTTTTTTTTTATTATTCCTAATGCCATCAGATTAAATGTTACAAAAAAATCTCTGTGATAACCTAATATCATAGAGATGTTTTTTTCTTTCAAAATTGATCAACACTAATGCAGAATCACAAATATAGAAAATAATTAGATCTCAGAGGTTGACCTGCAGTGATGCAGTGGTTTTGCAACAGGGTGAAACAACTGAACATCTCATGTTCTGCACATTTCCAAAAGCCTATTGGGAAAACTATTTACATATTCCCATGCTCATAAACAACGGCCTGGGGGGCAAAACCCTGCCGGGGTTACATCATCGCTAGTAAACAATTCTACCTCGGAGATGTTGTTTTCCTACAGCCTCCGCACGCTACTGTCCATAACCCATGATCCCCTATACTGTATAAGGTATATATTCCATACGAGTTGTTTTGAAGACTTTAAATCCATCATTTCTAACCCTCCACATCTCCTGAGCGAGATAGTAGGTTGTTTTCCTCTTCAGCTCTTTATTTTCCCTCATTTTCATTTCCCCTCCTCTCTGCCACTTCACCGCTGCCTCTGTATTCCTACGTCTCATTCTCGTATCACGCAGCTCCATTGCTGTGCTCTCCACCGGAGCTCAGTGATCACTACATTCCCTCCTGCTTCTACGTTAGTTTGTAGATCCTAAAAAGCAACATGGGGTTTTCCTGCCTCCATATAGTATTTACTATCATCGACTCCTTCTGCAACCCGACTGCACCTATGGGATGATTGTGACGGCGGTAGCGTACGCACCCCAAGGCTGTGAGATATTGCACACTGAGGCTATGCCTGTTTAATATTGAGCGCTACACAGTGTGTGGCGAGAAGTTTTTCTCTGCATAAGTTTTATGGCTGTGCACAGGTGGAGGATGATGATTGCTTCATTTAAAGTCTTAATTATGCTTTACAGGCTCGGAATAATAACCGAAGCATTAGTGGACCTGGACCAAGGTCTAACAAGGCTGCAGTGAAATTAACCTTAAGGAAAAGAAGTGACTGAACCTTAGAAGACAACTAAAATTCAAACTATCTCTACAGAAAAAAACAAGAAAAAGACAAATGGATAACCTTTCAATGATTAAATTGATTGCATACATTTTTAAACAGTCTCAATTTCTGTACTTGCCTGATTACATTATAAATTATCTATTCATATATCTGTCATAACATCAAGATACCAGGTTGCATAACCAAGACTGATAAAGGTGAGACGCTGTTTGCATGCAAAATACTAAAAGTATCAAGCTGCATGCCAGGTGTTACAGCTTTTTGCATGGTAATTAATTTTTACAGCGCGGTTTGCACAGCGATATAACGTTTCATGTGCAAGGGGGATGAAAGAAAAAAAAATCCTGAAAAAGCTGTTGTGTACTTTTCACATTATCCAATTAGTTCTCTTTATTCTGGTAAATCGTGAGCCAATACCAGGTCTGAAAAATGTTGAAATATTTATGTGTAGGATTAGTATTGTAAATTCAGTGATGTGTTTATCCTGAGGATTATTATTATCATCCTTATTATTTTCCTCACACAGCCAATGAGTGTGCTGGATTTATACCAGGGTTTGTTTAGTCAATGACCTGGGTCAAGGTAGGAATTTAACTTACTTTGTCTTTTCTTGTATTTGTTGACTTAAATATATAAATATTAAGTATCTTATCCCTGTTTAAAACCCTCTTTATTGTGCCGTAAGTAGTAGTAGAAGTATTTTCTCTGCTGTCTTGATGAATAACCCACACACTCCATGGTTTCAACATTTTCGCTTTCCATTCTCTCTTCCAACCATTTCCAGTTTGGGAGACGTGGTGCCGGTGTGTCCGACGTCTCCCTAATTGGCAAATTAATTGGGGTCACCCATTGAAGAAGACCTGTCTCTATGGCAACATTTCTGTCATGCTTAGAGTCTGGAACATTTTCAGAGAGTACACAAGTCAAGTGAGCAACATCGACTAAACACAGAAACAGGGTTTTTTTTATTATTATTATTTCTCAGTGCTGCAAACATGTCAAACCAATGTGGGCTATTGGAGTCGTGCAGACAACACCTTACTGAAGCTGTAGCCAGCAAACAAGAAAAAGAAGCCTCGTGTGTAAAGTGAGGGTCAATAAAAAGCACTGAGCTGACTGTAGTATTGGATTTCTCATACAGAGGAGGGTGTCAGCGGGGAGCTTTTAAAACACAATGCCTAATGCTACAAGGGGTCGTTGTAACGAAGGATGGGGAGCAGACTGTCAATCACTGGAGTCAAACGGCTGACATTTGTGTAAATGATCATTATGTGGGATAGTGGGGCCTACACACAAGCATATGCTGCACAGCATTAGATGAGCAACCCTTCGCACAAAGTATTAAGTGGATATTAATTTTCCCAAGGGTGCTCATTAATGATCCAATTCCCCATCTCCTGATCCTCAAGGACCTGGCAGGATTCCTAAGTCCATACAATGCACATGCAATGTCATTCACCTGCCTAAGATACACATGTGGAGGTAAAAAAAAGAAGAAAAAAAAGAAGAAATGCCATAAACACAGTTGGTGCATTCGATTAAAACAAAAGAAATCAATATAGCATAGATTTTTCATGATGATAAAAACTGATACGGAATTAAAATAGAGCCCGCTAAGCAGACAAGTGACATTTTTCTCAATATTACCATGTACAACTGTGCAGCTGGGAATAGGAACAAACAACAATATACTAAATGTAATAAAATAGCACTTGCTGAGAGTAAAATATTCTACTTTAGTTAGAAAATTATTCAACATTACTGTTTAAATGTCAAACAACTTCATAAAATCATTTTTGTGTTTTAAACTGCTCTCGGCAGATTCCCACTTCAGTTCAACAAGTCAAAATATGTATTTCAACCAAAGTTATTTGTTTCTCTCCGCTCTTCACTGCACACATTACCTGAAGTACTTCAATAACCTCTCATTGCTTTATTCAAAAGGATCGCAATGATTAATAGCATGCTCTTAAACGCAGCTCAACCTCCCTTGTGAGCGCTAATCTATTGCCAATATCAGATATATTTCATCCTTTATCAATCTGTTGAATCAGCTGTCATTCAGTGTGTTCCTGGCAACGGGCCGAGCTGATTGGCATGCAGTTGACTAGGTGGATTGTCAGGCACATGCCCTGCACTGGTGAGCCATAGTCGGAGAGTCATTAACACTCAACAAGCACGGTGCAGCCCCAGGGCACCCTGCTCTCTGACAGTAATGCATTCTAATCTTGTCAGCCCATTGAGAGCTTCAGCTACATTACAGATAACAGGAGCTGAATCAAACACCGCTGTCTGTCAACATCTCAGATCAATCAGGAGCTAAAAGTCTGTGGGGCAGCCATGCGTGCACTCAGGCCAAACACCATTAATCCGAGTCGAAGAATCAGACTTCAGAATCGCGGGACAAGTCTGTCACGTGCTGAGAAGAAGGAAAAAAAGAATCAGTGCTGTCTACTTCTAGTCACAAACGCATGCGATGTCCCAAAAGTGATTTAAATTAATGTCCTTCTTTTGCACATCCGCTCTGCACAGAAGGAAGCTGGTATATTTTATTCAGAGGAGTGTGTGTGTTAGTGAGGCTCCAGACAGTGGTGAGAGCAGGGGCACGAAGTGGAGCTGAGGCGGGTTTATTTTAAGGGTTCTGGCTGTGCATTATTCAGCAATCCGCGTGGCAGAGAGTCAGACATGTCAGGCTCACCTTCTCCAGCATCATTCCTCCCTCTTTAATAAATAAAATAGCATTCCCGTTCAGTCCTAATTAAGCAGCACAAGCTCAAGCTATTAGTAGGTAATGATTACTTGGAGAAAAAAAGAGGCAATGATCTCAATAAGCACTAACCCTTCAACCAAGCTGTTAGGATTTTTAGTGGGCTTTTTAGCTGAACAAGGGTCTGACGCATCACTGCAGTATGTGGAGCAACTCCCCAAACACGTGGAATAAATGCTTTGTAAAACAAAGCAAAAAAAAAATACTGATTGAAATAGATATTAGCCATGACTTCCTGTCTGCTTCCGCTGCATGATGTACATGTGAAGTGTTTCAGGTAAATTCTATCCGTCTGTTTCCATCACTTTACATTTCCAGTCATCCTGTATACATAAAGCGATACTTCAGACCATTAAGTAGATTCATTATTCATAAGGAGATTATTACTTTGCTGGTTCACTTCCCATAATTGTCCTGATATTTTTTCCCCAGTGATCCACGGGTACAGGAAGTGCACGGGAGGGAGGATAAACATCATAAATAATCCAAAAGATGTCATCAACGCAGACATGGCTCAGAATACGAAGATGTCCCATGGCAGACAAGAGACACTGACCACACAATACATAATGTGTGCCATAGCCACACAAACTATTGATCAGAGATAATACACTTGAAAGAGATTTTGAAACAGTAATTCATTACATTTCTTTAAGCCCTTTATTCTCTCCAAAAGTCTGAAATATACATGCGATCCATCAAAAACAGAACTGAGTAGAAACATAGTGCAGGACTACTGAAAGTGAATTTTCAGTGAATACCACTCTTATAAAGTTACAAATTACAAAACAAAGAACTGTGTGTTCAATTTAAGCCTGGCTAGGAATCCAACAATTTTACGCTTTGTTCATTTTCGTCTATGCCAACAATTGGTAGGAAAAGTTCTCAAGAACACTTTACAACAGACTGCTGACTGTTCTCTCCCCACTGGGACATCAACATGACCTCTTACAACACCCGAATGGAAAAAACACACCACTTACTGAGCTGTCTTTATTTCAGATTTTCATTCCGGCTTTTCTAAAAACATTTCCTGTAAACTAATAACCACTAAAATCTGTTAACAAACACAGCTAGGAAACTGCAATGCAGCTGAGGTTTCATGTTGCTGTTTGAATCCTGAAGTCTTAAAGGGGAACTCCAGATTTTACACATCAAAGTAGTAGTACCTGTCAATCAGAAGGTAGCCCCGCCCTAAAGCATACCCTGCTGTATTGTCTATTTGACTCTAAATGGTACCATAATTTATAAGAAAGAAGACTTCAAACTCAACTCATATTTACAATGTTAATAATAACTCAAGTGAGTCGCCCCCTGATGGCCAGTAGAGAGAACGCAAGTTTAAGGCACTTCAGCGTCGGCTTCACTTTTCTGAACTGGAGGATGCCGCTTGACATGAGTCTCACAGACTGTCAATAGCAGTAATAAGATGTTCCTGTTTATTAAAGAAATAAATATAAATTAAATCTTGTCTGCAGCTTTGGTGGAGACATGTTCATTTGCCTCAAATGAAGATGCATCTGTGCTGAATCTTAAAAGTGATAAACATTTAGGTTTAGGCTTCCACTTTCATCACATTTATGTATGTACAAAGCTCTTTAAAAACAGGTCTATATAAAGATCAGTTGAACTGAATTATATTTACTGATTATGCTGATATTTAATACATTTTTAAACAGTTAGATGAATATGATGAAAGAAGCTTTTACCAGCTAGAGAGAAGAACACAGTGAATATGTTTTGTGTTGAAAGAAGCATTTAGTGAACAAACCCAAAAGTTAAAAAAGGAGAAACTAAGTGTCTCTGTGGAGTATGTGGCTCTGTCTCCCCGACGGTTTGTCCATTTAGAAATGTCATCGGCTCCGGGACTCCCCAGGATGCCGCCTAAAAGCTTTACTACAATGGTCTTCCCCTTTTACAGACTGGGCTGGCAGCTAGATAGTGCTGGGTTTTTGTGTACCTGTGGTTACCAAGAGAGTCTGCGAGCAGAAGTCTTTAAACCAAGGCGAGGATATGAGTTGGCGACAGCCCTGGGGAAGGCTATACGGCGCAACGCAGATAAGAGCTTCTCACCGCAGCACAGAAGACGAAAAAGTCAAAACAGCACTCAAAGATGAGGACATGACTGAGTCACTGATGTGAAGTGGATGTGGTGTTATTATATTCATCCATTATTAATATTTTTAAACAGGATATCTTAAAAACTAGTCACCAGCTTGTCATGAAGCCTCTGACTGCTCCTGTAGCACTGACATCGGGTCAAAACTTCCCTGGGACAACCACATGGGTTCATGATATTATAGTGTGTGTGGATTGTTGAGGCTCCAGACTTTTAATTGTTTCTTATGACCCTGTTGATTTTTACTCAGATGAGCCAAAGTTTTATCCAACCAAAGTTTTATAAACTTTATCCAACCAAAGTAACTCTATCAGGCACTATCCTATAGTGTCACTTCCAGGTGGCAAAAATCATGACTTTGCACAGATTATTTCCTCGAAGATTTGGGAGCACATCCTGCTCCAAAGTGGACAAAGCTGTTTGATTCTAACAACCCAATGGAGGCTCTCTGAATAGCAAAAAAATCATTATTGCTTCAGTTCAGGATGACTTCCACAGAGTGAAGGACTAATTGTGCCCTCCATGTAGTGAAGCAGACTGTAATGGCTGTACAGCCCATCTGACTTTCATGTAGGTGGCTGGAGTTCTTGTTCTGTCACAGACCTGCAATTCATTATTTTACATAACTAGACTTCCCTAACCTTAACTTAGTGTTTTAGTTGCCTATGAACTGGACCTTATTATAGTGTATTTGAACATGCTCTTCCCCTAACCCTTAAAGTGACTTTAATTGACTTGTTTTATAATAATGTATCAAATGAAAATGTGAAAAACAATTTTGACAATGGGAAAGGGGTCGCTTGTCACAGTGAACCTACAGAGAATTATCACCTGAATCTGCAGCTCTCCTCGGCTTTACAGAGCTTTATATTGAGTTTCACCTGCAGCAGGCAGCTGTTTTCTGACAATAAATCAGTTATTGCAGGTTTAACTGCATGGTGGTTGCCATGCGTAGGTATTGTATAAACCAACGTATGTCCAGCCTTTTTTTTTTTACTTTTTAAAAATGTCCTCTATTGACATTCTTGTCAATCAGGTTGACTGCTGTAAAAGCTAAAGATGCTTTAAAACACACTCACATCCTCCACACTTTGTAAATGACACTCATCACTTAAACACCTCCACATACAACTGCATAATGAGACATTGCTTAAATCAAGAAGCCCCATAATTAATACCAGTTGGTGCTCCATATGTATACCTCCAGGAGGATGCTCGACGATGTTACAGCAAAGTTGTAATTATGCCATTTTGTAGCAGCAACACTGGCTTCTATATTGAATGTAGCCCTCAGGCCCGCGCTGGATGTGGAGAGGAGACATGGTATCTCAAGGTAAAAAGCACAAACTTCAGGGTTGATACTGTATGTAGCTCATTAGATGGAGTTCCTCAGGGGACCGACTTGGGATAGGATCCACGCCGGTGCCTTTGTTACCGCGGGGCAGGCGAGTCACCAGGGAGGGGGAGACAACAGGGATCACAGGAAACAAACAGCGCAGCCAATCAGGACGCTCTCTGAATTGCAGTACATGCTCCCGTATTCAACTGACACGGCTGAAAGATGGTCTTCCTCACTCTCCTAATGTATGTCATTAGTGCAGAAACCATAGAGAGGTAGAAGAGGGCTCAATGGAATCAAAGCAAAAACAACATGACGTGTAATATATACAAAAAACAGACCGTTCAATAATAGAAAACAATTCAGGTTTTCTATATTTAAGATGAAAACTGCCCATAATTTCTGGTCTGGAATTGTAGACAATAAAACAATACAAATAATACACGGTGGAGTCCCGTTTCCGGCGAAATAGATACTGTTGATCAGGTGGTTGTGCCAAAAGACTACCGACCGCAAATTCTTAGTCTGGCGCATGACTCCAGCTTAGCTGGCCACCTTGGTGTTAAAAAAACGTATAACCGTGTGTTGCGCAACTTCTTTTGGCCTGGATTAAAAAGCGACGTGGTAAAACACTGCCGCACCTGTCACACATGCCAGATAGTGGGAAAGCCCAATCAGCCTGTTCCTCCGGCGCCCCTGCATCCAATTCCTGTGCTCGGGGAGCCGTTTGAACGCGTTTTAATAGACTGCGTGGGTCTACTGCCAAAAACTAAGTCTGGTAATAAGTACATATTAACAGTCATGTGCGCTGCGACGCGGTACCCTGAAGCCATTCCGTTACGCACTCTCAAGGCAAAGCCAGTGGTTAAAGCTCTCATAAAGTTTTTCTCAACTTTCGGGTTGCCGAAAGTTATTCAGAGCGATCAAGGCACCAACTTTATGTCTAAACTGTTTGCTCAAGTAACCACAGAGCTAAATGTTAGACATGAAAAATCGAGTCCTTACCATCCGGAGTCCCAAGGTGCGCTTGAGAGGTTCCACCAAACATTAAAATCCATGTTAAGAAAGTTTTGTTACGAGTCCGACAGAGAGTGGGATGAGGGCCTCCCTCTCCTGTTATTTGCCGTGCGTGAAACTCCGCAGGAATCGTTAGGTTTTAGTCCCTGCGATCTGATCTTCGGACACACTGTGCGCGGACCACTCCGCCTCGTTAAGGAAAAATGGTTATCCGTTTCGCCCAAAGTTGAACATAATGTGTTGGACTATGTAAGTTCCTTTCGTGGGCGTCTTCTTAACGCTTGTAAATTGGCCCGTGAGAATTTGGCACAAAGCCAAGTTAAAATGAAGTCCCGTTATGACAGGAAATCAGTTCTTAGAGTATTTCAACCTGGTGATAAAGTCCTTGTACTGCTTCCGTTACCAGGATCTAGTTTGCAGTCACAGTTTTCAGGCCCATACTCGGTGGAAAGACAGATAAGTGACACAAATTACGTTGTGCTAACACCCGACCGGAAAAAGAAATCCAGAGTCTGCCACATTAACATGTTGAAACGCTACTTTTCCAGAGAAAGTGATCCTCAGATGACACCTGCTGTCCCTGCGGTGCCTGTTTGTATTGCTGTTTCTCCTCCGTATCAGCCCTGTGATGATGGGTTGGCAGAGAAAAGTGGTCTGATGCCGGTCGCTCGTTTGAAAAATTCTGAAATATTAAGTGATTTGGAAGGTTTCTTGCTTCACCTGTCTGATTCAGCCCGTGCAGATATCATGTCCCTAATTGAAAATAACTTGTCGCTTTTCTCTGACCATCCCGGACAGACCTCTGTTCTGTTCCATGACATCGATGTGGAGGGCCACCGACCCATTAAACAGCACGCCTACCGTGTTAATCCGACTAAACGGTCCCTGATGCAGCAGGAGGTAAAGTATCTTGTCGAACATGGTCTAGCTGTTCCCAGTGCCAGTGCCTGGAGTTCTCCGTGCGTTCTGGTTCCAAAATCTGACAATACTCCTCGGTTTTGTAATGACTACAGAAAAGTCAATGCGGTCACTAAACCCGACTCTTTTCCACTCCCTAGGATGGAGGACTGCATTGACAGAGTAGGTTCCGCCACCTTCGTAACCAAGCTGGACCTGTTAAAAGGTTACTGGCAAGTCCCTTTGACGCCACGCGCTTCTGATATCTCTGCGTTCGTCACACCCGACGCGTTCCTTCAGTACACTGTAATGCCATTCGGGCTGCGCAACGCTCCTGCCACTTTCCAACGTCTGATGCATCGTGTGTTATCAGGTGTTGAAAATTGTGAGGTTTATTTGGATGATGTGGTTGCCTATTCTTCCACCTGGGCCGACCATCTCCACACTCTGTCCCTCATTTTCAGTCGTCTCCGCGAGGCCTCACTCACCCTTAACCTGGCCAAGTGTAATTTTGGCAGGGCTACTGTGACATACCTGGGTAAGCAGGTAGGACAGGGGCAGGTGCGTCCGTTAGAAGAGAAGGTACAGGCAATTATTGACTTTCCAGTCCCACAGTCCAAGAAAGCGCTGCGCCGTTTTCTTGGAATGTGTGGCTACTATCGCGGTTTCTGCAGAAACTTTTCCGATGTGGTGGCTCCTCTCACCGGCCTTGTTAGTCCGTTGAAACCCTTTATTTGGACTCCCGAGTGTCAGGCTGCTTTTGAATCCGCTAAAGCGTTACTCTGTAGCGCGCCCGTCCTCGCTGCGCCAGACTTCACACGCGCATTCAAACTGGAAGTAGATGCCAGTGCGTGCGGCGCAGGTGCTGTACTCCTGCAGGAAGACGATCAGGCTATTGACCACCCAGTCTGTTACTTTTCAAAAAAGTTTAATAAGCCACAACTAAATTATAGCACTATTGAGAAGGAAGCTCTAGCCCTCCTGCTCGCCTTACACTACTTTGAAGTATACCTCGGTTCCAGTCCACAGCCAATCCAAGTTTACACAGACCATAACCCATTAGTCTTCCTGTCACAAATGCGCAACTCCAACCAGCGACTTATGCGCTGGTCCCTTCTTCTGCAGGATTTCACCCTGCACATTTATCATAAGAAGGGCACAGAAAATGTAATAGCTGATGTTTTGTCACGCTGTTCGATTTAAGTGGGAATTAAACATTTATAGGGGAATGTTTAATTCTTGGGTATGGGAATGTTACGACCAGCGTGTGTGTGTTGTGTGTGTGTGTGGTTTTTCGGGACTTGTTGATTTTATGTAAATTAGGTGTGCCAACGCCTGCTGGGGATTGGAGGGCCTTCTTCCCGCATGTCGACGCTTGATTGAGAACAGGTGCTTGAGGCTATATGGAGGGAAGATGGCGGGCGGCAGATGTCGGCATCCTCCTCAACCTCCAACAGCCCACGTGCCATGTTCTTTGTTAGAGAGAAGTCTATTGTTAGAAGTAGGGTCTTGGACTGCTAGAGTGGCTTTGTTTTCTCCTGTGTTTCGTTAGTTAGATAGTTTAGAGCTTGTCTTTTGTTTTACCACCTTTTAGGTGAAGTAGGTATTTATTTTTAAGAGTAGTATCATTTTGTTTGTCTTTTATTTGCAGTCCCCCCCCGAAGTTGTTTTGTTCAGTATTCTAGTATTGTAAATAAATCCTCCTTTTTTACTTGATATTGGCTATGTGGATCCTTGGGACTTGAGGAAGATGTTACACCCATCATGTTACGCCTCGGCCCCCTAGACGGGTCGTAACAATAATTAAAGAATGTGTTTGTTTTTTAAGTCCGTATTAATTATTGTCTTTTTTTTTTTTTTTTTTTTTAAATATAAGCATATTCGTTTAACTTGCAGACCAATCAACAGTCCAGGCACCACACAATAATGATTTAAAGCCATTTCTGACCCTTACATTTTTAATGGCCAATCGATCAAACTGGACAGACAGTGTATATAAATGAAAATGTAAAGCACTGAATTAGAGAGTATTGAGAGCATGCCCAGCTGTAAATTATGAAGACATGGTGCTTAATGGCAGACGTGGCTCCCAGGGTCACCCTTTATTAAGGTTGGGTCCTCATAAATCTATTCCATATGGAGTGCTCATTGTCACCGCTCGCTGGGAGACCTTTGTAGGGACGGGGGGTGCAATGCAGAGTCCCGCAAATCTCTAAAATAACGAGGAGGCAGAACTGTCAGGGGCATTGGCTCATAGAAAAAAAAATGAAGTAAAAGGAACACATCGGGAAATGTCAAAACTCCCCAGTGGGATATAGCAACACTTCCAAGGAGATGTGGATCACAGTGTTCGTGTCACACGGAGTCCTAGACCCTCGGACATTGTGGGAAATCTGTTTAATGTCTCTCTAAACAGATAAAAATAGAATATATCTTTTGATATCAATGTCACGCTGCAAAAAGGGCCACGAGACGGCTTAATGTGCTGTAAAAGCGACAACGCTCGGGAGTCAAATCAGAGGACCACTGGTTCATTTCACGCTTGTTTGGAACGCGATAAGAGCATTATAGCGAACACCAACAATGTATTTGATGACGACAAAGAAAATGTTTTTTTTTTTTTTTTTTTAGACATTTTGAATGGCAACAAGACAACAAGATACAGATCTTTAAAAGACACTTTAAACACCAGCGGAGGGAGAATATTTTTAGGTCCACAGGGCCCGATTTATGAGCTGTATCTCTTTTATTGCGGCTCTATCTGAGGACACTGATGGTTGGTATTGGAATTTATTGAGGCAGAATTGACCTCCTGATACTTGGCGGATGTTTTATGGGTCACCAATATGGGTCGCAGGTCATGAATTACTACCAAACAAGCCCACATCAATGAATTGCTATCCATCTGGGGACAGGGAAACAAAGTAAAATCACCTCAATGCCTTCGATGTTTGCATGACTCATGGCCTGTTTTCAGAGAAGGCCTGTTTAACGGCGTGTCAGAAAATATGCTTACGGTGCCCAAACATGAGTTTAGCTGAATGGTACTTTAAAGCTGCACTCGTCAATAATTTTTTATGAACAATTGATCGTATCAAGGGCCTCTCTTAGTGATAGAAATTATCACCTGACGCTGTAGCTCCCCTCAGCTCGACAGAACATTTTAGCAACTTTCATCCCATTGTTCTGTTTTTATAGCGGACTACTTTACTGTTTTTGGTTTGCAGAAAGTAAGTAACGTAAGGCAACAGATTTTAGGGAGAAACTTGGATGAACCCACTCTAACCACCCAACACCAAACAGCTGCAGTAGCAAAGCTAACTACTTGAGGACGAACATTGAGCTTTTAACATCTAAAGAACCAGAAAGTCCCCCCTCAAGAGTTGGTGGAGACCAAAAACAGAGCAAAACGGTTACTGTTTTCAGATGTGAAAACTGCACATCCCAGGAGCACCTTCAAAACCTGAGCCATAGTTGTTCATCAAAATAATTGTTTTATCTTGAAAGAAAAACCCATCTACTGTGAAGAAGATCCTCATTGAGATGAAATCATGAACAGAAATGTGTCAGCCTTTCAGAATTGGAAAACGATAATTGTATTGAGGCTAGTGGAGCAGAAGCTAGTTTCAAAATGGTGAGGGACTTAGTGCTCTATATACCAACATGATTAGGAATGATTGATAAAAGGTTTGTGCCCAAACAGTATCCTTTACTCTAACCACAAAAAAGTGTCAAATCCATCCAACAATCTGCTCCGATTCTACCAGTCAAAAAGCTATTTATGCAGTGTTATCACCGTTTCCAAACCATCCATGGCCCATTTATTGTATCTACTACAACTATTTTCTGTACCTCAATACAAGACCATGCTCTATTAATTCTCACATTGGCAGGACTTCAGGATCACTGCTTCCTACGGGGAATATCAAGGTCTCGGGGAGTGCCAGACAAACAAAACAAGAAGATGTACGAAGTGCTCTAAATATGATACTGACATTCAGCAGCAAAGTGCTCCGTGGATATCTTCTTCCAAATTTAGCCCGTTCAAGATGTCACATTATTGTGTTTTTTTTATTCGCTGTAATCTACGGTTTGAAGACATGTGATATCTACAAGTCTAGCAGGCATCAGCCCTCACACCACACTCCTACATGAAGTGATACTTCTGTTTGCATTTCAAGCAATCCAATCTCTATTATCTCTCTACAGTCCCTTACATCCGGCACATAGAAGTTCTGTCGCTCTCGTGTGCAAGCGGCATGATTTATTTATGCGAGTGTCTCTCTGGAGAATTAGCTGTTACTCTCTTCCTCCATCAGTAAATGCAATCTCACCACAATATGGCCGCGGTAATTTGTCTTTATTTAAGTCCCTTATTTGCTTTCTCAGCCACTCCTGTGTGGGTCATTCACTTGCAGCGTGCCAAAAGCTATATATATATATATATATATATATATATATAAAGCAGGTAAATCACATTACCAGTGGCTGACTTTTTGTTTAGTTTGGAGTATTCATAATGTTTTAAAGCAAAACACTTAAATATGGTTAAAAATATATAATACCACAAAATAAAGGTATGCATATTGTTGCTTGATATAAATAAAAGAATAAAATGAAAGAGCCTTAAAATATAAAAATACAATTTGAAATAATTTTCTTGAATCTACAACCAGTTTGAAAATAATAGCAATGTTTTCCCCCTCTATTAGTAAGTCAAAGGAAATGTATTTTCCAGCCATTAAGCGGAGTTGCATCCTGTGCTTATATGCTGACAATGTTGCCTAGCGCTCTAATATAAATTCACTTGAGTAGCTGCAGCCTGTGTAGGTGTGGTTCCGTTCCTGCTGCGGTCTGACCTAGCGGTGAAGACTGGGCTTCTGACTTGAGGCGCTACATCTCCGGACTAATTACAGCGAGGGTTGCCAAGCAACTGCAGCAATTGGGGCCTTGCGGGTCCAGGGGTGGCCCAGTGGTCCAACCAGCACTAGTCAGGTCTGTGATGGATGTTCATCTGCCCCCGGTGACCTTCTGGCCCTCCGACTTAGACGGAGCATCCGTGCTCCACGCAGCCTGCTGGACACCGTGAGCGATAATACAACGGAATATATGAATTTGCTGGCTGACGGAGCACGAATACTGTTCCAGATGTATTGAATTTCAACACACATACGTGGGACTTTGTTGAGAGTTTGCTTTTAGTTGAACTCCCTTATTAATGTTGCAACGATCTGCACCAACATAAAACAACATTTCTGATGATGTTTTCTCTCCTACACGCTATCGTTCCACACGCTTGCGTCGCCGTCCCGTGTTTAGCCTCCTCGCATGGCAATTACGAGGCTGTTTTGTCTTCACATGACAGCATGGACATATTCAACGCATGCCACCCCTCCTTCCCCCGTGCCCTCCTGTTCCTGTCTTATTGTCTCATCCCCCGGTGAGTTATGTCTCGCGCAGAGAGGCAGACAGCAGTCCCAAGACCCCCTCCTCGTAATTACCATCCTTGTTTTTACCACAGGGATGCCAACCAGCTAATTACTGCGGAATAATCACATGTTTGTCGAGACCCCTGCAATCCTGAGTGCGCAAACTGTGCGTCTCTTGTCAGATTGTCTCGCACACATGGACGCACGCAGCCCGTCTCCCGCACTCTCAGCGATATCACAGAGATTCTTCTGTTCACAAAGAAAGGTGGTCATCTCTGCAAATTATTCTTTAGTGGTTGTAAATGATGAAACATGAGAGTTCAATAGTGTTGCCAGACAGTCTTGCACTATTGGAAGACTGAGCAAAAAGCACAATAAGCATCCATTATATGCGGAGTGTGCCGAATACGTTTGAGGTAAGCCCGGCTTTTGTGGAGCGTTTTGTGTTCTCCGGTGGGTGTAATGGCTGAAGATGCTATCTTCAAATGGCCACACACACACACACACACACACACACACACACACACACACACACACACACACACACACACACACACACACACACACACACACACACACACACAGACGTGAAGTGCATGCTTGACCTTTTTGCTGTGAAAAGCATCGCACACACTGCCGTGCATAATTAGTAAAGTGGTTTTCAACACTTATAGTATGTGAGTGTGGCAAAATTAATTTCCCTGACAGACACCAAAAGCTATATATATATCTGTGTGTGTGTGTGTGTGTGTGTGTGTGTGTGTGTGTGTGTGTGCTACTACATATGTACTGTATGTATTTTATAAATATATAAATATTCAGCTCCTTAATAATTGATTTAATCATTCATTTAGTTATGTCAAGATAAGGAATGTGTACTAAAAGCTCCGTTCGTTCATGAGCTTTGTCTATTTCATCCTGAGCTTTTGCATCTCTCTTTGAATGTTTGCAAAGGAACCATGTGAAAAAAAAATTGCATCACATACACTGATATTCCCACTAACTTCTCTGGCTGGAGGGCGTTCGTTGTGTTTCACCAAAACAGGCTGTAAATTCTTACAAGGAACACGCCAATGTTACAGTTGTTGTTGATCCTGCTGGGGTGATATTCCAGTGGAACCACGCAGCCTTGTTTCCAAGTCAGGGCAACAAAGTTTAGGAGCTAACTCAGTTCAGGCAAACGGGTGAGGCAGTAAGCTAACCAGAAAACCGTTTAATGCACCACTGCTGAAGATCAACAGTGAACGACAGAGCACACAAAGTGGTCTTAAGTTGGCCATGTTGCATTATTTGAACATGTGAGTACCCATAAGAATGTGGCTTTTTAAATATGCAAAAACTAAAGTATACATCAGAAAATACTGCACCTCCATTTCATTCTACAACTTAGTCGCATATCACATTCTGAACCAGTTCTTATCTTTTTTTTTTCTCACTTTCACTGTTTTAATTGTTTTTAATTGTTTTTATTTTCTTTTTGCTCTTTTAATTTATTACCTGCTGTAAAGCACTTTGGTACGCCAAAAGGTCTGTTGTAAAGGGCTGTATAAATAAAGTACATTTACATTTACATTTAAAGAAACTTGCGAACAACATGCTTCAAAAAAGTCGTGAAAAGTCTAATTAACACCGTAACGCTCACATTGATACCACCTCTAGAACTTTTCTTTGTTGCATTAAATCGCTTATCTTTGAAGCGAATACAAGCAGTTATTGTCGTCGGCTCTTTCTTGCTTATTCTATAGCAGAAACACACCCTATCATAATACATCATAACTATGTGACATCAGCTATGTTTAAGAGAGTAGCTGTGAGTAAAAACGGGAAAACGTATCAAACAGTCAAGATCAAAATGCAGCTACTAACCCAAATCAGCGAGAAGCACACACACACTCACAGAAGAATAATCAGACACGTCCTATAAAATCACCAAAACATTGTCGCATTGGCAGTAAATGAAAGATCCCAACACTCACAGTGAGAAGTTGATGGAAAGATGCGTTTCTGGTATTTGTTCATTCATTCAAATGATCAGTGATGAAATACACGGAGCGGTGATGACATCCAACGGGCAATTTACGTGTCAAACCGTGCCAATTTAGCACTTATGGGCTGATACTGAACACCTGCATGCATCGACTTTGAAGATGCAGCCTATTTTTCTTAAGTACTGGAAAGTTATTACGTGGAGAGAGAGACATGAAAGGCAGCGTCCGAGTTCTAAAGTCTGTCCAAGGCTATCGAGGTAACAGTTGAAGGCGGTTGTGTCCTCTCTTTAGGTGGGTCACAGCTACACAGTTCTGGCCTCCACACAACACACAGTTCTCCGGTCAGCTGTGAGGTCCCCATTATTTATATTATACCGTCATACAGCAGGGTCTGGTGCAACGCTGGTGACACTGCAAACTAGGACAAACAAGCAGCGCTGGATGGAACGGTGGGTGTTCTCACATCCTCAAGACCCCCTTCCTCTGTTGATCTGCCACTTTAACCAATTATTCCCTGTATTCTCGTTAGTCTTTTGTCCCCACCCTGTCCCCAGTGACCCTCCCTCCCCTCAAACCCCCACCCATGGCTCGCCTCACTCTCTTCTGACCTCCTTCTGAGGGACTGTGGTCCTTGCAGTACACACGTCTGGTCATTAATAACACTCTCTGCTCTGTTTTTCCTGCCAAACAGAGCAGTGCTTTGCTGTCATCCTGACACAAATTAATTCCCCTTATTTATCTTCTGGCACCAAGGCCGGCATAGGCGGAATAACTGTTTATGGGGGGAAAAAAGGACAAAGAATTATAGATGGGGTGTTCTTGATGACAGGGCCATTTGTTTCTCAAATAAGACTCAAGATTAAGTCCACAACAATCATTTTGATAACAGAAATCCTTTGTCAGCTTTCTTCTTTTTAATCCCCAACTGAGCGAGTTGTGTGGGGTAATTGTGTTTTATTCCCATATATGCTATAATGGATGTGTGTATTGTGTGTTTCACATTACACGAATTGTCAAAGTGTCCTTAAGAATATTACAACATTGTTCAAAGTGACACTTTCCTGATGAGTAACCTGCATTTTGTATTCAAAATGTGTTTTTAGAGGGTGTGCTATGGTTGAAAGCTCTGTAAAAAGCAAGTAAGTGGACCTTGAGTCCGATACAGACCAGAAGAACTAAAAGCTGCAGTGGGAATGACAAAATCTAACGCGCTTGCATTTCAACAGGACCATCTCCATGACAACCAAGAAGGTCTATCTGCCGATGAACACCATGTTATATGGTCGAAAGCTTCGGAAAAGAGCTATTAATCGGATATCTGGTCCCGTAAGGTACTCACGTAAGTAGCTAGTCACGTGACTTGTTTGCCACATAGCGTCGTTAGTGAAGTTAACATCAACCACGCTCTTTTCCTAAACTTAACAACTTTTACGAACTATTTTTCTGTGAAGACAGAAGTTTAAAGACACGTATATTGGCGTACCGTCACTGACACGTACAGAACCGACGCTAGAGCGTTACATAGAGTGAGAATGTTTCGTACCTGCAGTATCTTAAGCCCACAGTCTCGTAAATATGGCTGGACTCTATAGACACAGCAGACGTGAATGTCTCTCTTTTTTGCTATAAACCCCTAAGTGAAATGTTAATAACGCTAAATGTCAATATAAATTATTACTACAGTCAGGTCAAACAAGCCCCGTTCCTCAGGAATCCTGCTGCACATCGGTTGTGACACAAAGCACAGTGTGGACTACCATCCACCTCGGTGTATATATGGGTCCCACAGGAGCAGGAGCACCAGCATCTCCTCATTCAAATCTAAGCTGCTCCAGCTCCTCTGACAGTGAGAAATGGATTTAATAGCCAGAGAACAGCTTGTCAGCAGTCTAAAAAAACACAATGTTAAGAGACTTTAAAAAAAAAAAAACCTCATCTCTGGATCCCCACGGTATTACAGGGAGGGATATTTGAAATATTGGAAAATACCTATGTCAACATTGAGTTTTCTTTCTCTGTAATGTATATGATTCATTGTCTATTCACTGTGAAGCCCGCGTGCGTAGATGAATTACACGTATAATGAGAGAGAGCACCCGTAATGTATAATAAATTAAAGCCCGTGTTTGATTGGATCTGTTGCGGTTGCTGTTGTGTTATACTGCTGCTAATTACTCTGCAGTGCCAAACACGTAATGAAATGACTCACTGAAGTGGCGTTTGATTATATTTTAAAAAGCTGACGGGATGACAATGACTGTGCCTTGCCAACATTTTCCAGCTAAGCGTACTGTACCTCTAAAATAAGCACACGGTTGCACGGAACAAAGCAGTCGCGCAATCGAAAGGCACACAAAGAGGAGACGAGGCAGACGAGCCCAACATCCTGCCCTTCAGAGATGTATACTTCACTTTTCAATTTCCCAGAGCGGTATCTTCATAGATAATACAATATTTTCTTTCTTCCTTCCCAGGGAGTGCTCGGAGTGGTGTGAAATAATTTCACTGATAATGTTCCTCGAGGTGCACTCGAGGCTCGTGCATCGCAATACCTGCACACGGAGAACTTTTGGGGAGGGAGAGGGGAAAAAAACCCTGATCGGAAGTGCATCAGCTTTATCACTGCTTTAGCAGACTGGAGAACAAACAGCATTCAAAGGATGTTGTAGCTTTGTTATCAGGCACTTCATGTCGCAGTGCACCGCAATACTCTTCATCAGAACGGCGTTAAAATGAGGCAACGTGAGGAAGGTAGGTCTGTGGTTATCTGGCTGTTGTCTCTCCGGGGGAACGGCAGGCAGCTCAGGGGCGTGTTGTGATATTTCACACTTAATGATGTGCAAGGCATCCTCAGCTCTTATCTCCGGGCCTATTTCAGTCACTGACACAGCCTCTAAATTACACAGCAAATGGAGCTCCAGCACTGTTAAACGCTTCATATACTGTTTCCTCACAATCACAATACTCAAGTTCATAGAAATATCTTCTTGACAGAAGATTGTCTTCCTCTACTATACGTTGTTTTTTGCTTGAACTTTCAAGATCAAAATCGAATCACTCCTTTTTGAGTTTACGTTTGCGTGCAAATTTGAATTCATTCTTGCTAGACTTTGGTGAGCTATTGCATTCACAAGAATGGAACGGACGGACGATCTGAAAACATAATAATATTCAATCAAGGTTTCGGCCGTTTGGGGAGCTTCATTTTGACCCAGTCATGTGAACTTCGTATTCAATTTACATGCACTTCGTTTTAAGTGAAAATGTAAATCAAACTAAGCTATGCGGCCTGATAATGACAACATTTTTGTTTAATGAATCAGAAAACAATACCATATTTAGAGCAGTGTTAATCCCTAATGGCTGAGTCATGAGTTGTTGTTGCATAAAATGTCATTCAGTTTGGAAGTCAAATAAAAAATCTCTTGAATTATTTAATGTTTTAATTCTCTACAAATTGGGGCAGCGTACAGTTTTCAGAATTAACTAAAAGAACATTACCTTCCTCTAATATCATATATTTGTTTTATTAGATTTGCTTATTTTACTTAATTTCTGGTAAAAATGAGTTTGTTTTACCTAAATGTCACTGTTGAACTTCAGATATCAGCGAGTCGAACCCAGAATATGAAATCATATGAATATGATTTTCTGAACATTTGCTGCTCTTAAGGGGATGACTTTGTTGAGCTCTGATTTTTAATTTCCTGTGGGTGAAGTGACCATTTTTAATGCCAGAATTTAATTTCAGCAAGTAAGGAAAAATGTGTGTGATCTCAATCACGGTTGAAATAAGCCCTTCTAGCACACCTCCACATTGTGATGCTGCCTGATAAAATCTATTTTTATGTAAAATCTCATATACTGTAGCTTTACTTTCAAAAGGAAAATGCTGGCAAGACTTCTTCAATGAATCACAATACACTTCCTGACAATGCCACAAAAACATTTCCAGCAGAGCTAAGGAGGATGATTTATAATAAAATAGCAAATATGTTCAACATCAGTGTACACTCAAGACTCCAAAACTACTCAGAGATTGATCGTTGCATGTCCCTCACTAATCTCAGTGGAGGCTGATGTCATCCACAAATGCTGTTTTACTTAGCAGGATCAATGTGCTGCAAAGGCCAACTCTGCTGCTATTCTGTCAAATTATGTGCTCGCTGCTTTAGAGGGAAATCTGCCCCAATCCCACAAGCTCAATTTTATAAAACCAGAGGATAAACAACAGCTGACTGCGAACAAAAAATGAAAATGTACGATCCAGGTTGGATCGACTCAGCCGGCCACTTTAATTCTCGGGAGCCTTGCTTTGCAGCGCACATTCATGGGAACATGAACATTTTGACAACTCCCCGGCGACCTTCACCTAGAAGTTATGGCCTCGGCAGCGCCTTCTGAAAGCAATATATTTACAGTTCATTATGGCGTTCCCTAAAGGCAACACAGAGTTTATCAAGCACTAATAATACCAAATCCTCTCAAACACAGAAAGGAGCTCCTGCATAATCACTCCAATGTAAGTATGTCCTTTTCTTTTAAGATTTTAGATTAATGATTAATATTAATGAGTAAGAATTTAAAAAGAGATAATATTGTTTAAACATGAATAAAAAGGCTTGTTCTATCAGTAAGATTCTAGGAAAGACAGGGTAACTCTAGGTTAAAATATCTTTCAAGTTCCAACTCATTTGCTTGACATTATATTGTCCTTTGTGTTGTGATGGTATCTTTCTTTGTAAGATTACCACTCCTCCAGTAGCTCGATTGTAGGGAAAGTTATCACCGAGGCTGGTGCAAAACACACCTGTTATGGTGATTAAGACGAGGAGGATCCATGATAGATTAGGAAAACACCAGAGGGAATAACCACGGATGGAACAATAAGTTTCATCTGTAATTCATTAGAGGTGCGAATGCCACTGGAGAGGAGAGATGTGGATGATAAATTGGCACTTTTATCTAATGGAGTTATTAATACTGTGATACATATTTAACTGCATGAGGCGGTACTGCAATTATTAGCTGTGAATCATCAGCATTATCAGGCATGCCATGACTTACACCAAATGCTACCATTTCTTACTCTGGTTTTTAGTTGATTATTTGCAACGTGATGTTAATTTGATCAGTAATGCTGCTCACCGTGCTCTTGTGAATTTCCTTTAACAATTAAACCGAGAACAGAAATATCGCTGCCATGTGTGTTGGTACTCCAAGGTGGATCTCAACCATAAGTCAAAAAACTAGAGTGCACCGATGACTAGAAACGCATTGATACGGCAGCTATGGCTCAAGTGGGGTCATGTAATCTCCCTCCGTCTTTCATTGGCTCGTTCTCTCTCTCTGAGGATGTGTGGGCGACGCACAAGTGATCTGAATCTCAGGAGCGGCGAAGAAAAAGCCACGGCAGGAAATGAAAGAGGAGGGCAAACGAATAACAGAGACGGTTGAGTCTGCTGCATCCGAAGTGAAAACATGACTTAAGAGGCGCAGCAGAAATAGCCACTAATAAAGGAGGATGGTTGGATGAAACCACGCGGATCTCTAGTCCATGAATTGCTCATTTTCATGACACTTTTTTTTCATGTGACAAAACAACTTAATTAGGACGATGAAATTGAGCAACATATCATAATATAATAGTTCCATGATTTCTTCCTATGAAGGCACCTTTAACGCCTGTGCGGCATGCTCTGGACTTTCTTCAATGTAACATAGATGCTTCGAGAAAATGCTCAAGGAGTATTAAGTGTATGAAGACAACCCTCCCCAAAAAAACAACCAAGATATTTTACTTAAACCTAACTAAATTATTTTGTTGCCAAAACATAAGGAATTGCTTTTGTTTTAATTTGTAACATTAACCACATATTTACGTTAGCAGAGCGTCATAGTTAGAGCTCAGGTTTGTATAATACGAGGCATCATCTCAAAAGTCACCTCCCTCCTGCTAAAATATGAGTAAACTATAGTTATTGATAGCAGGCCATTTTTTGTCCATTAAAATTCATGACACCTTTAACAACAAAATGTGTCTTCCAAGTGGCATAAATATGGTACTCTGCTTATAATTAAACAAGGGACAGGAGCAATTTGTTAAACAAAGATGAGCCACTCAAAAATAGAGGTTAATGAGATGCCACTTCACTGGGATAGAGGAAAGTGTTGCATTGAGCTGCTCACTATGCGTTTATGCTACTTTTTCTCTATTAATAAGATACTCCTACTTATTTTCAACACGTAAAAAAGAAATATTTATAATACACATATATATAGGGGTTGCAAGTCTCCTTGTAAAGAATGGTTCAGTCCCTCGAGACGTGTTGGTCTTGAGCGTAATGACTCTCGCTGCAGACCTCCTGAGACAAATTTCCACTGACCCCCATGGATTTTCCAGGGCACACTCGATTGGAAATGGACTATTCAATTTCCCACAGGGAGCCTTGCCATTTCTACGCTATGCATCATTGAAAAGGCATCCCCGTTCGGGTTTGGTCGGTCGTGAAAGAAAATGTTCCCAGAATGTTATATCAACGCCGCACGAACTCTCAGGTCCTAATTATACATTTGTTTATCATATTTGTTCATTTAAGTCAACCACTGAGATTAATAAAATGCAGCTTTGTTAAGTTATTCTTGTCATATTTAAAGCTATGGAGAGAAATGAGTGTCGATATGTGGACAAATGCAAGGTTCGTGGTAACATTTAATAAAGTGTTTAAAGTGTAAATCAATTATGGTGATCACAAAAGCATCATTCTATCATTTTTACAACATATTCAAAAATATATTCGACATATTTACAAATTGGTGTCTACTAGTCTACATTCTAAAAGGATATGCATGTTAATGTTTGTATTCTTATGCATAAACAGGTGTGGATTTTATTCCATTGTGTGTGCAGACTCAATGAAGATCCATAGGTGGATGTTTGGGTCGGGGGGCTTATATAACACCTAAACACGCCATTGAAGGACAATAGAATGGTGTTTCCTTGTTGGGGAAAAAAAATGCATTTACAATCACCATGGTTTGTTTAAAAATCATCACGTGTGATGATTTTTAATTTGTGTATCATGAAGAAGACATTTGTCTCGGCTGCACCGACCCACATTCCTCTCCAAATTTAGCGGTAAACAGTATAATGCCACCATGAAAATAGTCGGGACGAGGGACGAATGAATACTTTGTGTTGTGCGAGAGATTCCATATAAATTAGTCACACCGTATCCCCTTTCTCCAACATGTCTGGAAAGTAACACGTGGCAGACGTTATAATGGGAGAAGATGAATGGACCATTAAAGATGGTGGAAATAACAATCGCTTTGAAGGCAGCTAAGCCACTGGCTTGCTCTCATAAATCACCCACACAAAGCAGCGCTGCCATACGTCGCTCTGTAAACATGTATTGTGCACATTTAAAAAAAAAATATTAAAAAATCTCATCTCATAACACGTACGTGAAAGGATAAATATGATTGCATATACAGCACATCATAACAACACCTGACAAAAGCTCCTTCAGCGGTGGCCAGTGAAATGGCCACATGATCTAAACGCTGCACTATAAACAAACCAACATGCAAAGGATGCATTTCACAGTCCGCAGCCGAAGCATGGGTATCTCCTTTTTATCTATTTTCTGCTAAGATCCATCCGCTCCCATCTGCGGGGCCAAGAAATAGAGTTTTTCATCACTGCAGTCTCACACTGGCATCGACCGGCGATATTGATCTGGAGCAGATCTCCTTCCATTCTCCCTACCTGGGGAGCCAGATGAGCCTTGTTCATATTGATCCATCCTTTTCTTCCCCCCTACCTTCTCCTTCACCTTTCCTTAGGTTGGGAAAATATATATACGCCTGTCATCTTTTATAATAAATATTCTTTGGGAAAGGCATTGATAACTATTAATCCAGAGCCTGATGCTGTGATTTTGTTATCATTGATGATGTAGACGGGCAGGGATGCTGTTGAAACCTGCCTTCAGCCTAAGAAAGGCTGTCTGTTATGACAGTTCAGAGAAGTTAGTGACGGCACACTAGCGTTTATCTGATTCAAGATGCTGCCGATGAAGCTGAGACTGGCACAAAGAGGCAAAACATGTCTATCAGAGAGTCAGGCAGGCAGGTCTGATGTATGAAAATACATATTTGCTCGTAACAAACCTAATTTGCTCCACAAAGAAAACACTCAAACAACTCCAGGCAACAGGCGGAATGAGTGTATGTCCCCCCCTTCCCTTCATTACTATATTTTCCCTCTGTCTTTGTTATAATCACATGGCTCTGCTTTATAATCCCACTTTATCACACGTATTCTTTCCATATAATACCCAGCTCTCCCTTTCTCTGCCCATTTCCTTGTGCTCATTCTGTGAATGTCTCTTTCTGTCTGCTTTAAGTCCTTTACTCTTTTTGTGTGTCTTCCTGCCTCCCCCTCAGGAGCAGAATCTGTGGTAATGTACTAATCTGTGGTGCTTTATAGTGCGGTCTTGCCAATCTGCCACGTCAAGATACACAAATCTCACTCCAGGCAATTACAGTCCCTTTTTCTCCCGCGCTGCGAAGGAGTCTCTTTTATCCATCTCTGTGAAAACTGCCTCTGTGACCCATCGAGTACAATTACCTTGTTTGTAACAAACACTGATGGCCCTGGGGTGGTGTGTGAAGCAGGTGAGCTAAGCAGTGCAGGCATGAAAGAGCTAAATTGGTATGTAAGTAAGCTTGAAGGAGGAAGAATTCAGTTTGCATGGGATGTTATAATGTTGGTTTGGACAGCCAGCAAGGAAGGCAGTCCTTTATCAAGCTGACTGCATACGAAATCAATATGGCTACGCTGGGCAATCCAAATGGCTTAGCTGTTTAGATACATTATAGAAGTATCATGGATGGAAATAGTACTTGAATATGAAAAGTAGAAGTACTCAGAAAAGTAAAAAGTAGCTCAGTTAAAATGTATTCTGAATAAACTTTAATGCATTACACTAAAGGCAAAGGAGAGCTGGTATATGATTATGATAAAATGGTCATTTTATGACAGAACTAATACATTTAGGCCCTATTTAGCTCCAAAATAAAGTGTATTAACAACATCAGGCTGTCCCTGGTTGTGAACTGCACCACCGAGCCCTTATGTCCAAACCAACAATAAATTCCAGTCTGTTCATAAAACTCATTAGCGATTATAAATATAAAGCCAACTCCCTCATTAGAGCCTTACAACCTGACATCATTGCACTACTTAAATTAAATAGCCTTCCTTTTTTTTATATACACCACGTATGCAACTAGCACACGTGATTGTTGTTGTCCTCCTCTGTACTGTGATGTACTACAATCAATAGGTAGTTGTACTGAGCTGTCTGAACGGCATTCTGCCAGACCTGTTCCCTGCAAAGTCCACTTCAATCTGCTCTGGGTTCATCTTCTCTGCTAATTCATTCTCTTCTCCCACCATCAGCTACTTCATTAAATGCCTGTATGCTGTCGAAAGAAATCAGACACATTTGACATGATGTAGGCCTTTAGCAGATTATATATTTAAATCATGTATGTGCCTCAGAATCATTTGTGAATTTCGAGAAAACTATTTGTTTTGTTTTCAACAACAGTTGAATAAGCACTGTGTGTGTTTAGGAAGTAAAGACAGCAGATTGACAGAAGTAGCAGAGCTTGTTGTTCACCTGCTTATCCACATTGTTGGGATAAAACTGAACACCATGAAACATCATGTCTGTCATCTTAATTGGGAGATTTTTTTTTCAAGAAATGTCAAAAACAGCACTCAGTATCACACAGTCAACTGCAGCAGAAGTTAACGTTTGCCATCAGTAGGCAAAATTAAACAGTTTTGGAAAGGCAGCCAACATGGTTTAAAAAAAACAACCTGCATTTCAGTGCTGGGCACAAACACGCTGACGCTGGAACAATTTAGATTAAATTCATGAGAAAACTTGAACGGCACTCAGAGTCTGCAGGCGATGGTGCATTCACGTGCTCCTTGGATTGTGCCATTTCCCAAGTAGTGGAAGTTGTGCTCCTGATATCAGTGTTCATGAGCTTTAATGTGGAAACAGCTTGGATGCTACAAAGAAGATATGTTTTAATTTAGCTTTTATTTTTGGCTTAAACAACTCTTTTTGAGTCCTTGTGCCAACTTGAGGGTGCGTTCATGTGACTTTTCCTGGTTGGTAAAAGCTGCACAAATACACTAACTCGTGTTAATGAAAGTGACACTAAATGCAAGTAGAAACAAATAGATTAACCAAGGCAAATAACCTCCTTGATGCAGGTACCAATATGTTGACCTAACGTTAGCAGATGTGTTTTCTTGTTGGAAATGAGATCGTGACGGGTTGCTGTTTGGGGGTTTGCAATGGAAACGCAGCTGGGTCGTGCAGTAAATCAGCAATTGATTAAAGTATAGATTTTAGATTTCTTTTATATGCCAAGACGCAATAAAGTCAGTCTTTCCCATAACCCATAAAGAGTTATCATCCTTAATTTGCTTTCACAGTAATCTAGTAGCAGAAACGTTGAAAAATATAACTCTTGCATTGATGCCCTATGCCAGTGCTTATCTCAAATACACACCAAAGCACATATTTCAACTTTGCAGTCATGTCATCATCAGTTACTCTGACTGATGGTCTCACTTCTGATTTAAATGAAAGTTTGATGACATGAAGGAATGAAAGCCATCGACCTCTCCTTCTGTAGAGAGGCCGGGGGGCTTTGGCCTCAACAGATGATTCAAATGAAAGAATTTGAGTGTAGAGAATCAGTTTGGTCAAACAGCTTAGTGCTCAAAGAGACTCTCCAGGAGGTATGGCGAGGAGACAGTGAGGAAGCGGGGCCTCGAAATCACCTGTGACCAAACCACAACCTTCACAAGGAGAATGAGGTGATAGCTCTGGGCAGAAGGTCACCAAACTGTAAATGGAACAGCTATACATTTTCATTATGTGTGTCAGGGGGTATCCAGTCAATATGTTTAGGCATAGGGCATCATTGCATGATTCTTGGGTACATGTCGGAAAGTGATAGATATCATTCTTTAATGAAACTTATGAGGTTGTAATTTCCTCTTACCCTCAACATTATTTTGATAAGTCAAAAATGTTCCACGAGGTTCTTAAAATCAGTCAGTAGCAATGTATTGGAGGTGTGCATCACTAATCACTATTACACTTGGCAACACCATTTATTCATCACACTCCCCCCCCTCACTCTAGCATTCATCGTGTTTCTCACATACTGCTGTGAGAGAACATGAGTAATTATACGTGAGAATTGGCGTTGACTCAATGCGTATATGCACTTTAATGGTTATGTGGGAGTCTACCAATTCTGTTTGGATGTAGCACCAATGTCATGTCTGAGGTCTTTATCACACTACATGACTTTAGCCCTGATTTTCCATCCCCAGAAGTGTCCAAAGACGCGAGCAGAGAGTCTCGCTGGCGTGTTTTAGATACCAGACCAGATTCCTCCCGGTGAAAGATCTTGTAGTATGTGACCTCCCCTGTTGGACCCTGAATGCCAGCAGCTAATGAGGGTTTTAATGCGGATAAAAATGTAAATCAGTATTTGTATGTATTATTTTTTTAAATGTCAATCATAGGGATTTACAGTTATTTAAGGGGGGGGGGGACCTGCTTTCTTTTGAGCTATGGAATTTAGGTCAACAGGAATATTTGCTTAAGCTTGCAAAATAAAGGTCTGCTGAAACACTTCTTGAGGACTTCTCAGCAAAATTCTGAGCAAAAAAAAATATATAGCTGCTTAAAACCTGGAACTGAGCAAAGCTGTGACACTGGTGAGATAATGCCATGGTAAACATTTTCCTCCACCTCCATGTTTATAACTGCTTGGTGAGTTTCTTTCTTCTTGTTTGAATGTGACAGAAATTGCAAGGTAACATAAATATAAGGGCAGCTCCAGGTCTTTCTCTAAGCACTCGACTTTACTTCACTCGTGTTGTGAAAGCTTTGCCTGCTGCTGGAGACAGGCTGTATGTAGGATGTCTTCTTTACAGTGGTTTATCTCCTTTATAGTGGTGAATCCACTTCTGGGTTAACAAGACACCTCCTTTGGCCATCAAAAGTAATGGCCAACTAATCTCGGACCAAAAAAACATTTCATTTTGCAATATCATATTTTTACAATCCCTTTCTGTGCGAGCGCTGCTGATTTGTATGCAATATGAGATTAAGTCAGGCTCTTACATTAAATTGGGAGTTTTCAGACCAGCTGGTGGTGGTGTTACCCATATGCCAAGACCCGGAGATAAACCCAATTTAGTTTTTGTTGAAAAATCTGAGTCAGCTCCTCAAACAGCACTCCCGCTGGCATTTTAAATAATGAGAGTCCAGATGACCATTTACTGTAAGGTGTTATTTTCTTGTACCATCCAGGAGAATCAAGAGCACCGGAAATAAGCACTACTATCATGATTTGAAGACGTATTTTTATCTGAAAATACATCTACCTCACAGATTTCTTTAAAAATAATGGACTGCCACCACAGATATGCTTAATGGTTCAAAGCTGAGAAATTAAAATCCCAGAGGTGTCAGTGGAGCTGAACGTATTTCACTGGCACTCTTCAAGGTTTCATGTGAAGTTTAAGAGGCAGCATCTGTTGTTGATTCAACGCACACCACATGGTATTGTGTTACCTGTCAGATAAAGAAGACCGAAGTCTTGACAAGTTGCACTCTTGACATGCTATTGCACACCTTTTAAAAGTACTTGTTACGTTTTCATTGCAAAGAGGTGAGTGCGCTTCAGACAGGCTGTTTGGTTACAGCTATCATCTGGAAAAAAACACACAAGGCTGCTCATATTTTACTACGAGCCATTGTAAGGAAGATCATCTCTAGAGTAAACTGTAAACTATCTCCAAGAAAACAAATACAAATAATGCTTTGAGAATTCAGAACACCACGAAGGAACAAAGAGAGAGAGAGAGAAAGAGAGAGAGATTCCAATGCATACTTAAGGCAAACCTTTTTTATCTCACCACCACCGTCACCAATATAATACACACACATCCCTTTTGAGCTAAAAATAACACTGAATGAATACCTTTTTTGAGAACACTGTGACAAATCTTCCCATTGCTTGTCATAATAGTCATTGTTTCTGACTGACATGCACCTGTTGTGTCAGATGTGTAAAAGGGTATGCCGCCATACCCTCACACATTTCACCTTTCATCTCACGAACCTGCCAACCCAACTGTAAATCAACGAGGGAAATAAAACCTGACGCCTACACGAACAGCGTGGAACCAGACATAATTTCGACTGCTGGCCACTGCGCTGTCAACATAGACGGTATATGGATCCATTGGTTCGTGGACTACAGTCTTGAAGCCTCTAATTGGGCATTTTGGCAGTCTCCATCGTAGTTTTTGGCCGTTGCCATCTTGGCTTACTAAATGAACATCATGCTGTATGAAGGGAACTTGAAACTAGCAATTGAGACCATAAACTCATGTTACAATGTGTACTGAGATAATACATTAAGTGAGAAGTAGGGTCATTTTCTCAGATAACTTCTATGCAATCAGACTTATTTTTGCAACCTGAGCAGTCGCCCCCTGCTGGCCATTAGAAAGAAAGCAATTGGCTTTACTTTACTCATAATTTCTCGTAATTTCATCACTTAACACATCCCTTTGGGTTTCTTTGACCATTTGAAAACCTATGACAATTTTGTTTCATTGCTTTAAAGTTATACGTGAGACTTGGAGACAAATCTTTGCAGCACAGCTGATGTGGCCTTCTCTTTGGCCACACAATTGACTTCTCTTTTCAAGCCCGGTATAATCCATTCAAACAAGTTACTTATAATAATCACTGAGGCTTTAACTGATTTCATGTTACATAACGGAAAATATTCAAAATGAATATACAGTAAACTGTCAGCATTGCTACTGTGACTTAAGAGTTATGCAGATGGTCAAACTTTGCATAATTCGAGACACTAACGCATCTTACTGAGCTTGTTTTGAAGTAAACGTGTACTTCAAAATCCCACAGACAGCATGTCAGGTGAAGCTTTTCCAATGTCTTTCAGTGACCTCAACACACTCCTACAGCACTTACTCACTGAGCTGTGCTGAATCTCAGCTTTTCATTACTCTACCCGTCTGTGCTATAAGGAAAATAAACATACGCACATCTAATTTCAAGATGCTTTTTCTTCAGTTATCAACAGGGCCTTAGAATCTAGCTACACATAGATCTGTATCTGTCTTGCATGTGATTCAATCATCCTACAGCATGCAATGCACTAATTCCAATACTGTAACATGCTTCTCCGTGCTTTCCTGACATAGCTGGGCCGGCTGTGTGTGCTTTTAGAGCATGTCAGTGTGCACCCGCTGGCTAGCTCGTGGCCGTCCCTCTGCACTGCCTTCACACAGCAGATCACGCCTCGCCCTGACGTTGTCGTGAGAGTGCAGCACTTACCCTCTGGTTCCCCGTCAGGTAAGCACTGTTAGCTCTGTCAGCATTATTGCCGTAATTTCAGCTGTTAGCACCATTAGCTGCGAGATGTCATCGCCATCTTGAAAGCCGCTGAGGGGCAATCGAAATGCTCTCAATCTCGTATAAAGCACATTTAAGTTACTGTTTGATCGCATCTGTCAGACAACGTCGTGAGACAATCTTTAAAGGCTAAGGTTTATCAGCACCCTCTATAATAAAAAGAAAGGGGATAGTGCCATTTAGACATCAATTTAATTCAACACAGCACAGGGTATATAGGGTATAAGTGACTTCTTTAGAATGTGAAAGCAATTACATTAGGAAGTCTCCTAATTTAGAAATGCCCAAGTAGTACCTGTAAGCCTGCACAGCCTGCAGTTCCTCTTAAGCTGCACATGGCAGTTTATTGTGATGACAGCAATTAAATACCCAGTGATTCTGTGTGCCAGCGGTATTATGACTTATCCTACTGTATGCCCTGCTTTCTAGAGCTGGATGGAAACGAGGTTTTAGGAAAAGCAGCTGAAAGCAGCACACGGAAAGCAGCCCATCCTCCAGGGACCAGCCATGAAACAGAGGATAAACCATACAAGTAGTTAACATGACACAGGAGGACCTTAGGGGGGGCTAACATAAGACACAATATTCTCACAAGCTTAAAACAGACCATGAATAGAGGCACTGTCCTCGCTGGTGGATTTAATACTCAAGTGGGGATGTGTGTTTGTGACCACACAGTACATAACTGGACTGACTAGGTTTCACACTGTACACAGGGGACATCTAACAATGGCCCAAATTAGAAGCAGTGTGCTACGTGTGTCAGATTTGTGCCTCATCAGCGTTCTCTCAATCTCTCCCTGTGGCTTCCCTTCTGCCACTAAGCTGGTTGTTTGGTGTGGTGTTGTAAAAACCTGTGGGTTTCAGATGAAGCCACATAAGGTGCACTAAAAAACGCCAGCATCAAGTGTGTATTAGGGGTTTAAAAGAGGTTTAATAGTCAACATTTCACTACTCAAACAATTACCAAGTGAAGTCATTCGACTAGATTATATCAAATTTGTAGCACATACATGTACGTGCAATGAATAAATGGCCTTTGTATTGACAGAATACCAAATACCAAGACCTTTTAATATAGTTTTTCTACATAAGTAGGTCAACGACACCTAATCTATAAGTCCAAGGCTTGTGCAAGACTTGATGGCTGCAAAAAATGTCCTTTTTTGAAACCACCCACAGTGGGGATTTTCTAATTGAATCAAACGTTCAAGCTGAAATTACATTTGGTGTGTGTATGTCAAGTATGTGTGCAATGAAAAGCCAGCTGCTACGTGGAAATGACACTTACCTTAGGAGATGAAAAAATCAAACTCGACATTCTATAATGGAGAATGTTTTCATGTGTGTGTGTGTGTGTGTGTGTGTGTGTGTGTGTGTGTGTGTGTGTGTGTGTGTGTGTGAGAGAGAGAATGTTATTCATGTATTTATCATCCCAGCTTTGAATTCAAGCAGCAGAATATCTGACATGACAGATCCTGTTAAAACAGCATACAGTAAAGCCTCACACGGTGCGCCCACAGGGCAGTTTCAAGACTTACCTGTTCAGATGGCGCTTCATAAGTATATGATAAGCGATAGCATGACATCATATTTTTGACTCTGTATATTACTTGTGAAACTAAAAGCAATAACAGTAAATGTCAAAGCAAAAACAAGAGCAAGCTAAATCAAGGTATTCCAGATTTCGAATGAAAGCACCCGAAGGTCGTAGTGTTGATCACTACCACCCACACACACACACAATGACTTGCTAAATTTGGTTTTACTTCACAAACTAACTTGAAAGAATCAAAGGTTTACCTGGAATGCTCAGTAGGGACCTTAGTAGCCAAACTTCCCCTCTCTGCCCTAAGGAGGAGAGTCAAATGGCAAAGATCAGAAGTCCACTTACCCCACAGGGAGAAGAGGTGAGGATCACAGCCAGGTTGGGAGGCCCACAACGCTATGATCAAGCCTCACCCGGCAACCCCAAAACCCCGTTATTTGAACAAAAAGAGAGTAGTTACCCCTGGATGGTGGTGGTGGTGGTGTACTGGAACTAGGACAGCAACGATTGTGTTCATATGCCCACGTGAGTCTCATTTATGATTCCCATGCATCAAGCAGAAACGAAACAAGGTGACAAAGCTTGAACGTGTGAATGCAAAGGGAAATCACCACCTACCTTGTAAAGCTTTCATTAATAGTAAGAAAGCATTTTTTTTGAAAAGGCCAATGACTTTATATACCGCATTTAGCACTGAGTATATAATGCCACAAACACTGCTGTCATAGTTTCATGAGTTCAGAGGATTAAAAGGGCAATACCTTTACTTTTACCTATGAGATTTGATGAAATGTTCCATGAAGAAAGCAGATTCCAGACAAAAAGGGAGAACAAAAGGGAGAGGGGACACCGATAAGTGTCGTGGTCAAGTCGGGGAAAAAAAAGGACAGACGGCAGGAGAACGAAGCTGGATGGCGACACTTTTGTGCAAATCAAAGAGGAAAGGAAAAAGAAAGGAAAGTGGGAAAGAGAAGGACAACACTTCACATCCCTGCTCTGCTGCATGATAAGGATATGCAGCAGGCACACAAAAGGATGGATGAAGATAGAACGGACTGATCATCCGTGCATGACAGATGAGGATTAGCTCAAAAATTCCGTTGGCTATTTTTCCACCACCATGCATTATATTCTAATAACGTTAATGTAAATGCCCCTTTTTCTCGAACCACATCATCATAAAACATCAGAATTCTACAGTGTATGTGAATAATTAAAAGGAAAGGAAATATGGAGAGAAACGACACGGCTACCCAGCAGAGTGGGGAGTAGAAAGCCAAATGAGCATGAAAAAAGGGCCATACGGAGAGAGAGACAGAGAAATAAAACTCACTGGGAGCATAAAACCAACTAGGTCATTCAAAATAAGTGACATGGCAGCCCATATATGAAGCTTCAAGCCGAGTATCGCACAAGAGTTATGCACACACACGCACGCACACAACCAACCACACACACACACACACACGTCTGAGCACAATGGGAGCAGGAGGGACAATGGAGGAATGATGGGAATAAAGGAACAGAGTTCATACCTTGGTCGCCCATCATCAGGTGTGCCAGACCTTAAAGGAAAACAAGAGCACAGTCAGCAGAGAACAAGGGATCATGGGAAGCTGTGTGACACACACACACAGGCATCTCTTTCAGAGCAGATGTCTGTGTTACTTGAGGAGTGTTGGGATAGGGAAGAGTGGGACGGAGAGAAGGGGGGGAGGGGGTGCACAGACAGGGCGAGCGCGATGAGCATTTAGTCAACCGAAGCAGGTTGCGATGCATCATCAGCCACTTACGAGTCATCATTCTGAAATCTAAATTCGGGTTGACCTTTTTTTTTTTCTTTCTCTATGAATGAGTAGCACACAGACTATCATCCCACCTACCAATGAAAGAGCGATCCCTATGCACAAATATAGCAGAAGTTTCTGACCTTTAATGACTGTCAGCTTTGAGGCATACTTGTGTCATGCAGAAATTTAAAGAAAGGAAGTTAATTGGACATCGCTTGGTCACTGTGCCATTTTCAGTAGCATGTAGCACAAATTGTTTGAATTAACAATTAATGTCTATAACATTTGAATGGCACAGTTAACTAATTTAACCGTGAACAACAGGGTCTTTGTTTGGCTGGTGGAACCGTTTCCTCTCCAGAGTTCTTCTGGCATTCAGGTGACATGCCATAATGTTGCAATTTGACTCCAACATTTCCAACAACACTTGAAAGGCCTTTGCTATTGTCGAATCGCCCGCTAAAGCAGCTTGGCAAATGCATGTTGTTCTAGGAAGGGGCTTTATATTAGCTGCCAACAGCAGTAATTCCAGTGCTTTCCTTCAGCGAGCCTTTCTGCCTGCTATACAGAGCACATTGTCATTACCCTGCTGTTTGAAAATAAGGGTGATCTCGAACTAACAACGATTCCAGATGGAATCCTCCTTCAATTTTGCTTATAAAGAAGAATATAGAGTGAAATTATCTATATAAGTGGTTAATGTCACCTTTCAAGACAATATACTTACAAGACACTTCTCATAATCAACAAAATAAAAACTGCATATATTTTAAATTGACAGAGAAACCTTTCTGATCACAGCAGCTTATAAAGGCACTTACCACGAAACAACGTCAAACCTTTTTAAATTAATTTATTAATACCGATTTAAGTCTATATTGGTGTGTTTTTAATACCTTTGATTAGTGGTATAATTATGGTGCTCTGAGTCCAAATCCCTGCTGTTTGTTTTTGCTTGTTTTCTTTTTATTTAATTGAGGCAATCAAACAGAGCCCTGAATTACACCTGGGATAAAAACAGGTGAAGGGAAGAATTCACATTTAACCAGTTGATAGCCAGGAGTATTTCAAGTCTACTACCAAGAAGTTAGTAAACCTCCTTCAAATATTAATTTAGGTATTTGTTTAATCATATACATAACATAATGAATAACAGTAAGGTGTAAAAATAAAAACAAACAAAACCCAATGAAAATCCGATGAATGAGACTTACCACTCCAGTAATATCAATATGATTTCCAGTAAAATAATATGTGCTTACAATATAGCAAGAATGGTAAACCAACGGTTAAAATACCCACCTTCAGTATAGTTGTCTTCTGGAAGCACGGACAGGCAAAGAGAAAGAGAGGAAGACATTCATTAAGCAGCATGCAGACTAGTACTGGCCGTTGCATGTCGTAACCATGCAAGGCATTTAACATCACATGCAAGTGAACAATTAAAACTCCTGCAGAGGAAACACCCATCTATGCATAGGCCTTTCATTTTGTCGCCCACCCTTTGTTGCTCATATGCTGACCTGGGATACAGGACAGAGCTGTAACTGAATGAGCGCCTCTGAATATTTGATATAACCTTGAAGAACTAAACTCTTTGTTGGCGGCAGATAAAAAAACTGGCATCGCTGCTAAAAGATTGAAGAACCAGTATTGATCACGAGGCGTAAGGGGATAAACATCTAGAGGCACGAGGCCTAGTTCCTCCTGTTGCGTAAGGCTCGTTAAATTGTTTATTTCTTTTACTTTTTTTCTTTTTTTAACATGACGGACTGTAACTTTTGGTAACAACAACAATTTAATTCAACAGACTCAATGGAGTCTGTGTGCAGTGTTTTGTTGGGTTGGTTTCATAAATGAAAAGCTGCTCCACACCACATGTGATGAAATGCAGTGCAAGAGAAAAGCACCCAAATAAATAGACTTGGCTGTGGTATAGCAATGCTTTTAAGGTTTCAGATTGGGCGCTGGGGTCTCGTGACTGGAACTCTATTCGGTTGATTTGGTCGCCGTACTGAAAGCAATGACCAGTGTGCACAAATTGGCAATGCAAAAAGGAGATTGCCTCCCCGAATGAAATTGCCCTAACATTGATTTTGGCAACCAAAGTGAGGTGTGAGGAGGTGAGAGGACCGCCGTGTAAAATCTGTCACTCCAATAAAGGAGTGCAAGAGAAGAATTACACACTGGTAAAGTAATAGCAAACAGGTGAGGTGATCATGCTACCAGTGAGAGGAAAAATAAATGGGCTTTGAGGAAAAACATGCAAAGCTAGTGAAATGAGAGCGTGTCAGGGCACAACTGCCTACAAAAAGAACAAAAAAAGTCATTCAGCAGTTCTATTTGCCGTTGAGTGCTTCTGATTTGCCAGGAGACTGATTCCATATTTATCATCAAATATATCAAATATTTAAAATCAGAACAGTAGAAATGCATGAAATGGTATAAAATTAACATTTGGTTATACTTGTTATGATTTCTCAATATGCAATCTTGAGCTGAAATCATGAAGACAGTAGCATGCAATGTCTAATAAATATTTGTACAACAACAAAAAAGGCTCCTTTTATCTTATCAATTCAATTACTGTTACCATGCAACTAATTGGGCAAAAAAAGAAAAGCCCACTTTGCTCTACAAAACAAACTCCTACCTCTGTAAAAGGGTTTCTTGCCCAGACTCAATCGGATTTTTTTGACCCAAAACTTACCATGACCACTGGTTCCCCTTCCAAAATCACAGATCATGCACAAGAAACAATCCAAATCATTTTGTGAACAAATTACAATGAAACCATTTCTCTTGACATGGCAAGACCAATTCTGTTCAATTCTGTGTAAAATTTGGTTTTGCATACATTTTGCAATAGCTGTCACAGAATGTGAAGAAGGCCTACTATGTCATTTAAAGTACTGCCTCATTTATCCACACCCCTGTAGAATGGGATAGATATGCACTTTTTTCATTTTTTTTTTTTAAATTAAAAGTGAGATGTGCACAGAAACTCATATAAATTTATCCTAGCTAAAATGTGTGCATCATATTTCATGATTTCAGTTTGGACATCTACAGCACATAAATGAGATTGTGTTGTGTGAAAGAAACTCAAATAGGTGCACTTTGTTCACAAAAAGTAAGCTTGATGATGAAAAGCACACTGCTGAAAATGCATTCTGACGAGGCAAGCATGAAGCTGGCAGTTGCAAAGAGGCCACATGAGAAGTGAAAAAGCAAAAGAATCACAACCGTTTGCTGATGTCAAGTCTCCAAAGACCAACGCTGACATTTGCCACGGGACCGTAAGTATAATTCTTCCCACTGCATTTTTATTCCAAGAGTGGTCTGTTTATCTTAATATTTTATGTTTGTTATTATAAGGTGATGATGCAATTAATATTGATTTATAGGGATTCCCTTCCTCTTATTATCGGTTATCAAAACCAAATTAAAATCAGATTTAGAGGTATTCATTTATCCTAATTAGGTACAGCAGCATGCAGTATAGTATCCTTACATGAGATCTGATCCGAGCACGTTCTCCACACACACGATAAATGCTGACGGGAGAAACAGCATGTTTCTAATTGTGATACTGTATTTAAGAAAACAATGTCAAAATAGGATTTGTTGTTGTGTCCAGTGTTCTGAAGAGAAGAAGCTTTCCCTCTGACAGCAGTGTCACCTGACATGGGCCATTAAAACAAGCCTCCTATCACACACACACACACACACACACACACACACACACACACACACACACACACACACACACACACACACACACACACACACAGACTTTCTTTCACAAATGTACCCAGCTGGTTGCATCCTAATCCAGAGACGTAAATCCATTTAATCCCCTTGACAAAGTGATCCCAGTGCTATTGTGCTGGTAACACTACACCAAAATGCACTCAACTGTCTATCAGACGATCTGCATCTCTGATGGTCTTGTGCTGTTGATCATGCACATGGTGTTTAGCTCATGGAAAGTAATTACATTACTATTCAAGTCGATGCCAAACCAAATTAAGCATCCGGTATGTGACAGCAGACAAGAAAAATACATATCAAGGATGGTAAATATATCTATGAATCGATTCTATTTGCCTCCTGCAGACATGATTCTGACACCTCAACACAACATTGACACTGACTGTTGACTGTGAGCTCAAAACTGTGACAGTCGATGAACGTCAAAGTGACAGTTCGTAGAAAGCTACAATCCACTGTGACTCCAACACATTTCTCAATCCAACTAGTCACATTCCAATGTTTCGTCAGACCCATTGGGGTCACTTTCTAACGCACTGGATAGCCAATCACAGTAAACATGCGGTTAAAGTGGTTAATTCAAACAAAAACACTTAAGTTAAAGCAAAACAACATGGTTGGGTTTAAAATAGCTATGTAAACGAATTAAAACGATGTCACATGTATGGACAAACATCTAACCCAATTTAACTCAACAACACTTTGGGACACAAACACCCGTCTCCTGGTTGAATGTCCTGTATTTGTTTGGCCCACCAACCATGTGTGCGTATTTCTTTATTTGTCATAACACTCCCAGAGCATTTTCTCTGAACGTTTAATAATAACGCAGATGGGTTTACATTGTATTTACTTGAAAGGCTGGTGCATCTCATTCAGATGCCAAAGGGTCACTCGTGCGTCGGTATCAGACGCCGAAGGCGTGACAAAGCGTCGGGATTTGACACCCTGGGAATGAGAACGGGCTGATTATATTGTACAAAGCTACCATCAGGGAGCTCGACACAATATCATTAAAACATCTATGTCTATACTGCAGTGTCTGTGAATGCAGCGGGCTGATGAGATGTGGCAAGAGCATGGGAGATGCTACATTTTGCATAAAGGAACGTGTGTCACATTCACTACACACAACATCCAGCATTAGAAATAACTCTTCTTTTTCTCCGCCATTTGACAAGAACATGCTGTTTGCCCGAATCAACCTTTGTCATCCACCCTTAATGTCATCTGCATTGCAGCGTTAAAGGTTCGGTGGAGCTCGTTGCCTCTATGATTGCCTTGTCTCAGCTGGTTCTAGAGAATAATCTCAGAATTCAAGAGGTATTTACTTCAACCTCTTAACAAGTGCTCCAAAAATCCAATGGTCACTGCCCTTGAACTTTTTTTTTTTTATTATATTCTTGATTCTGATGTCTTCTGAAAGGAAACTCTTTGGAGTTAATTATCAAAAAAAGTCAAAATATACGTGTGTAAGTGATACTGAGCCAAATTTACAGAAGCACACATGCCTATTTTTCTTGGCAAGAAAATAAGAAGCTTGATCTTGAAAGGGTTTTCACTGATATAATGATGAAGCTTTGTGCCGTCTAATCATGTATATTCTCTTTAGTAAGTTTATTAAGGACTAAACTGCATGTGTAATCATAGCCACTTTCAATAATAACTTTAAATTAAAATAATATTTCTGCAGACTCTTCTAGAGAGCCTAATTGTGTCTGTGTTCATGTGTGTGTGTGTGTGTGTGTGTGTGTGTGTGTGTGTGTAATGCAGTAGCTCTTAAACAAATGGCCTCATTCTCTCCTAGAAAGTTGTGTATTTAAAAAATCTGAAAGTCAGACTCTACCTTAAATTTTTAAAAAGAACTGTGACACCAAAAACTGCCTGCGTGTTCATTCGGGGAAACATTATTTATTCTCTCTCGCAGCATTATGGTTATTTAGAAGACTGGTTGGACAGGAGGTGAGAGATTAACTTTAATGGGGGCATGTTGTATAATATGTAAAATGTAATAACAGTGAAGAAGTTATATGTTAAATGATTATCATGAATTATTAAGCGACTGACACTTCCTAATGCAAGCAGTTCAATCCCATCTTAAATAGCCTCAAACTGAAGCAGTTTATCATGCCAGCGTTGCTTTGAGAAAGTAGGTCAGCTACTACCATGTTTTATTTTGGAACAGCTGAAAATCTAATTGCAAAAAACACTTGCGTAGTGTCTTTGGACATCCCTTTAAAGGTGTTGCAGCAGAGAAATGTACAAGAAACTGCTTGAAAATGTTTAAGTGACAGCATGCTATGTGACGTGAATGCAGCAAGTCCCCCCCCGAGTACCCCACACATGATCTCATTTCAAAATCCATACACTATATTTATTAGATAACACCTGGTGTCACTGCTGTTTGTGATTGTGGTTTTTAAATTACATTCTTATTCCACATTTGTCAGTTGTGTCTAAATGGAGAATACAAGCGTGGCAAGCAGACAGGCACACACACACACTCACACACACACACACAGTTGGAAACTGGTATTAGGATGCAGTAAATCCCTCACTACTGTTGTCAAGCTAATTTGTGATTCACGATTGACAAATGCATCTAAATCGACAGGCATTTTTTCTGGGATCCTCCTCAGTAGCCTATAACTCATCAGATACTGCTGCAGTTCCAATAATGCAACTCCAATAATGCAACTCAGTGTCTTTAGATGATGTCATACACAAACACTTTTCTGCAGCGTTATTAATCGGGGGGTACAAATGTCACTACCATACATGCAATAAAAGAGAGAACAGAAGGCATTGAATCCACTGTCAGCCCATTAGACAGTTGTAAATTTGAAAAATCATACCACAAAGTCTGCTCTGAAATCCTTTGTCACAGTGGCGCTTTAAGGGAAACTGTAAAGGGACAAATGCCCCATAGCAAAGGTCAGAGCTACCAGAGGATCGATTTGTTGTTAAATTACAAATTTGACCAAATCAAGAGTAATGAGAAGAAGTGGGGTCTCATTTCTTAGTACCACAGCCTAAACCTAATGCATCTATCTCACAGGGGAGTGTTAGTGGCATTACACAGCATACCCTCTCCCTCATTATCCTCCTCAAGCAACAGTAAAGAGTGCAGAGAGAGAGGAAATGGGCAGAGTGACCAGCCACTCAGATGGAAATTGATAGCTCCCACAGCAGCACGATTCCTACTCTCACCAGCTGAGTCGGTCAACAGTGCAATCTTCATGTCACCTTTTTTTTTTTTTGTGAGGTCATGCCAGTGACACTGCAGCTCTTAAAAATGGGACAGTGTCTCGTAACTTGGGTAGGGTTTCATATTTTGGCAGAATGTCAACTGGTGTACAAAGACTTTGTCATTTCAGCGTAATAAGTTAGTATTTTCTAGTAGTTAGCAGATACTTCTCTACATGAAAACTGATTGCAAACTTAATCAAATGATAGATGGACGTTTGGGGAGAGATGCTTATTTGCTTTATGGCGGTAAAAAGATCGCTCTTGTGTCTCTCCATTCAATAAGGCTGCAGCTAACTAACAGTAAGCTTAACACTAGAAACCGTCAGAAACACCTCGCTGACTGTCTAAAAAAACTAAAATGTGTGTGGTAGGCAGATATTGTTACCTTTGGATAGAGCCAAGCTAGTGGTTTCCAGTGCTACGCTACGCTATGCTACACTACGCTGACTGACTGCTGGCTTCATATTGAACACACATATATGGGATTGGTCACAATTTTATAATTTTCTCTGCCAAAAAGATCATAAGAGCATTTTGCAAAACGAAACTACTACCACAGAGATGCTAAATTCTGAATTCAGGTAGTCACAGCTAACAGTGGTCACAGCTAATGGTAGTCACAGCTAACAGTGGTCAAAGCTAACGGTGGCCACAGCTAACGGTGGTCACAGCTAATGGTAGTCACAGCTAACAGTGGTCACAGCTAACGGTGGCCACAGCTAACAGTGGTCACAGCTAATGGTGGTCACAGCTAACGGTGGTCACAGCTAACAGTGGTCACAGCTAATGGTGGTCACAGCACTAACAGAGCATAGCAACATAGCTGACAGAGCTAACAGTACTTACCGGGAGGCTACACTGCCATGGCGACGCCATTAGTCAGGAAGGTGTAACTGCAGTGCATAGTGGCAGCTGTGAGCTAGCCAGTGGGGTAGGCCCACACTCACATGTACTAGCATGCTCTAAAAGGCACAGGCTGCTATGTTGATGCTCTGAATGTCATGTAGAGCAGTTGTTCCCAATGACTGGGTTGGGACACACAGGTGGTCGCAGGGGATTTTAATAAGCATTTATATCTGCAGTACACCTTTGAGTCACACAAGAGAGTCTGAATGTTATTATTAATGTATTAATAAGTGTTCATTGTTCATAGTATTGTTAAAAAAATATAATTGCAGCCTACTTATAACACTGACTCGACTACAGGCTAGCACACATTGTGTTTGTTTTACTGATGAGAGGGAAAATAAACGAGAGCCTGTTAACTCCATGATGAAAGGAACTGATATTATTATACTTATTTGGTCTCTTGTATGAATGTGTATATGTTTTCAATAACAGATGGATAAAGCAAAGCTGTGATTTATCAAATGTATCTCTTCAAAATGGCTGGTTTATCTATTCAAGATAACATAAGATGATGCAGAATCTGGCAGTAAAAATGGTGAGGAAGGTTAATTTATGCACATTCTTCTCATGATGTGATTTTTCAAAAGTGGGTTCCCAAAAGTGTGCGAAACATTGATATAGAAATTCTTTTTTTTTCTCTCATTTTTAGAATGGAAACACTGGTGGAAACAGACTTGATAAAATATATATTTTTAAATATTACTAACTTAATATACTCACACAGTGTTAGCGTTAGATTTAATTAATCTTATTACGCAGCTAAGACAAGGTTCTCAGGACAGATGGCTCGTGGACAATGTAGTCCAATCCCGACATTTCTCAAGAGACTGCCCAAACACAGAGGATTGTGGGAGCAGATGTGCTGAAGACCTCGCCATTCTTTCACATCTTGTGGGTCGGAATGATCCAACAGGATAATCAGAGCAGCTTATAAAGTAGTTTTTAATAACCTTTATCCCAGGATTGAAAATATCTAGGATAGTATTACAGATGTGGAGTAAATCTTTGTGCGATGCAGTGTCTGTTAAACTCTTGAGTATAAGGCCTGGCAGGGAAACTAAGATGTCAACTAAGAATCAGTGTAAACTTCATTTGTAAGTATGGGCTCAGCTTATTTGTAACTTATTGTAGCAGAAATCACAGCTTTGTGTTGAAGCAAGCACCTTTTCTAGCTAAATACGCTCAGCAGTTGCTTAAGGAAACTCTAGTTGTGTCTCTCACTGTTGACGTGTGACAAATCCCTATCTGAGAGCGGCTCTTCAGCGAAAGAAGGGAAGAAAAAAACGTATTAATAAAACACACCGAGCATTAAATGCAGCTAAGCTCTAAGTACTGTGAACAGTGATCCCCTCCCCATTATAAATGACAAAAGATACAGATTCTTAAAAAAAGAAAAAGAAAGGTCCTTGCTAGCAATGGTTTCTGAATCTGATCAACAACAAAAAAAATCTACATTAAGGGTAAAGAAATATGTATTGCAAGAGAGAGCACTCTAAAATAACCTACACTACTGCAATAGTCAAGTTGGGTTTATTTGTGCTCTTCCAGTCACAAAGGGCTTCAAAGTCACATAAGATGTTCCTGAAAAGTGATTTGTCTTCGCTCCACCATTAGCGCGACAGCTTTCAAATTATGGCGGTGCACTTTTGACTGGTTTTAAGTATTTCAGACGACTCTCATGAAGGATGACACCCAACCAGCGGCATCAAAGGCAACTTATGTTCAAAGTGAAAATATCGTCTACAGCCGTGAATTTAAAGAGGCACATTTTCGCCTGTATGCAGCTTTTATTCTGTATCTCTGTATTATAGGGGAGATCAGACCGTTCAGATTGCATAAAACATTCGGCAATTATTCATAGCGAGAGACGTTTCCGTACAAAACACAGGAATGAATAAGGACGTCATATATGATAAACAAACAAGAATAATGGATTCAAAAGGGAAATTCTGCCCGATGCAGACGTGCATACAGGACGTCACTTCGTGCCAGTGGTTAAGAGATAACAGGATTCAATCAATGAATTATGCATCTCAAGATATTCTCTAAACTCCACCTGCCAGCAAACATGCTTCAATAAGATGCACACTCAATAGCCCAGTTTAAAACAAGCGTGTGTGCGCGTGGCTGCTGGGACGTGTTTATTTGTGCTGGGGGATGAATCCCACTAAAGGAGGAGTTTGGTGTCAAAGAATTTCACAAACACCCTTTGACAGTCAGGAGCGGTTGTATTTAAACAGGCAAAAATCCTCCGGGAAAATCCCTCTAATCTTTTGATCCCAATATCTGTCTTTGGACTCAGAGACAGCAGTATACTATTAATCTGCTTTTGTCTGGGTGAGGCTGCAGGAGGCTTCTAGGCAGAATGACACTTCCGGAGAGACAGTGAGACCACATGGTTTTGTGCTATGATGACAGACATGTCTGAAAAGGGAGCGCTCGTTTCTAAGTAAGAATTTGTCTTAAAGCCAGGTGGTCAAAAAATGATATGTCATTCACATAAAGCCATAAATCGCCTAAAAAACATGTCAAATATCACACACACATTCACACACACAGTCAGTTATGCTTACACCGACGAACACCTCTCCCTATTGGCTTGCACATTGTTGCCTACTGCTTGCATCAATGTATTTGCCCAAATTGTTGTACAGTTTATATTTATTATGTTATGTCCGTTGGTTATGGTCCTGAGAAACCATATAGATGGAATGACAATGTAAAATCTGACCCACAGAGGTGTGCAAAAATCACTGCTTTTGTATTTAAGTTGGCCCAAAGTCCAAAATTGTAAAATGCTTCCTGTGGCCACAAGATATATTTCCAACTGTTGTAATCTTTAAAACACATTGATTTAACTTTTATAGTTGTTAAATAGACCATTAATTTTTTCCCCCAGCCACTCTATTGTTTCTTTCTGTGTGTTAGGTTGAATTTTCCTTCAGGATACAACTTGGAACAAAATAGCGTAAATGCAATATTAAAGCTGCTGTAAAAAAAACTGCATAAAATTTCCCTTAGGAGTTGGTGGAGACCAAAATTGAGCTACCATAAAAGGGGAGTTAATACTGAGCTGATGTTTTAGTCAGAGACATGACTCCAGAAGAATGGGAATTGGACCTCCTCCTCCTCTGTATACCAAGTGGTGTTATGGCAGGTGGCGAGTCACTGGTGTGACAGATAATGTAAAACACCAACTCAAATGTAATGAAAGGGTTTTCAAAGTCGTCACGTTTCAAATTCTACTGGCAGGACATTTTACTGGGTAATCCCATTGCCACGGATTAAAAATCAATTTGTGTAAAACAGACCCAGTGAGGGAACCAGTGTCATCAAAAACATTAAAGGGACCAATGGCATACCAAAAACCCATCATAAAAATGCTTTTACATATGTACATGTAAATGTGTAGCTAAAAACATTAACTGTAGTAAAACTTTACATATTAGTGTAACTATCTGATGATTATGATCCAAATGTGAAAAATAGGTGTGATATAATTTCACTAACTGTAGCCTACCTGTACCCTGTCATCATGTATTTAGCAGCTTTATCAAGAGGTTTAAGTCTTCTGACTGACAGTCCTTCAATGAGGGACATCAGTTTCAAAAACCTCTAACTTAATCTTTACAAGGCCTTAAAAGCTATGCCCTCACTGAAGTGCAAAGCAATCACAGTTATTTTCACCATGCAGTCAATGTGAGTTATCCTTTAAATAACATAATGCACGAAATGAAAAATAAAATGCTGTACACTCTTTAGATCTGCCCTACTTTTTTAACTTGGGCTGATTTATGTTTAGCTAATGTAGGATGAAATAAACATCGTTCCATTTTATCAGGACAAAATAATTTATCTAATGAGAAAAGGGAGGACAGATTCTGGGAACTTACTGGCCATAGAACAGTGCATTTAAATAATTGTTTTACCGATCAAAGGGATTTATGTGTGCGTGTGTGAGGTCGAGCAATGTGTAAGCTTGCGGTTGGATGGGGGGGGGACTTGACAGGTCTGGTGGCAAATCCTGTGATCCTTCCATCTGATCAAAGTGATACGACAGCTTTTAAATGATTTAATGGAAAGGTAAATGTCAAACTCCAATGTACTTTGGAGGTTAACCAATGTATGGCCATTAGGTAAACGTATGAGAAAACATACCTGTATTACTACTTCCAGATTGTTCATGGTTAGATTTGATTTCTGATGAATACGGATTCTGACTGGGATGAAACCATTGATTTAGGCTGGAACAATAGCTTATCGTTAATTTAAATGATTGCTCTGTTCAAATTCCCCATGCTCAGACATTTGTCGTAGAAGTTGTTGTTGCTTGCCTCCCCCATTCAGCTCAGGATGAGCAACCGGCGATACCACATTACCTTGAGGTGGGGAAATAAAATCTCTGAACTTGCAAGAATAATGTATTAGCTGGCAAAGTTGGGTGGATTCTTTCATCCAAAGTGAGTTAAGGTACCATGAGTTCATACAATTTCAGCATGGATGGCTCCGATGGGAATTGAATCTCTTCGTCTTGCTATGTGGCAGAAATGAGCTATTAAGAGCTACCAGTCTTTCCTCATCGCAGGTAATATTACTGCGTTTTATAGTCTGGTGTCTGAGATGTAAAATACAGTTGATGTAAAGAGTTCAGCATGAACTAACAGTCTAACAGTCGTTTAGCTCAAACAAATGACATGTCAAAAAAACGCATTGTTAACTCCAGTTCTTTTGTGCTATTTAGACTTGGAAGGCTAAGGAAAGGGCTTTGTGTGGTTTTCTTTTCTTTTTGCAGGCACACAAACAGAGGGCTACGGCACACCAAGGTCAGACATACATTTGTATTTGAATACATGTGGCTAGATTTAAATCTGCATGAATCCATATTTTTGTATTAACAACGGATCAAATGAACAAGCGCGATGTGAGAGGGGCTGCTCGTGGTGACAAATCCACAGAGAACTGTAACCCAAGTAACGGAGCTTTATAGCACCTTTTCGGTTCACTGTTTTGGTTTTACAACCCACAGCTTTAACGGTGCAGTTCAGTCTGACCGCTTTCATCAACATCATTTCCAACTACACGGGTCAGCTGTTCTCAGCACTTTGATAAACAGCTTGTATGACACCTGCCCAACATCAAACAGCGACTAAGCATTTAGGAAACTATAGAGCTGGTTTTCCCCCCAAAGAGTTGGTGGAGACCAAAACAGAGCTACAAAAAGAGTGAATATTGTCATGAAATTCATTGGGCAATCCAACTCTAAATGAATGCTAATATCGCGTTGTGTTGACGTGTTCGCCATAACAACTGAATATGATACATTTGTAGAAATAAAGTTATCAGTGTTGTTTTCCTTTTTTTTCTATTACAGCTTTTTGTCAAGAAAACCTCCACTATTGCCTAAACCTAACTACTGGTGAAGAATAAATTAATTTTAAAGGACATGATAACTTATCATTTGTCATATTCTTTTACCTAATTCTCTCAACTTTTCTTTTTAATACAAAAGAAAAATACAATTTAACAATTATGTGGTTTAAGAATCCGTTGTGAATGTGACCTAGACTTTTCTTGGGATCTTTTTAAGAAGGATTGGTGAATGAGCCCAGCTGACTATCATGACACGTCTCTACTGACATATTGCCTGTTTGTCTTTGAGGCTTCTGTTGTGTAATCTTTTGGATGTAATTACTTCAGTTCAGTAACCTGTAGTCCCTCTTCCATGCTTCGAGGTGTTTATTCAGGCAAGGTACATATAATAAGCGAGCAGATGTACAACTTTCATTAAAGACATTCAGGTTGCTGCTCTCTTTTTGAGTGGTTTTCTCACCCACCATTTTGGAGCTTGCAAAATGAGCGCACTTGGGAGACCTTCTAAATCTGGGAAAAGTGACTCCTTTGTCACTGTCACTGCAGCACCTAAAATTAGGCTGAACTGGGCATTTTTCAGGGTTTCAAGTCAAAGTGTTTTGTGGTATTTTAGTTGGTAAAGCTGGTAGGGATACTTACTTTATCATGAATATGTTCGTTTGAGATTTATATACCATTTATTTATCCCATCAAACCTCAAGTCACTAAGCTAGTGCATGAGACGACCAACTCCGCTATTTTGCGTGGACATAGACACGCAACATGGAAAGAGATTAGACCGTATTTTTAATTTGCGTTATCATAATGTAGCTTTCATCTTCACGAACTACAATGGCTCTGGTCCCCACTGTCATGGTATATTCATTACATTGACCTCTTTAAACAATAACTGCTCATCCTTAGTGCAGCGCAAAGGCAATATCTTTTACATCATTCATTCTAACACTGCAATAACATAACCAATTAGTTCTTTCACAGCCATAAAACTATTAACATCAGTAGCCACCCTGGTGTGAGAGTGATGATCTTTTCCCGCAATTTCTTGACTAACAGCACATACTCATTTATTTTTCAAAGTATTATTTCATTTAGAGCCACTCATAAAAATAGACCCTGACACTGAAGTATTAAACATTATAGGTCAACAGCTTGCTGATATTAAGTGCCACATCATTATTTTATCTTTTAGAACCAGTGTTGTTGTCATTCAAACAATATTCAAATAATTATTTTTGCAAATGTTTTTTTTTCCGAGGTAATATAATTTTATATTTATATATTGTATCAAATGTTTGGAATTCTAAAGCTAATTTGCTTTGACCCAACTCTGCTCAGGCAAATCCTAGTAGGTTGGAAATGAGTTTAGTGAGAAGACAGAGCACTGAGTTATACTTTATAATTTAATCTTTACACATGAAAATGAATATGCTTAATTCCCAGAATGTGTGTTAAGGATATTTCATCAGATATGACTTTAACGCACAAAATCTTTATTAAAACACAGTCGGCTATAATCGTCTGGATAATAACCCGTTGTTAAGTTATTAACATCCACAACAGATTGTTGATTGTGCAATTTGTTTTAAGAATCATCAGAAATTCATTGCATTTGTTTCCTAGAACATCACAGATTTCCTGAGAGGGAACTCTCATCAGGCTCATTGGCATATAAGGAAAAAGATGGCTGCCATAAAATTAATGACAGTGAACAACACTACCTTTTCTTCAGCTTAGAGCAAAGTAGGCCAAATAAGCTGTTGTGCAGTATAATAAACTCTTAAATGCAGAGGTGAGACAAATAACTAAAGTGTAATCAACTAAATGTACCAATGTCAAAAGCAAACCAAGTGACATGTTGGCATGAGAGAGGCTTCTCCAGGCAGTGTTTGTCCAATTACCTTAAAATACAAACACTTTATTAGGTGGTGAAATGCAATTTTCAGTAATATCCACAATGGAACAAAGCATGTTGGTGCAATAAATAATGACACTATTATAGTAAAAGGCTTATGATTATAGACTGTACTCGAAAAAGAGCAAGAAAGAGAACAATAACAGTGTCTGGGTGGCATGTCCAAGCATATTTACTGCCACAGTTAATTTTTTATCTAAATTTATTCCGGGTGCTTTGATGCAGTATGGCAATGCAGCCCTGCTATTTCTCACTGATGTGCAGTGGTTTAAATAAAGAAATACTTAATGTAGCCTAACGCTGAGAGCCTGTTAGTGAACTGCAGCAACAATCATTCATCCTGTCAGTGCATGGGGTTAGTAAAAGACCTGATATTCCCTCCCGCTGTATGAACACGGTCAAGAAAACATGAAGCCAGCAGAAAAATAAAACATAGCCTACACCGTGGACATTCTAATTAGTGGTATTTCACATTTGCCTCAATGACTAATGACAATCAGCTGGCCTAATGAGCTTATTGTTAATAAAAGATTATGTGCTTGGATAAAGATACACGAGCATTTCCAATGAAATGCAAATTGTGGCCTATATATTTTATACTACAAGAGTCCATTGAGGACTTGATGAAACTGGATAAATAAATTTTTTTTAAATAACACACACACAAACACACACACACACACACACACACAAACACACACACACACCCCTCCCCCACTGACACTGGGCCTGACCAACTAACGTGCTCCTCCCCAGCACAGCAGTGAACTGCCAACCTGTGGGAGGCTCTGTACCCGACGCCCTGAATGCTGATACACACTCATTACAAACAGGACTCAGAAATTAACGAGCTCCTGATATTAGGATCAAAATATTTGGCCTCGACAGAGTGACACTAATCTCAAATATCTCAAAGAACCTTGTGTTCTCTTTTCGTATCAATTAGCTTCGTCTCCAGCTCTTTTATCCTCCTGCATTACACAGCTGATTGTTTTATCTGCTGTGATTAATACATCGGTTGGGACCGAAGGAAGTCCATGATACAGCTAGAGTGTGTTTTTAGAAAATAATATGATAACGACAGATCATAATGTATCAAGTTTAAAGTGGCACTGTATTAAAAACCACAATGTTAGCAACTGATACAAGCCAGTTAAAATGTAATTTTTCCTTCTGTTGCCAATGAAGCAAATCTATTGGCCGCTTTAAATACAGGTACGAAGTCAAGGACATGATGCATGTTTACACCATCGGACTGGTAGATGATTACCCCTGCTCTTGTGTTTGAGGTAAGCCATTGGAGATGATGTTTCATAGGTCAACCAATCCCCATGGACCTGTTTTAGAAGAATGGAAAACACCTTTGGGGATGGAGAACACCTGCATGTTTTGCTAATGAGGCCTTGCAGGAGATTCGCTCATTACAAACAACCTTATTGCAGATCGTCGTAAGACTAAAACAAATCCGAATAGAGGAGGGGGAATGCATTACTTTAGGACTGATTGTCATCACCTTCGGGTGCTCGAGTTTGTTTAAATCAGCCCACGTTGTGGCTGACTGGCAGGGCTACAGAGGACACGTTGTACCGACTGGATGTCTGAACTGAATCCAGATGTCTTACCTTCACTGCAGTCCTTTCCTTGGAAGCCCGTCCGAGAGCAGTCACACATTGGTGCGTTGTTAATTAGACTGCAGACTCCTCCATTTAAGCACATGTTGGCCGAGCCGCAGAGGTCCTTTGTGACCCCCTCGCTGTTGATCGTGACAGACTCCGTGTTGTTGACCTTTATGTCAGTTAACCATCCAGCGAAAGGTAGCTGATCCTTGACTGCAGCGGATGTGAGTCGCAACGCCACGGATCGTAACTCCGGTGGTATTCCACCAACAAACAAATTGCTGAAAACAGTCATATCCCGTCTTTTCGACTTCACCTCCACCCACTTGGTCTCATTGTCCACCTTCAGGGTCGTGTTCTTAAAGTTTCTCCTTATCGTGACTGCGTGCCACTGGCTGTCGTTGACCGCCGTGTCGGATACGACCGTCGCGGGCTCGGCGCAGAAGATCGAGAAGCGAAGGCTGAGTTTACCGTTGACTATGAGAAGCTCTAGAAAGTCACAAAATCCCTCGTCGTCGAAGTAAACTAGCAGCCCGTGGGAACTCTTGGTTTTCATATTGAAGCTCATTTCACTTTCGCAACATGCGTTCCACACTGGGAATCTAGCCCACTGGCCCTCAGCACCTGTAAATTCTAGACAAGTGCCTATTTCTACAAAGCAACAAATGAGCAGCCCGACCCATATGACATGGGCACCATGTGACTTTTGTAAAACCATCATGTGATCACAAAATCCTTGCAGGTGGACAAGGAATTTATTTATAAGAACCTTTGCTAAAGCAAGAACTATATTGGGTCGACTGTGAGAGAGTAGACTGGCATATAAGTGACTGTCTACATTGATAATCAAGTGTGAACCGATGCATTGTAAAACAAAACAGCTAAATGCTATAAGATATTTGCGTAGCAACGGGCTTGGCCAACATTTCCTGGTGCAAATACCATTACCTCACTGTCCATGCAGGCCACCGGCCAAACCTCTCACTGTTGGCGCCCAAATAGTTTGAACTGTTTAAAGGTCCTCTCTGCCATGGCTATTTAGAGCAAAGTGACAGGATTCAAATATCCATTGGGCACACTCGATCTAATTTCTGTAATTATGGAAGAGTCCCTTCTGGTGCCAGTTAGTGTGTGCACGGTTTCACTTGAGTTGAAATGGCAGCTTTAATCTTCACGTTCATGCCAGCATTCTTTGGCGGGGGAACTGGAAGCCTTGCTCGGGGCTTTTCACCCTGCATCCTCCGTAGCAACGATAGAAAATGCCATATGGAAACACGTTGGCTGATAAGCTCAGCAAAAAAAAAAAAGAAGAAGAAAAAAAGCAGTGTGTCTCTCAGAGCGGTCCTCCGTCCCGAAGCTCTGCAAAAGAAAAGCAAATTTAATATCAGCACTTTCACCGTATCCGTTTCCAAATCCACTTTGGCTAAAGCCTTAATCAAAAGTCAGAGTTAATACTATGATTAAGGCGGAAGCACAGCCAATCAAGTGCTTGTATCCAGAGAGGCCTTTGATGCAACAAACATGAGATGCATCAATAGATGAATATCACCAGGGCTTTCCAGGAAGCACAGCAGCACTGGACAGTCGGTAACACTGGATCCACGCATGACTTTTATTATCTTTTAACACGCAGTTCTTGAAGACATGCAGATTAAAAAAAATCGTGCACATGAGAATAAAACCTATAGCCTGCATCAATAATCGCAAACAGATGTTCGCACGTCTAAAATCAGTTCCTGCGGACAGAATCAGTCACACCAAAGTAAAAAAAAAAAAAATGGAAAGCACATATTTACAACTGTCGTTATTTCTTTTAGGAATGTCACTTCATACTCGTTCGAACTTCTGTGGCCATAATCAGCAGCATTCCGATATGCAGTCGGCTATCCGCTGCTCCGTCCTCTCTAGAAGACCTAACATTTGAAAAAGTGCGTCATTTGATTCACAATGGTTGGTCTGTGTGAGACGAACGAGTCGGGCTGCAACTGGGTCTCAGTCAGAACCCCAAAATGTGTTCTCCGTGAGATTTGCCTCGTCGCTGTTTTTCGGACAATGAAAACGATTTTGCTTTTTCCCCTCCTCTCTCTCTCTCTTCCAAACACCAAACGCGCTGTGGTTGAATTGGAAAAAAAAGAAGAAAAAAAAAGAGGGCAACCTGATTTTCGCAATTAGTTTGCATTATAAAGCGGGATAGATCGGGGTTTACTTGGCACTTTAAAGAGGCTGAAACATCTACAGAAACAAGCAAATGGGACGAAGACCATCAGGGATCATCATCATCCTCATGCTTCACAATGTATTTGCTCATCCTCAGCAGAATGTTGCGTTTCGCAGGCTATTTTTATGCCGAAACGGGACATCATCTCATCAATAATATGCCCCATACCTTCGCATCTCCCCCCGGATGACAGCTGTACGGGCTGCATTATAATTAGACTATGTTATATGCTCATATATGTCGTTTACAAATATAAAATCCTTTGCAAAAAAGAACAAGATGAGACGTTATATACATATTGTTTTACCTTATTGCGCGTACACCTTCTACTTCTACGGGACCCTAAATAGTTGTCACGAGAAAAGAAAAAGAGAAAAAGAAAAAAAGATGCGATTTCGTGCAAAAACACCTGCACGGGCTGAGTTCCTGTAAACCGCGTCTGTCCGTATATGATCGGTCTGTTTGAGAGCGTGTACCTCACATCCACTCTGGCGAAACCTTCACATCAAGATCTGCTTTCAAGTGAATCGCAGCGTCGGAGCGAGAGGGAGAGAGAGGGGGAGAGAGAGAGAGAGAGAGAGAGAGAGAGAGAGAGAGAGAGAGAGAGAGAGAGAGAGAGAGAGAGAGAGAGAGACGGGTCCACTTTCACTCTAACTCCACACAAAAAAGGCTTAGTGGCAAAAAAAAGAAATTACCTTAAATATTCCGTCCTCCAAGTTCGTTTCCCCGATTTAAAAACAAAAAAAATAAAGCGCAACTTAACAGAAAAATGAAAACGCCGGATCAGTCGGGTAGAGCCGGACGAAAACAAAAATCCAGTTATCTTTGTGGAAGAGAAGGTGCAATCTGGTTTCCCTGTTGAGCTTATCCAGCGACTGTCAGGAGCCACAGACGGAGCGTATCACGTGTCTCTCAATGATGTCTGCCGGGGAGGGGCTGAATGCAGCACCTTGGACAGCGCCTCTGCCTCCACGCGCGTCCATCCAGCGTTGATGGCAAGCAGGCAACTTTGGGCCATAAAGCGTGTAAAACTGCTGTGATTGATTAATTGACGCAGGGAAGCTGTCAGAGACGGTTTAGGTGGAGCACTTTTTTTTTTTTTGGCTTTATAGCAAACTACCACATATATTCCAATAGGTGATGTGTGTATTATCTGGAGGGGGAAACAAATCAATTCTATTGAATTATTGCCACCGATCAGACCGACATTGGAGAAAATAGAAAATAAAAACAGCCAACCAAGGGTTGTCAGTTTAGGGGTTATTATGACATCCAGCTGAATGATTAAATACTCATTTGTGTTAAATGTCCCCCTTTAGTACTATTCTTCATGCAAGTTTATGGTTCATGTATATTAATTACCTTCTCCAGCATCTCTAAACAGTATTTCCTCATAGCATATACTGTTTTTTTTTTTTTTGGGGGGGGGGGGGGGGGGGGGCAGTGTTTATTGTTATTTATCTAAAATGCATTAATGCATAATTGCTCTCACAGTGAAAACTGCTGCGTTAATCCAATAAGCACTATTACGAGTTCCAGTCATGGATGTCCTCAATCAATTTAATTAGTGCAAAATACTCCGCTGCTAGTTGCGTATACATAAATATTCCACTTCCTGTCAGTAACTTCTATAAGGTTGAAACAATTAACAGGCTGCGGATAAATGTCGAGAATGTGTGCTAGTAGCATTGCCATGGCGACCCTCAGGCCTGTGTGTAAAAGCGTGTAAAACACCTAGACTAGCTAGTTAGGTAGAAATGCGCTATATAAATGCAGGTCCATTTACCATTTACCTTTTTTATACTTACATTTTGACATTGTTTGGCATGTGGACAGCAAAGGAAGACTTTCATTGTACAGGCAAATCTTGACATTGGGTATAATGAAGACTGGCATTATTATTATTTTTTTACACTTATCTGTTCAGAGTCTATTATGCCACTAATCAGCATTTTGACATGCACATTATTAATCTGTCCGAGTTTTATCCATGTTACAAGTGAGCCCTGCACCAGAATGTGTAGACTCGTGTCTGGTGCAATTGTGGTGCAATCAGTCTTTCACTTCTGTGGTGGAAAGCTGCCTCGCATGTTTCATGTGACTAACCTGACACATCACTCCAACAGGAAGCCGGGTGAGAAGATTGCATTTTTGGTCAGGTCCCTTTCTATCTGATTTCCCATTTAAGAATGTTTTGGCACTGTTTTTATGTACATACTTAACAGAGCTGAGTGTTTTATACGTGAATATTGATGGTGCTCGGTGGTGTTGGGAACAGATATTATATTTAGTTGGAAGAAAATGAATGTTTAACCGCTAACAAACAGGATTTGTCTTTTCGAGGTCTCAGGGTTTTAAGAAAACACATTTTTTTTTTCAAATATTTGAGGTTACAGAGTTGCTTGTGTGACAGATTGAGGTGAATGGAGAGTGCATTCAAGATTAATAGAGGTCTGAGCTTTCAGAGTTCATACTGGGGTAAGATAAGGCAGCTTTGTGTTCATACATTAGCAATCTGTCACCCTTCCAAGGAATCCAAGTTTAATAATCAGACATTACACCCAAGCAAATCTCGTAAGTTACTCGTTAACAATCATTTAAGATGGGTAAATTGTACTGAGTTGTTCTTCTTCTGCTGTGGCTGCTTTTCTTCTTTAATGTGACTGGCTCTCAGAAACCATGCATATATAAATATAGATTTCTTATCAACTCCCACATACTAATATGTGTGAACTTCTGGACCGTGGATACAATTCTCTCATGAGCCCTAAAGTGAGCAGACTGAGCAAAGGACATTGACTCCATCCTCCTTACAGCCACTATAAGCCAAACAGTTTTACAATCTATTTGACCAGATCAACTATGACTTGTTTAACCTTTTGTGGTTTGCAAAACAAGTGGCTCCTCCTCCAGTCTCGTTGCAGAGCAGACTTAACACAGAGTCTGTATTCAACTCTCATCGACCACCGAGTGAATCAGCCAAATATATTCAGCCAAATCTTACAGTTGACTCATATTTAACACAAAAAGAGAGATTTTTGTAACTTTCTAAATATTAAAATGTTCACATAATAGTCTCTTGGGAGAGCAGATGAATGTCTTTTGACGACCGTGAAGGTATGAAGTCGTCTCTCAAGGCCTTGTTCACAACCACATGACCTTCAACTCTGCTGTAGTTTCATTGTGGTGCAACTAGATTGCTAACCAAGTTCACAAAAAACACTCGAGCTAACTTTTAAATGTTTCCAGCTGACTCATTCTAACACAAGAACTATGCAAAGTTTGTCTTCAATAAACACATGGCTGCATACGTACATACTTACATGTGCTTTGAAGATTGAGGGTAAAGCTACTTGACATCATCCATGTGGAAGAAAGAAACATCATAATAAATCGAATGTTATTAACCGGAGTGGCAGCTTAGCTCAGAGAAATGTGTTATTTATTGAGATATGTTTCAATTTGTACTTTTAAGAGGACAGGGTTTTAGAATTAAGACTAATGACAGTCTCACAGTCAGTTGTCAGTTTCACATAATAATATTCTCAACATGTCAGATAGCAGTAATGTAGTCTACAGGCACAGTGTTTATCTGGCTGCCAAGGTAAACCTGCATGTCTTGAGGAAAATACATTGTGTTGAAAAAAAAGATGGACCTTGATATTATTGAACTGTTTGTTGGACTGGTCAGCGGATCTCCTACAGGGCCAGAAGAACATATATAGCCTACTGTAAGCAATATTCTCCCAGGCTAATTTAAGAAACTGTATATTTACTCATAGTACTTCTCCTGCACAAGGACATTACTTTCCTCTTGGGTGGTGGTTTTCTGGCAGAAAAATGACTCTCCTTCAGGTTGACACCACCTAAGTTTGAGGCTAATTTTAACAACTCAAGCTCTTGTATTTTACTTTCACAGATAGTTATTTTTACACGTGCTATAATTCTTTTCAGTATGTGTCTGACATTTGAATATACACCTTCAAATGCAATCAGTACAAGTGTGTGCTCTCCTTTAATTAAACGTTCAATAAGGTTTACTAATGAATTCATTTTTATTCTGTTTCGTCTCATGGAGCTGCAGTTGTTTTCTGCAGCTTTGTGAAATGTCTTTAAGTCACAAAATGGAAATCAAATATTATGGATTTTCTGGGTTTACCTTTTTGTTTTTTAGAAACACATTTAATGAGGCTTTGGTCTGTGAAGAGTATAAATCACATAGTTTCTTTTAAAACATTTGAATAAAATATGTGATGTGAGTGTTACTTTGGGTAACCGGACAATAGTTAAATGCAATAAGCATAATAGTTACTTTTCCTTTTGTTCAATGCAATTTCTGAGTCACATTTCATTTGAACATTTGCAATCCAGTTAGTCTTCCCCTCAGAGTTATTTTGACCTTAAAGCCATGAAAGATATTCTCATTCACAGTGGGGCACGCTGGCCAAGGATACATTCAATAAAAACACACAAATTGTCTCTTTTGGTAAACGTGTCCACATTACACGTGTCCTTGTCCCTCTAAAGTAGCCACATTTTTTTCCATAAGACTTTCACCACTCACCAGCTGGGACCATATCTCTCCCTATTGAAAGCATCTGTATCCCCCTAGATTAAAGCTGATTGAATTTAGAAATCTGTATCATTACAGTTATTAGATTAGGAGAGAGGGAAAAGGACATTGCAACTCTGAATTTCATTTCAGTGAAATTAATGAAACGTAGGATTGTGAACCACAAAGGGCTGGTCATATGTCCAGCCTGAATGAGCTTACTGATTGTATTGACTCATACATAATGACCCTACTGAAGATGCATGAGAAAAGCAGTAACATGGCAACAAAAATGTGATTAAAACCAGGATTTCAAAGCCTGAGCAAACAGTCTGGAACAAATTGCTTCACTCCATATTGACATGAGATCCAGGGATGTTTGAATCAATTGACTTTTGAACCTACACATTTTTTTCACAGTATTTGCATGTATTTATTTTGTACAATATGTTTCCATTTAATTTCTATTAGCATTGCGTTATATTTCCAAAGTATAGAAACAGTGTGAACTCCATGTCTATTCAGAATCCCCTGTTCTTATTTACAGTAGGTTGGCTAACACACTACCATGGCATTTGCAGAGTGACCTTTTGTGTTTATAATGACCAAAAGTGATGCTATATTTCCCATATAAGAACCCATAATGTGACCTGCAACCAAAAGGCAGCATCGACTTGGTTTCCCACTTAGTTAGTTGACTTTTTAGACTTGTTGTTCCCTGGGTCAGCACAGTAAACACGGCTTGCTATTGGTCAACGTTGTAAAGTCATGGGTCAAAGTTCACCAAAAGGGAATGGATGGAAATAACAGGGAAATGTTGCCATTTAAAATGCAGGATGCAACCAGAACAATAGTCACCAAATCAACTCTTTCCATCTTTTGAAAGAAGCTACACTTGGGGGCTTTGAATGAATCCATGTTGTCAGTGATTTGGTTTCATAGCATCGCCTCAAACATTCTCAGCCAACCATTACTTGATTTGGACTGGAACAGAATAGGAGTGTTACTAAACTGATATCTGAGGTGAATATACTGGTGTGAAGGTGTCAAGTATCTCTTCTCTGACTCTGGGATCAATGAATGAGTTTCTTGTGTCGATCATTTTTTACCTACCTCTTCCATATTTGTCTGGGGTGCATCCTTCCCCTTGACCTTGCTTCCTACCCCAAGTGAACACAGGACCCAGCATTATACTTTCATCCTCGTTTTTTAATCTTCATACCAGGTCAATGGTCCAGCAGCTTCCCGACAAACTGAAAAAACCCCACCTGAAAGATTGGGTCAGTAGATCACGCAAGATCATCTCAGGCAGTACAGTGCTCCTGCATTCATGGAAGAGGAAAGATTGATTTCCCTCTTGTAGGTCTTCATCTAGTCGTATCTGCACTATTCATGAGATCTTCAGTCTGTATTGCCTTGGGAGATCTTATAACTCTGTGTAAATAAACATGCAAGCAACTGTTTACCCGTAATATCTGTCTGTGTGTGCGCAAGGATGTGTGTAATTCCTGCACATTTCTGATGAATAATGGATTTGAACAAGAGTCCTCAAAGGTATTAAGGCAAACCTTGACCTTGGTCGTATCAGAAAATGTGCTTCAATCCTCACTGAAGCATGCAGCATCATTACTTACTTTCCATATCTTGTTCCATCGCGAGCAGCCATGACAGAATTAATCACACACCAAGTCTAGGTGGAATTCCTTGAGTTGCGTTTACAAATCAGAAAACCAATGCTTTATTCAACTATAACTAGCTTGCTTTTGTACACAATGCATCGGCGTCATGTCATCTTTCTGACCTTGACAACGTCTAAACAATCTCCTTCCATACAAAGATTCACATCTCTATAGGTGTGATTCATTCTCAGTTTATTTCAGACTTTACTGAACTGTGAGCCTTGTGCAACAGCTAAACTTTGCAAAGTTCATGAGATCAGTGTGTGCAGAAAAAGAGAGTTACAAAGGAGCAGCCCTATCATTGGCGAGTATCTGTAAAGCATATGATAATGTGGAATAATATTCATTGGAGTGCAAGCTGGTGTGAAATGGCCTGATAAAATGAGAATGTTGACACACCTGCTGATCACAAATAGTAATCCCAGCATTTTTATGGCACCTTCTTTGCCTTATCGTTTGGGATTGTCAATGCTATTGCCATAGAAAAGGATTTTTACTGAATACAGGCTCAACACTCCCAAAATAGCAAAAAAGTAAGGGACAGAGGCACACACACACACAATGAATATATTACAAATATTTCATTGCACACAAAGAAGTGATTTTAAAAGGAAAATACACCATTTTTCAACATTATCCCTTTGAGTAAGCGATGTAGCGTAAAATCCACATGCAGTTCTTGTCAATGTCTTTCTTTTGTCTCTGCAAGATCTGTTGTTGTTCTTCCTTCATCCAGTGATGTGACAGTGATGTTGTTGCTGGCAAGGAAAAAACTACAGAGTGCTACTTTAGCTTTGGTAGCTGCAGGGTGCCAAGCGAAACCTTCCTTGTTCTTCTCTTTGCTTGTGTAATGTTTCCATCAGTGAAAATAGCATCCCAAATATGAGTACAGCGGATGTTATGGATGAGGATTTTCACAGTGTGCATTTTATAGGAGAAACCCCCTCCATCGAATCGCCATCTTAACACAGTGAAGGGGTTTGTGCGACTCTGGAAGCTGGGTCGTCAGGGGCAATAGCTCCCCGGCAGGGTCTCCAAAGGCAATGTGATTGCAGGGGAAGGTCAGATTAAGATTGATTACCTCATACGAAAAAAGGTAACCTTAGGCCACCTTCTGGAGCCAGATCTGGCGAACATCTAGTTGTTGGGCTTTAGCCGCTCTCTGGGTTCACCACTTACAGGGAGGTGTTTGGGGAGACTATGGATAAGGACTTTTGGTTGGCCTCAAGGAAGGTCTGGTCTCAATCTGTGTTCAGCAGGGGAGCACAGACATGGACTTGGGATGTTGTCGAGGGGTAGAACTTGAGGAACTCCTGAACTTAACACGTCCTCTATGGAAGACTGAGGGGAAGACCCACCCATATTCCTGGCAGAGGTAGTCAAAAAGCTCCTGGAGAGTGGATGAAATGAGATGAGATTGTGAATGCTCTGGACATTCTTGGCTCACACGACTCTTCTTTGTCTCATGGAGGAAGGGACACTGCATGCAGAGTGGAAATGGTAACGTTCTGCTGTAATGAGCATGGGCAGGCTCTGTTTGGATGCTGTCGCTGACGAAAGAGCCCGTGTGTGTGTGTTACTATGCATGAAAGACTTCCTCCTCACTGGGACAGAGGTGTGCTGGAAACTTTCTTCAGGACCCCGAAGATAAAATGGACATGACATCCAAGAGCAGGGCAATTTTAGGATGATTTTTGTCATTGTATATTCATGACTTAATGGTCTCCCTCTGAAGAAGAAGTTAGAGCTGCCAACGAGTCACTGCTCCCCCGGCAGCTGGCAGCACGCACAGAGAGAGAGAGAGAGAGAGAGAGAGAGAGAGAGAGAGAGAGAGAGAGAGAGAGCAGGAAAAATGGCGTCTATTCTGTAAATAAATAATAGATATAATATAGAGTAATATTAATATTATTAACATAATTATTATTAAGATAATATCATGAATAATAGAAACTGATTGTGGTTTTGTTTTATTTATATTTTATTTCTGTTTAATTTTGTGTTTTATTATGCATATACAGTATTGCCTACATCCGTGTGAATTTATTTATATTACATAAATACCACATACATTTCACATAAACTCTCTAAGAGGAAAAGTCATTCCATTCCATTCAATAGTTCGTTCAATACACGAATCACAAGGGAACACACATTGTTCATTGAGTGAACTCAGAGCAGCTCATTTATGAGAATAATCGAATGGCTATGAGTCACAGTAGCTGTCAGCTTCAAGTCACCAGGATTTCTCTTTAGCATTCTGCGAGTGCAGCAGGATGTGCGTGCGTGCCACCTTCTGCTTTCATGTGTCTGACGTTTGCATGGTAATTGCCCACCGCGACGCCAATTTAGAATATTCAGAAACATTTTCCAAAACATAAGGTGAATAATATGATGATTAAAACAGGAACACACATACTGGGTAACCGCGGGATGTGACTTCTTATACTCTGAAGCAGGTTATCAGCTCTCTAGAAATGATACATTTGACTTCCTTGTTCATATAAATGTACTTTAGTCCCCTCGTCACCCGTCTTGTTCTGCTGTCTTTTTCCAAACCTTAGAGTCTAGAGTTTTTTTTTAATACATTATTGATTTGAATGATCACATCCTTGAGATTTTCAAAACAATGTGTTAAAAGCCGCCTGCTGTCACTGCGATTCAAAAATGGGCTCGTCTGCGGCGCTGCGACTGGAGCGCGGTGATAAAGGGACGACCAGACAGACACAGTCTGAACAAGTGATTAATGGCCGCTGTGCTCTATTGTTCTTGTGCTTAAAGATTTCTTGTCTTTCACTTCATTAAACAGTTAGATCAAGTGGTTTTTCACCAGCGAGCTGTTTTGAAACGCACACTGTTGGAGCGATGCCCGCTGTCTAAACGTGTATGACACCGTGGCTGAGGAAAAGACATAAATCTGGGAGTAAATGAAATGAATGTATGGTAGTAATCCAATACTAAAAGGATTTGTACTTCCAGCTGGTTGGTTGTGTTCTGATAAACTGTGGAATGATTTGCACCATGCAGGATGCAGATGTCCCAGTGCTTTTTCAATATCGCTAAGATAAACTCACCAGCAAACCGCCGTGATACTATCCAAGGAAATAGCCGTGGTGATTGAAGGGAAGAACTGACTCATTTAGCCTTTCAGCGTTTCACGGACATCAGGTTTTTCATGCAGAACAAAGTATCAGTGAAGCGTTCACTCAAGTGGGTCGCGGGTCCACCATGGATCTTCTCAGGGGCAGTGCAGCGAGGCTGAGAGAGCGTTCATCTGGTGACCGTGAAACCGGCTCATCAACACCTTGTCGATCTTGTTCTGTCGTTCCCACAATAGCACCTAACTCACTCGGGATGCATCCAAGAGCATTCTGTAGTCCCAGTTTTGTTAGAAAAATGGTGTTAATGCTAGATCTTCAACTAATAAAATAAGGACCACATAACATGTCATACATTCTTGTGTTGTGGATAGAAAGGTGTTTGAAAATGGACTTTGAATAGCTCATGTTTTGGTGGTGGTTCCAGGCTTTTAACACTATGGTATATACGAGTCCACGGTTTCCAGCAGGGATCATCCATCGCAGTAAGAGTGTGTATGATGAGGGGAAACACTACAGGGCAGCAGAGTGTTTGTCTCAGCTCAGGATGCTGTCACAGACCAAGACAGAAAGCAGGTTAATGGCTTCCTGGCAGCACTGGGATGGACTCTAAAAGTGCTTATGCAGGTAAAACTACGTAACACTTACCTGGAAACGTAACTGGTCAGGCTTGTTTAAGTTCCCAGAAACATTGTCTTGTTGCAACAGGTTTATTTCGATGTCTCACACAATATAATCAATTATCCCAACAATAAACAGTGATTTGTTTGTAAGGCAAGTGTATATTTATTTTACGTTTAGAGCAAGTGCAGCTTACATAAAACTACCAGTATTTTCTTGTCACAGTCCTTACTGCTGAGAGTTCATTCTCTGAGCTCAAGATACTTTATGGTATAAACAATGTGCATCAGAAAAACAAATTAAAGCTATGTGGAGTGGTCACACACATAACAAAAACAGTGTAGGAAGGTGCTGGACCAAAAACAAGACAGCAATGAAAAAATAAATAAAGGTCTGATAGCATTCTGCTGGAAATGTCACTTGCGGATGTGCTAATAAATTGCAATTAAGGTAGCCACGGTGTGCAGACCTTTATTTATATTTTCAGATCAAGCAAGACGGTATTTGCCTTGGTCTCCCAAATGTGGCAAAAACACACCCAAGCCTCTTACTCTGCTTTTCCTTTTGCCGGCCAGTAAAACACTCACTAATGATGTAGTAGAAGTATGTAGAAACCATGGTAGACCTTTAACTATTTCAACCTCAGTAAGTAAATTTCAGGAGAGAGGAGTTGTCAAAATGACATCACTCCTATGAGTTTGCCGATCCAAAGGGAGGGCTCAACCTAAGCTTAGAAATGTATTCCGACACTGAACCCTCCTTCAACTCGTCTCGTCTCTTTTAACTAACGGACAAGTCAAGCAGCTAAAAATGCAGACAGTATATTCCAGAAATTGAAATAGCATAATAATTTGCCTCAAAGATTAAAGGAAGAAGTAATTTCAAAATGCAGCACTTACTTGCACTCGGAGCCCAGGAAGGAGCTTTACAATTAAAAGTGTTAAACAGCTGCAAGGTAACGGCTGGTTGCTTCCACATGTCTGCTCGTGACAGGAAGAAAAATCAGCCGATTCACGGCCATCTTACTCCGCCGTCCCTTCTTCGGGGAAAGGGGAGAGGATCGCCTCATTCAGTGGTTTCGTCAAACTGCCATCCAGCGCCCAGGAACACACTTCATTAACCACTCCTATGGCAGAGGATGGTGGCTTTTCCAGACGGCGAGCACAAATCTGAAGTCTTCGAAAGACCACAATGCATTACACTGAAAAGGGTTGTCACTCCTGCCCAGGTTCATTTCCTTTTAAGTGTGAGCTTGAGTCAATCAAAGGAAATGAGTTGAGAAACCGTGGCTATTATTTATCAGTTCATCCGCTGAGGTTATTTCACCACCCGTCCACATGTTACACATTATAGGGAAGGTGGATGAGGGAGGAAATAGATTTGGCTTGGGAACTACACACTTATTAAGCAGGCGTACGAGTAGTTGAAGGTAATATATGTTGTTCGTTTATGGAAATTGACCCTGATGATAGAACCACCGGTAAGAACAGAATCCTCCTGTGGCAAGAATGAGCAATTTAAGAGAAAGGAGAATTGTTGCATTCGCTAATTTTCTTGTCGTATGAATGTGTGTAAGTAGATTATAATGCCTCAATTTGGAGTTTAAATATGTGACCAAAAATCCAATAAAAAACAAGCAATATCTGTCCGTCAGTCTATGGGTGTGTCCTTTGCCTTTCTCATGAACCTCACCATCTTCACACTTAGCAGATGTATTGCTGGGGAACCAATGTTTAATTTGATGACATGTTCAATATTAATAAACTCTAACCGATCACTCAATGAGCTGGCACTGCACCAGTAAAGTAAAGAAGCAAAATCAATGTTCCGGCTCACATCCAAGTCATGCAACACTAAACCTGAAAGCTGTTTTTTTTTTGTGGTATCTAATTTTTGTCACTGATGAAACACTACTATTAATAATAATTCAATATAAATATTAAAGGTCATATTGATAAAAATGTTATTCAAACGAATAAATTAATAAAATGAAGACATCCACAGAGCTTTTAGAAAGGTGCAGAATCAAAGTATCACTTCTCGTGAAAAACATTTTTTGATTGTGAATGAATAATTTAAAGAAATGCCAAAGGTCCAAAATGAATGTTTTGTTTACCTCTGTAGATGTGTGAAGTGTGGCTGTAGCTTCTATCAAGACTTGTGAGCCAATAGAATAACGATGTTTGTATCTTGTGGTATCTCTGCGTAGTCAGGGGTCAAGAGTCTTTGGGGTTGCCAGTTAGTGTGGAAGAAATGGGAAAATGGTTGAGTTTGACGGTAAGCTGGCGGCATTTCGGTACATTTTCAGGAAATGTATTAACTACATGTTGCAAATTCATACCAGGAAAGATTCATCACTCATTCATCTGTCTGAGTGGATGCTATCAATGTTGTCAAGCACCTTTAACGATATTTTTATCAGGTCACTAAAAGTATCGCCTCAATCTGATTCATGCCTGAGTCCCGTATGCAGATGAGCGTACCTGTCCAATGTCTCATAGTCATCCCCCTATTGTCATGTGAGCAGATTGGAGCCGGCCACTTGAATAATGGAGGTATTATGTACACCAACACATGTACACCAATGGGGCGTGCTATCTCATTTGTATGGTCATTATTCACAGTAATTTCTATGATCCTCCACAGCATCCTCAATTAAATGATTATTCATTCATTTATTTTTCAATTATTCACTGGCACTGTCTTTTTGCTGCCAATTATTGCCGTGCTATCTGGCATTTCTAAGGGGGAGCAAGTGGGTGGGATTTTAATGATTTCTGCAGAGACTCTTTTGAGTCTTTCATAACACGCACCTTGCATTAAATGCACATGCAACCTCAGCATCGTGGCTCCGTATGTTTCCACCTCACGGCATTAATGTTTGATGTAAACATACAGCACATTGAGTGGATAATTCTTCATTCAGCGTGGACTTAATGGCACAAACCTTCTTTGCCATGCATGTAATGGCAAGCGGGCGCTATTCTTACAAAGAGGGGAAACGGGTGCAATAAAAGCAAAGCCACAATTTATGCTCCGCCGTTACGCCCACAGCACAAGTAAGCATTTAAGTCAATCAGGGTACGCGGACCGTAGCTCCTCTTTATTCATGCCAAGTACACACTTTATTCTCTTTCAGCTCCGCACTCCACCAAGTCGTTCCAGTGTCTCCCAGCCTGTGCTTGTTTCTTATTATTCATTTTTTTTTTCTGAGAGAACCGGGGTTGTATGCAATCTATCATTCTCTGATAGGTCATTCTCAAGTATATGAGAACATGGACCTTTAATGCTATGGTTGAAAATGACATGAATCCGTAACCATCAAATGGTTTGCTGCTAGACTGACTCAATGTTTCAGCATACCTAGCGATCTAACGGGCAACAACTGCATTAAACGGACCACAATGTGGTCAAAATGATAACTGGTTATTGTGCACATTGTGTGCACGACTCATATTTTCGAGGTATTGGATGTGTTTTCTGATACACCAGCATGTTGTCACAGATTTCAGATCAGGAAAGGATTATCTCCGCTCTTCCATTATCTGTTGACTGGATGCACAGACTTGAAACCTGAAGAAACCGGCTTCAGAGCCAAATGTATTAATTGAATTACGTCTCCTGTGTTCGAGAGTCTGCATTTAGAATGCATCTGTAGGAAAAGGGAGGGCTTTCACTGATAGAGTTGAAAATGTTAATTTGATCTCACTCATTTCATTCCCTGACCATATCTATAAAATTGATGAAGACTTTAAAGAGCAGCTATACTTCTCTTAAAATATTTAATTTCCCATTACTCGAAGACTCACTCCGGCAGTAATGAGGGTCTCCCGAGCAGCAGGCTGGAGGAGCTCGCCCATGTGATGAACAGATATATAGGATGTCTCCACATCGAATGACAATGAGAACAGTTGGCACCCTTTAGTGGGTTAAAGATTGATCAGAGATGGATACGGACGAGAAACCCTCTAGAAAACATATAAAACCATACAAATAGGTGCACTCGGCTCCTTGTGAGACAGTCAGACTAGAATAGGATGCCTTTATTGTGTCATTGCACATTGTATGAGATTTGTTGTGTGCCTCCTAAACATTCACACACACACACACACACACACACACACACACACACACACACACACACACACACACACACACAGACTCTAGAAACCACATTCTGCAGCCGATCCAAACACAAGGTTAGAAAAGATTACATTCCTGAAGCATCATAAAGGATAGGTCTGATGAAGTGATGTTCTATTCGTATTATATATATAATGTCAACAAATCCCATTCTAAAGACCAATAAAACAACAATAAATGATGCTCCTAAGTTTTATCTGTGCAGCCAAAGCTGATACAACAGATTCCTCTGTGCCTTAGAGCTCCATTGTTGTCCAAAAACTAAACTCAACTTCACAAAAAGCACATCAGTGAGCTCCACTGCTGCACATTGGTATATTTCTTCATTACCACGAGCACACACTTTACACTTTATTTTCAGTTCATCCCATATACTCCATGCTGCTGCAGTGTATGCTCGCTAGAGCACTTCATGTGGACCAAAACTAACAGTTCAGCATTTTGTACACAAACTGAATACACTCTTTTACTTTCTTGAGCGCTTGAGATCGACACTCTCGAGGTCCTCGCCCCAGCTACCGCTGCTCCACGCCGGCGCTGCTCCACGCCGGCGCTGCTCCACGCCGGCGCTGCTCCACGCCGACGCTGCTCCACGCCGGCGCTGCTCCACCCAGGTCAGTGAGCGATCTCCGCCATGTTTAATTTAAGCCCAAACGTGATGTTTTTCCTAAAGCGTACCCGAAAGATGCTTCAAACTGTAATAAATTAGTTTGAAAGTCCTGCTCAGCAAGATTTGGGTGTTTTGAGTTGTCTTCCCCAACAAAATCCACATTTTACTCTTGTTTAAATAAGTTTAGCTAAAAAGTATTTCAAGGAAATTTTTAAATGATGTCATATATTTCTAACCGGTTTGTAAAGATTGATGTTTTCTGTAGAAATAAAGCACCTGTGTTTAATATTTGCTGATATTTTACAAAATTATAATTGACATAAATCAACTTCTAAAATCAGTGATTTAAACTGATGGCAGTCAAAGAAATCAGTTTTTTTGCAAAACAATGATATCAATGGAAAAAGCATCAAATAAACTACTATCTGTGAATACAGCGAGTAGCTTCTCCTGAAAGCCCAAAGTGTTTTACAATGAATCCTTAATCGTTCCTGTAGGTAGAAATGTCATGTAGCCAAGGTTCCCCTTCATCTTTCCATCTCAGCTGGGAGATATCCTCATTTAGCTAAATTAGCTCAAGTCAAGCTTGGCTTTAATGTGCAGACACTAATGACATTCCAAGGTTAAAGTGAGGAGTCAACCATTGATTTGTACTGTCTGTCTTCAACGTCTTTAATGAGAATGAAAACCCGGGCTTCTGCACGAGGCCACATGATGGAGAGGAGAGGGCCAACAGCTGGGGAGAAAGAAAGAAAAATCCAATCCTATAATTCGACCTTGATTTGATCAATAGAAAGCCTGCTAGCTTTTACACTGTAACATTAAGATTGTCATTATATAGCAGGTGTGAGAGGGTAGGCTGACATTTCACAGAAGATGATAATAAATCAGGGACAAACTACCAGACGATGTAAGGGCATGTTGTTCATTAACGGCTGCCCTCTCAACAACGACATGAAGTGTAAGAAGAATCAAAGCAGAGTGGCCAGAAAAGGACAAACTGTGTGTGTGTGTGTGTGTGTGTGTGTGTGTGTGTGTGTGTGTGTGTGTGTGTGTGTGTGTGTGTGTGTGTGTGTGTGTGTGTGACACAGAAAAGAGAGAGCGAGGGGGAGGGAGGAATGCGGATAGTCTGTTTTTACCTAAGTAGGAGGCAACACGGAGGTTTTGCTTTGGAGGTTGGATGGAGTGATGAAGTAGGCTGAGATAAGCACTGCGTAGGATTATTCAATCAATCACCTGTCATCATATCTTCACGCAGCTTGTCTAAGGAGACGCAGGAAGTAGTCAGTGCCTCGAGGGATAAGAGCAGGAAAATAATGTGACTGGGTCACTCCAGCTGCAAGGTATCCCCACAAGCATTGTGTGGGAGAACATAATTACGGGGACGGGGACACTTTAAATAACTGTTACACTTATGTAACTCCAATAACATTATTCCACATTTTAAGTATTAAAGCATCTTTTCTGTTTTAATACAATTTTAATAGCACACATTATATCTACTGCATTCAAAGTGGAGACAGAAACGAGGCAACCTAATATGTCATCCATGATTGATAACTTCTAAAAGCATGCTGAGAGTACATCAGGGGAAAACAGATATTAAATCCTGTCCAGGCACAGGGTTTTTATTTTTTAATTTTTAATGCAGGTATCCGTAGCATAAAAAAATCACTTTTCACGTTACGCAACACGTGATTTTAATGTAAACAAAAGACATAAATGGAGCTTCGGGACCTGCTATCAATCCTGAATGAATTAACTGATCTTCAATGTATGGACAGATACTGGACAAGTCTGTACATTTAAATGAATTACTTAGACATTTTGGAAAATGTGCTTACCTGCTTGCTTGCTGAGAAGATATACAGCCCATCAGTCATGAGAGTTGTATAAATCTTCTAACTCTTGGCAACAAAGCAAAAAAGTATAATTCCCCAAACTATTCCTTTAAATCATGAGTGCTTTGTGATGCTGTGTTTACATCAATAATGTTTGTAAACACATTCATACATTTTTCATGTTGACAGTGTATTTCAAACATTTTGTTCCGTATGTCACAACCCCGACTCCTTCCTCCGCCGAGCCTGCAGCTACTCTGCCCCTCCTCATGTCTTCTCATTTCTCTAACCGACTATAAAACAGTCTTAATGTAATACTGATGTCTCTATGCAAGTAAACACATCACCAACAAGGTTGGCTATTTCTATGCAGTTCGGCTTAATCGCATTTAGGGATTGAGACGTCCTCCAAGATGGCAGGAAGTAGAGTGAGTCATTGCAGGAGTGGCTACAGGTATGTGAGAGTCAGGAGACCAGCTGCCTAAAGACCTGGTCCAGCTTCCACCACGTCACCAGATTGTGGTCTGTAGTAAACCTCTGCTGAGTCCAGCCTCTGCATCCGGACTTCCTGCCTCATCTGCCTCCCTCACTGGTGTTCGCTTACCAGCCTTCGTCCGTCTCCCCTCAGCGTCACCGGTCTGCCCCTCATCAGCTTCAGCCTCTCACCTTGGTCACCCCCATCCCCGGCTCAGCTCCTCAACCCCCCCCCCCTTCAGCCCGGCTCACATTACCAGCCCCCAAAAATAAAGCCATCTTCTACTAACTCTACCTCCTGTCTCTTTGTTTTGCCCTTGGGTTCACCAGTGTTGCTGTAACAATATGTGAATATACCTGTCAAATGTGACAGATTGGGTGTTTAATTGGGTGAATCAAGGGAGGCAACAAAGTGGGTAAAAATGTTCTGCTGTGGTGATATTAAAGAAGAACGTTATTCCTGTCTGGAACACTACTGAATAAATTAAGGGGTTCACAGCATTGCTGCCAGTAGAGTAGTTATTGATGGAGGCATTAAGGGGCATCTTTGGTTTCTTACTTTGAATCATCAATTTGTGCATTATAGGGTTATAAAACTATGTTGTTTTCTTGCAGTTTATCGTCTGACTGACATAAATTATTATTCGACTGTATCGGTGCGATCTCTCTCCTCTTTCATTCGAAATAAAATCAGCTTTGGCACTACACCATCTTTCATCGCACACCAGAGATAACAGATTACAAATGCTATGTCTGGTTACAATAAAGGTAAAAGAGAGCGCCAGATAATATTCAAGAAAAGGTATGAATTTTGACGTGTGAAGGTTGAATCCTACAGGTAGATAATGTGTATATTCAAGATACTGCACTGTGATATATTGATAACCAAAAAGGAAAAGAAGAAAAAAGAATAAAGGTCACCGGGCAAGCTTAAAGCGAACACCATTTGATCCACTTACTTTGCCATGTATGATTTGAGGAGGAGTGTCCTTTCAGACTGCTGCGCGTCCCACGGATCCACTTATTTATTCTTACCGCAGAGCCTTCTGGTCAAAATGTCAGGGGGCTCCAGTGACTCATTGGGTGGAAGACTTTAAAAGTAAATTGAATTCAAAAAGTGTAAAAAAAATCTATTATTGCTGAATAAAGTACAGCATCATCCAGGCATTGACTTCAATGGCATTTCAATAGAGGATTGGTCGCAATAAGTTACAACACTTTGGTGGGAAGAATTAATGTCAGACTGCAGCCATTTTCACTGATGATCTTTACATCATCTTTTTTTTTTTTAAAGGGAGCTGTTGGGCACCGGAGGAGTCCTATTGATCCTTGGTTTCATTGATTTCCTCTCTTTTTTCTGTCAGCGGCAAAGCAAAGGGATGGGAGGTGCAGTAGCTGTGAGAAGGCCTCCCTTTGAATAAGAATTGTGAAGAACTGGGAACCAGGGTGAGGTGCTGCATGAACAATAACGGCTGGTGCTGCTGCAGATTTTCGCCGCACCCAGGACTTGGTGTGCTAAGGGGCTCCCACTGCAGATGTGCTCCCGACACATTACAGCAGGTGAATTGGCAACACTTAATGAGACCACGAAATTATTGGATTCCTGTCGACTCGATGTGAGACACAAAGAGACATGCTGGCTCTGTCTAAAAGCTCACTTAAAAGCTTCCTCAATTCCCGTCCTTACAGTATGCACGTAATGTGAACAAGTCTGCACCGGGTCCCAAGATGGAGATATCAATGGATGGCGTTCTACAATTTAGTGCTTTAAAGGGTTCACATTTAGATAAGAAGGAAAGAGAGTTTGACAGTGGGATGATGACAGGAAATGAGTGGGGAGAGAGAGAGAGAGAGATGGGGAATGACATGCAACAAAATGTCAAACAAACTAGAGACAATGTGGTTCATGATCAGAAGCTTGATCTTTACAAAAGCATAATGCAAGCCATATTGCTCTACCTTCTTCTTTACTATATGAGGTTCAACACAAAGAAACTGGTCAAAGGCTTCACATTCAAACTCCAAAATCTGCTACTCACAACAGCAAATGAGACTGATCAACCCCTCAATCAACACTTTACTACCGTCTGGTTGGAGAAGCTGGACATTAAATGATTTAATTATTATTATTATAAAAGCTTGTTGGCTGGGAGCTGAGACACTGGAAAGTACATGAATGTATGCATGAAGATAGTATATCTGTTAGTGTTGTACTGGCAGTGAAAAGGCGTCTCCCTCTGGCACAATAAATCTAAATCTTTAGCATATTTCTAAAGCTTGATTTCTGCTCTGTATCTTTGAACTTTTCATGAACACAAAACTATTCTTTGTTTCTCCCTGTGGCTATTGTTCTTATCTTTTTTCGGCCATATTTCTGTCATTTTATAGGCTGGTGCCCTTGAGTTTGTGTCAAATTGATGTCTAGTTTGCTTCAGTACTGGATGTTTTTAACCCACAAAGAGACCCATTTTATGTAAGATTACATGTATTACCTGTTCTTTTTTGTTGTTGTTGTTATGTGCTATTTTGTTTTGCTCTCTGTTTTGGGAAATTGTAATTACAAAACATAAAGAGGCTGCCTGTCAACTCCTACTAGAACATTTCTTGTCCAAGAGCTGCAGACTCTAAATATACTTAGCATAATTCATTTCCAAATAGGCATATTAGTCGCTTCCTTTGACATAACCATTGTAGTTAGAAAGTAGAGCTTGGGTTTAATGGGTTTGGTATTTTGCCCGGACACCAAACCCATTAAATATGAGTTGAGTGGCAGTGTTCCTGTAGACTATCTGCTCATCCTCGTTGACTCCAGAGAAGTGAAGAAAAGTTTGATGTAACATTATCTTTGCATTCATGTGTAGCAGGCAGCAGGCTATATCCAAGATTAAGTAGCAGAAGTGAAAACATCCAATGCGCCTCTATGGCTGTGTGTTTTCAAAGTTTGTTTTTATTCAATGTTTCCTATTCCCAAAATGCACCAAATTGGAAAAAGCAACCCATGGGGTCCCCAACAATACACCTGCCAAGTAGATCTTGTGAGTGGTTCTCAAGATACTCAAACAACACACAGACAGACAGACAGACAGTAAGACAGACAGATATCCATCCTTGCCTTAGAGATGGATGTACATTCACCTGACCTAAATGTGTGTTTTCTATTTTGGGGTTGTAACAAACTGGCAATGACTTGGCCATTGTGGAAGATGAGAAATGAAATGATTTAACAAGTCTCACTATTTTCTGAGTTTTTTTTTTATATATAAAAAAAAAGAACACTGGTGCAACAAATTGCAAATATAGCAACAAAGAGGCAGAAAAGATAGTGTTGAAATGCTTGCATTTGTTGGAAGCATTACTTCCTGAGCTTGAAGGGAATGACTCAAACTCTGTAACACAGAGTTTTGACAGCGTGAGTTATCTCTTCCCCATGGCTAATCTTCAGTGGTGGCTGGCTGAGGTTAGAGTGATGTCTAGGCTAAGGTGCTGGGGAACAGTCCAGGTGAAAGGCTACGCTGTAATTTATTCCCTCAGCTGTCTGGACTCTACGTGTAGGAACGACTACACACTGTTTCCTCCTGTCAGACTCTGCACTCGGGGGACCTTTTCCCCAAGCATTTGAACTGAATAAGCAAACCACGAGTGAGTCATTTTATTGATATGTGTTTTGTTTAGTCTTACCAAAGTTCAACCTGACTGTGAACCCACGCCGACTGCAGAGATTGTTCACGAAGCACACAGGGTTCTTCAGTTTATTGTTTTCATTTATTGTTCAGTGTTTATTTGAACAAAGACAGATAATTACATGGAGACAATTATCAAATGCAATGTGTCACAGCGTTCATACTGCACTCCCAACTCTTGTCTCGCGTTAGCTTTCGATATCCATTTCCCTTACATGCACTGGGTCCTATCACTCTCATCTTCACAGGGAGTCGGTTCAGTCAACGACACCATTTAGTTCAATGTCATCACTGAGTGACGTGACCTACAACACGACTCTGGTGACAAAATGCAGACTTCCCCATGGGACACGAACACTGCTCTCCTGGATGAGAGTCCTGTGTTTGTTTGACCCATCTACCACCACTCATGCAGACCCTGAGAGGAGTCGCACAGACTTTATGCAACGTCATGTGCTCTGACCATCCACCAATGCAAACTTGTTAGGTGAAAGTCCTGTACTTGTTTGCAGCCATGAAAGGGGGCCTCTGTGTGTCTCTTTACAATGCTGAGAGGCTGTGACTAAACATTTGTGTGATGAGGGAGTGAATAGAATCGCCTTTAGGTGCATGGTGGTGAATTCATCCATTTCAATTCCAGCACTAGCTGGCACATCAAAAGTGCCTTTCTCTTTATTTCCGATGGCCTCAATAGAACCATCTGAGTAGCCGTCAATGGAAATAGTTTGGAAAGAGACAAGCGCTTTCAAAAAATGCCTGGCAGTTGATTGGAATAAACCATCTGTCAATCAAACTCTTGCAGCCTTGGCAAAGAGCGAAAACATCTTCAATAAAAAGAGAAGCCTTCAGTGCCATTCTTTGCTCTTATATCAATGAAGAAATAATACCCAGTTCTGACATAACTGGTGCTATTGCAGCATCTACACAATCCTCAGGAGCCGCCATTGTCCTCTCTGGGAAGTCTGGCACACACCTAAGCCCCGCCTACAGTAGCTCCTCACAGGAAACCAGTTGGTCCATGCACTGGCTTCCCAGACACAATTCCATTACTTGAAGCCTGATGATATAGATTTTTGTGTGATACATGATCCCGCAATTCTCGCATTACCATAAGAATCCAGCTGCTGCACACGGTAAAATAGACCAGCCAGTTTGCAATTGGCAAGTCGTTGAAATGACCTGAAAAAGAAATCATTAAATGTATGTGTGAATTATCCGCTGTCCAAGATAATAAGAATCCCTACTTTGAGTTTTTATTCTGTGGTTTTATGAAGCCACATCAGTATCAATTGTCTCAATGAACAAGACAGATGTAGTGAAACCAACTCCACATCCTTCCTAATGATAATTTACAAAGCAGTCAGTGCATAAATCTACGTTTCGTGTTTAAACATATTTTTGATTCATTAACATGAGAACAAAATTCAAATCAAGCTAAAAGGCCTCTTGTAATTGCTGATTTTGTGTGGTTATCTTATTGTTTGGGGTGAGCAATTTAGCATAATTTCTATTTCCACGGTATTAATCACAGCAGGATGGCATGTTTCCTCAGTGGTTAGTCTCACAGCATGAATGCGTCGGGTCTGAAGACAACCAGGGCCGATTGGGACCCTTCTGTGTACAATTTGCATGTCCCTTTTCTCTGGGTGCTCTCGTATCTTCCCACTGTTCAGTCATGCAGGCCAGGTGATTTGAATGCTCCAAATTGCCTGTAGTATTATGTTTATTTATGCCCCCCCCCCATACAATCCTCCAAAGGAGTAAGAGTATAGGAAATGGATGGATAATTACACTGGTGCAAAAATAGTCATGCAATATTCAACATTTGGTCGAGTTTATATGGGGAATCTATGAGTTTAATTTTTAAACAGGAATATTTTTTCGTATTCAAACTTGCATGTTAACTACTGCAATTACATCCAGGTTGAAATTCTGCTTGTGCTTCCACCTAGCATTCCCTGCAGTGCAATTATGGTGTTTGGAATTGATGACGTCATCATGTTAAAAAAATGTCCTGCCCAGCCATTGTCCACAGCTTCTGCTACTATTCCTCAGTCACCTGCAAACGCACCTGTCGCTCCTTTATAACCATAATTAGACACTCATTATATATACAGTACCTGCTCACTTATCTTAGCTAATTTGCCAAATTGTCTACTCAGCTTTAGTGGTCGAGCCTTAGTCAGTAAACGTCTTTTTAGCCTCTGCTTTGCATCCTGAGTCATCTCAACACTTGTAAGACAATACAATTCAGTCTAGCATAACCGGTATCTTAACCTTTCTTATCAGCTGACATCAATTAGCCTTAGTATGACAAAATAGCATCATCCCAAATGGAGACAATAGTTACACCCACAGCACAAACCTATTGGGACAAAGTTACAGCAATCACAGAGCAGGCCAGCCATGAAGGTCATATGATTAACAGTTAGATTACTTTTGGTTGTTTGTGTCTACTGATATGAAATGTGATTCTTAATTTATTGCCATCGGTGATGCTTCCATTAACCCATCCACATCTTAAAATCCCTGGTGGGGCGGCGGGTGTGGAATTGTTAAGCATCGCAAGATTACCGAGGTGATAGGACGGTCTCTGGTGCAATCTAATGAGGCTGTGTTTGTTTACCTCTTCCTCTACACTGCTTTCGGTGGAATGTGCCAGCATTTGCGCGACATGAATGCCAGTGTTTTGAGAAAGGTCAATGAGAGTGAGACAAGGCTGCTGAAGTTTGCCTTCTTTAATTAGCTCTGGCTTTGTGCTCACTGCTCATCTCGTAGCGGCGGCACACCCGTGTTCAGCTCTCAAGACGTGGCCAGAACGAAGATGGGGCAGAGAGAGGGGCCAAATGAGAACGGAGCAGTGAATCACTGGGATGAGACGCTTGAATTACTCCGGCTAAAAATAGACAAAAAATAGACATTGATGAATTTGGGGCGATATGATCAGGGAGGCAACCTGTTAAAAGTGGATTATTTGTAATCATTGTCGTACTCGGTGTTTGACCACTTTACCCAGAGGATTACTAACTGAAACAATCGCTTTTTTCGGGTAGAATTACAATTCCAAGAGCTGCTGGGAATGTGCCTGTATGTAAGTGAGCATATTCTCGTTGTTACCCAGACACACAGCCGACTGATGATTAGATCTCCAAATGAAAAAGCTTCGTGGCCGTTCATTCTTCCCTCTCATCTATAGGCAGCCACAGCAGGAAGAACTGAGAAAAGGTCAGATATTTGTCACAGTCATTAAGTAGGAGTTATTTCATATTGCTCAGGTTGCATACCTTATACCCCTCTCTCTCTCTCTCTCTATATATATATATATATATATATATATATATATATATACATACATGCATACAACTGCTCAAATAATGTAATGGAACATGTAAATCACAGATCAGATCTTGATGAACAAATTATTCAAGTTTTGTTGAGAACAAAATGGCGAAACAAAGGTCAATGGAAACCCCAATCACCAAACAATTGAGGGCTGTATTCAAAATCACACCAAAAACCAAAGGGAAACATTTAAATGACAGGCTCATCCAACAGCAACTCCAAAGGTGACTCAGTACTGTGTTTGGCGCCCATATGCCTGTATGGACTCAACGTCTGGGCTGCTCCTGTTGAGTCGGCCGATGGTGTCCTTTGGTATTCCCTCCCAGACCTGGATCAGGGCATCAGTGAGCTCCTGGACAGTCCGTGGCGGTACTTGGCGGTGTCAGATGAACCATACATAATGTCCCATCGGTACTCAATTGGATTTATGTCAAAGGAACGTGAGGGCAAGTATAGTATATGGCATCAATGCCTTCATCATCCAGGAAATTATTACACACCACATGAAGCCGGGCTGGTCCCTGAAGTTAAACTGACTTGGTGTTATACTGTGATGATTAAGTGTTCCCTTATTTTTTTGAGCAGTGTACACATATGGTAAAGTACCATGAGTATTATTGAAAACACAAAAAAAAACACCATTATTATCTGCACTACTGGAACCACACATCAAAAAGAAGACCACCAATCTCTGCGATCCAATTGGCCCTGAACAGCGGCAGGCAGTATATCAATCTGTCCTTCACCTCGACATCTTTACATTCTTTAGACGGTTTGTCATACAGCGCCTGGCTTTGAGTGACGAGGAGAATGAGCTCGTCCGTTGAACTGTTGGGTGTATGCAGGCTATACGGTGGCTCTGAGTGGTCAAACTCTCCAAACGCTTTTTGACAGATGCAATGCTATTCCCGTCAACCTTTTTGGAGTCGGTGTGCAAACGTGTTCGGCACAACCCAAGGTCGTATTTATGTTTTAACGTGCGATAATTTCTGACAAAAAAACAAAAAACTATTTCAAACAAAACAACTCCATGTGGTTGAAGTTGCTATGGCAACACATGAACCAAGGCCGATAATACACATTGAGAATCATTCAGTCCACATTAAGCTGGACTAAATTAGCTGAAACAAATGTATGTTCCTCAATATGTGTGTATCTATGAGTGGTATTTTAGTGATGCACGCCAGCATCTACAAATATAACATTGTAGGTGGTGCATTGTAACCAGTTCACAAAACATTTTGAAATGTTCCAAGATGCACAACATCCTCATGCCAACAACGATGACTCAAGGCTACCAGTCTTTCTGCCATATTGGAACAAAGTTCTTGTTGTGTGGTAATTTTCAATACTTGTTATTTCTTGAGAACGCCTGAACTCCCTGCAACCCAAATGTATCAAATTACACCTCCTCACTTTGTAAAGGTTCCTGTTGGAAATGATGGTTATTGAAATTCTGTCTTACAATAAAGGTCATTCACAGTTAATGAGGAGTGCAAGATTGAACCACATACCAAGTTCCATCGTAGGAATGAAAGCAACATGTTGAGTTGACTCAATGTAACGTCTATTTGTTTTTATGGGACAAAATACCGAATAGAAATTTAGAACAAAACCTTGCAGGCCGTTGGATTGTCTACTGGGAATACAACTGCAGGGAATTGTAAAGTATCGTACCAAAATAAATATGCCATCAAGTCGTACTGCTGTTCCTATAGGGACAACACAATGTGCTGCAAAGCACTGTCATCTGTGAACATGTTTTGTATTATTTTTAAGGCCCTTCTGCAGGCATTCAAATGTAGTAGTAGCCACAAATCCAATAATGCATTGCATTGCAAAATTATTTCTCTCTGTATATGATATTTGCCCCTCTCAAATAAACCTGAAATGAAATTAATCCTTATTTGTAAGACGATCGATACTCCCATCTGCATCTATTTGTGTCCTTTAAGAATCTGAGTGGACTCAAAATGTTTGGAGATGTTTCCCAATTAACTGCCTAATGAAATGCTCATCCTGCATATTTAGTTTGCATAAATCCTGCCTGGAAGATGCACTTGGAGGACGCCATGCTTTTATCCATCCATGATGCAGAGCGTAACAATTATTCTTTGTTATTTTATCTCATTGATATCAACATGATTAAACAAAATGACCCATAAAAAGGAGTGAAGAGTCAACCTGAGAAATCAGCCCATGCATGCTCGGTGAACTGCAGCTGACTGCTTTAAGCTTGTCAGCATTACAGTGTTGCAAAACAACAGGCTGTATAAACACACATAACATCAAAAGTAAATCAGCATGTTTGTGTTCAACCATTTTCATAACAACAACTTGGAGCAACTTGGACCCCTCCTCCCAAACACACACACACACACACACACACACACACACACACACACACACACATTTTTTCCCAGTATTTGTTCTGCCCTGGGGTAAAGCGTAATGCACTTCCTCTGTTTATGCAGCATGGAGTCCACCATGGGAATAGACAAGCTTGGCTCTAATGTCGGCAAAAAGTCAAGATGATCACTGTGTGCTCGTGAAAGTATGAGAAGGGTCCACTGAAGAGAGCTAAGAGGGTCCTCACGCTGCCTGCTGGGTACTTTCGCTCTCTCCTGTATCGATCACGCTGTCCACCGTGTAATTAGGCCTCAGTGAAATAGGAGGGAGAGAAATAGAAAATAGGAGGGGGGAGTCCGGAGTTCCGGCACACAAAGGCCATTTTTGTATGCCGTGTCAATAAAGGAAGAAAGGAAAACAAGCTAAGATGAGATACCAGAGGATCTGTCACAAAACCTCAATATTCTTTAGCCCCTTGTCCATCTGTAGCCATGTGGGTGAAATGATTGAAGAAGAAACAAATGAGTTTGGTGAATAGGGCAGCGAGAAGGGCGGAAAGTAAAATGTCACTGAGCTGTTGATCGACTGCTCAGTTCAGTCCTCTCTGTCCTTCTGTTTCCACGCTGCTAAGTGACAAAGCATGATCATATTTATTGGTAGTTGGGGGAACAACACTTAACTTTTTATGTGTTTCAAAATAATCCTAATTGGAATAATTTTGCTTTTAAAGTTCAAAACACATCGAGGCTTACATGTTGATTGTTACCAGACTCATATCTGTCCATTCGGAAACGGGAGCCATCAACGGTTAGCTTAGCATAGCGTTTAGACTGGAGACAGCTAACCTGGCTCTGTCCAAATTTTTGCTTTTACTCTTTGCTTTTTGTATAGCTCAAGGTCACCAATCAGAAAGCTTCAACGTGTTGATTGGCTAGCAGTTTCACCTGTTCCAGTATGCTAAGCTAAGCTAACCAGCTGCTAGCTCCAGCTTAATATGGACAAACACGAGAGTGGTAAATTACTCACCAGACTCTTGGCAGGAAAGCAAATAAGCATATTTCCAACTAACACTGCATGTTTAAAAGACTATTAATTATTAATTAAACACCTGGTTCATGTGCTTAATAACAAAAATGTGATTTTTGTCTACACGATGACCAAACAATCTGTAAATGAAAGCAACATCGAGCAGTGTGATTATTACTGATGACTTTCTCAATAAACCAACATCAATATTTGGTTATTTTTAGACTGTCATGTTTTTGCAGGATATGACCTTCCCATTCCCGTTTCATGAGAACATTCGCCCCGCTCTCGGCTACTTGTTTCTCTATTTCCTCCGCTCCCCTCGGGGCAGGACATTTTATGTGCGAAAAGCTTTGCCATTTCCCCCGACACTGTCCACTACATGCAATCGCTGGGAATACATCCCTGCAGTGCAAATTTCACTTAGTGAATTCCTTGAGGTTAGCAGACATGTTTTCTCACACTATGCACTCAATAGTTGAGGGAGAGATGACACTGTCTGGAGAGATATGTGGCAGAACCGTTGCAAAGATTGCACGTTTGTTGCAAATGTGTAAAGCAACCATTTCCTGTTCATTTCATCTGATTGATATATGTTAATCGATCTTGTATCTTTGACTTTTGGGTTTATTTATACCTGTGATCTTTACACAGCATCTCTTTTGCATAGTTTTTATGTTTGCTGTTTCAGTACTGAGGCAACTTTCTCCCATTGTTGCCTAGCAAGGAGCCCGAGAAGACAGACCTACCATTTTTGTGTTATCTTAGTCAGGCATTTCATTCGGTTGACACAAAGGCCACAAAGCGAGCGGAGCTAAGAGCAACTGACAAACAAGTTTCCAACAAAACACATCCAAGTATATCCCACATTTAAATGTACTTACCGAAACACGATTACACGACAGTGATGGCTAATTTATACCAAGTTAGCCGAAACCAAAGTGGCGCATTTACATAACACACACTGAGGTGTGGTCCAATACTGGTGGCGGTGGCTTATTAAACACCACTTTAATTATACAGCTTCTTTATTTGGTTCGGCGTTATTCTGCTTAACATTCAGCGATGCTGATTTGGTCACACTAATTATAACTGGCGTCTCAGCCATGAAATGTGTAAAGAGACACCCTGCAGGCAAAAAATGTCATGTTTGGATAATCAACATCAAAGTGTGACTGCTTCCATTTTGTATACATGATGGTGAGATCCTCATAAGCAGTGATTTAATCCTGTTGTAACTTGGCTTATCATTGAGCAATTAGTTAGCAACCCGGGACTGGTGTAAGCTTACTAGAAAATATTTAAAGGCAGGAAGGTGAAAAAGTGACAAAGCAGTGGAAGCAGGTGATCAGAAGATCAGGACTTCAGAGTTCTTGTCTCCCTTTAATTCACTTATCTCAATAAAATTGTACACAAGTACTTTTATTTGAGTACAATATTCTTCTACTTTATTCATCCCATAGGGAGACTCTATGAATCCAGTGAATCCAGTTACACAAAGATGTTTCTATAGGCACAAAATAAAGAGGCTACCACAGGTATGGTTAGGTAACTCTAACCCTAACTCTGTCAATGAAACATGCATTTAAGGTTCCATTCCATTCTTTAAAGGAGAAATCCGGTAATTTTTGACCCCATTTCCGTTGTCCTCGGGGTCATCCCGACTTATTAGAAGCAAAAAACCTTACAAAAATTGACGTTGTCTAGCCCGAGATCTGTACCTGCCTGGCAGCCTTCCAGACTCGCTCCAATGCTAACCCATTGGGGCACGTTTTATCTGCTTTCCTGGGCCCCAGAAAACAATTCCAAGACCTATGCAACACAGGTTGGGTCCGTACGAGACACCACGGCGCTCGTTTAGCTCAAATAGTGTTGCAAAACGAAATAAATATGTGTGTTTTAGCATGAAGTTACTCACCTCAAATCACCCCGTAGACATTAGCAGTAGATAGCCGAGCGCCTGTCGTCCCTCCCAGTCACCGCAGAAACGAAAACGTTTTCCTCGTAGTTTTGATTTTGTATCCATAAAGAAACGACTGAGCAGTGCAGTCGTCCTGTCCGTAATAAATCCAGGAAGCTGTTATGTTCATATGTATGACTAGTTGTGTTGACAGCACGAGTGGGAGTCGCGTGTCGCGTGTCCAGACTGCAGTCTCTCATCAACAGAGTGAGATCAAAGTGACCCTCGCGCGACTGTCCAAGATTTTTCACTGTACGGGCTTGAAAACAGCTACAGAGTGAGGACGGCAGACGGGAACTTGCGCGAGACTTGCATTGTTTTGGCTCCCGGCTACTGTTTAGCTGTAAGCAGTCGTTGCTATGTTGTAACATAGTCATACATATGGACATACAAGCTTCATGGATTTATTACGGACATGACGACTGCACAGCTCGGTCGTTTCTTTATGGATACAAAATCAAAACTACGAGGAAAACGTTTTTTGTGTCTGCAGTGACTGGGACGGACGAGTGCCCGGCACGTTACTAGCTGAAGCTATCGTTGCTATGTTGTAACATAGTCATACATATGGACATAACGGCTTCATGGATTTATTACGGACATGAGGACTGCACAGCTCGGTTGTTTCTTTATGGATATAAAATCAAAACTACGAGGAAAACGTTTTCGTTTCTGCGGTGACTGGGAGGGACGACAGGCGCTCGGCTATCTACTGCTAATGTCTACGGGGTGATTTGAGGTGAGTAACTTCATGCTAAAACACACATATTTATGTCGTTTTGCAACACTATTTGAGCTAAACGAGCGCCGTGGTGTCTCGTACGGACCCAACCTGTGTTGCATAGGTCTTGGAATTGTTTTCTGGGGCCCAGGAAAGCAGATAAAACGTGCCCCAATGGGTTAGCATTGGAGCGAGTCTGGAAGGCTGCCAGGCAGGTACAGATCTCGGGCTAGGCAACGTCAATTTTTGTCGGGTTTTTTGCTTCTAATAAGTCGGGATGACCCTGAGGACAACGGAAATGGGGTCAAAAATGACCGGATTTCTCCTTTAAGTAGGTTATTAGACTATATTCATTTACAATGAAAATAATTTAATGAAACGTGAAAGCATCCTAGGATAAGAAAATCACGATTATCATCAACCATATGAATGTGGAATCCTCTTAAACATATTCATGAAAGTCACTTTCTATGATCAGATCAGTCACTCATTCAGCATTCCCAAAGAAAATGAAAAGATCTTCAGTGCTAATAATATGTTTGATGCAGAGAGAGGAACTAAAGTTGAGTACAGTAATCCAAAGAGACTGCATTCGGGGGGGAAATGGTTGGTGCTGTGTATTAGAGTATAGACTATATAGCTTGCATTGGCTAACATACACAAAGAGCTTCAGGGGAGAATTGATCAAGGCTAATTAGCCTAAATTTGAAATACTGAGGAGGTACAAGGGCTCTTGAGGAATAGAAGAGAGAGAGAGAGCGTTGCCTGTGAAGAATCCCTGGATGCCTGAACATACTGTAGATCTGGGGCCAGCTTGGAGGTTGGACTCTCTCTCCTAATCAAACGCCTAATTAGGTGTAAGATGTAAATAAAAGACAATCTATAAACCACAGTTTAAGAAACATATATTTCAAATCCAAGGTTAAAAAAGACTGTCTCAAAGATTAAACCATAATGCCTTTAGATCTGTTATTAGGTTACATCAGATCTGTGTGGAGCGATGATTGGATTTTCAGGAGAGCACAAGCTTTAGTGGTCGTTGAAGTCAAATGCTTCAATTACGGCATTGTCTATTCACTACATCTGTTTCCAATGTATTGACGTTTTCACTCTTTATGTGCAAATTGAAAAATGCTCATTGAAACAGATGGATGGTGACGCACATCATGTCTGTGTGCCTGTCTCAGATTTTGTCACCCAAGGGGTGCAGAAGATATAGTCTCTAGTTACCTCTACCGACAACATCGAAATAGATTGTGCCTTAAATGTAGTAAAGGCAGTTATTTGTGTGAAGTTTGGTGCAATATCAGATTATCGTGGTTATATCATCTTTGTCGTTTTCACATTCATGTGCTTTTGGGAAAGTCCAAATCTGGGACTCCAGACTTGGCTGTTGCATGGAATCGCATTAACATGATACGTTGCCGGAAAATCAAACGGATAACAAAAAAAACAAAAAAACAATAAAATCTGGGGTATGCCAAATACACACAGCAAGATTGCCAGTTTAGTTGGCATCTTGTACATTTCATCATAATTGCATTGCTCCAAATGGCCCTACTTGCATGAGGTGGGAAGAATGGCACAGCTCTGGCTGTGTTTATGCAAATCAGGTGGCACCATTTTTTTTATCTATTTTGGCATGAAATTGCACAAGCATTTCTGCCCACTGAGACAACGTGAAGCCAAAACAGTTGTGTGTTGAGTTTAGTATATACAATTATGCAGTTTATAATATTCCATTTCATATCTACTGTAACTATAAAGCAAGGAATCGCTCTCTGTCTGCTAGTTTGTCCTTCACATATCTGGAAAACCATTCATCAGCTCTACTTCACGCTTGGCGGGAGTCTTGCTGGGGAACCATGGACATGGTGTTGAAATTGGTGCAATTTGAACACGTGACACATCCAATATTAATACAATTTGAATAACCAAGTGAACAGCCCTGCAGGAAACGGGCTTCAGGACTCTTGAAAGTCTGCAGCTAGACTTTACAGGCCACAGCTTATCGGCTGTGGTTCACTTTTGCTGTTTGATGATGGATATGCTAACATTGCAACCAAGGGCAGTTGTTCTGAACAAATCTTCCCTTGAAACATCTTTTCTGCCAAATACACCCTGACCAGCACAAAACATGGTAAAAACACAACAACGACTACGATTTATTGAGGTAAAATACAGCGATGTGCCTTCGGTATCCGACTTGCCAAACAACAACCTTATAAAGGAATTGCCATATTTCAAATAATTGTTATCCACCTCTAAAAATCCAACTTATCAAAAAAGATGCAGTTCCGTACAACCACAATGCCGTTTTAGTATTATTGCATGATGAGAAAAAAAGTGGTTTGCCATTAGCTTGTTCAAGGACGTTTATCATTGTCGGTGGCAGGGACGGGGAGGCAACCGCCGTGGAGTGGAGCCCTCACACAAATATTTGATTTCCAGCCCAGGGTGCTTGTTCTTCTCACATACACTCTAAACTGTGTCAGAGTGGATGTGACTGTAAACCGCTGAGTTTCTCACCCAATCCAGCTGTGCAGATTTCTCCTTCAAGTCAAAGGAAGTAAGAATTTAAAGCACCAATCAAGTTAGCCAAATGCCCCTCCGTGGTTGACTTTACTGGAGATCTCTCCACTTCCTCACTGGAGAGGAAAGCATCCACGGGGAGGGAAGCAGGTGGAATCCTTGTCTGCAAATGCCCTTTCCCACAGCTCTGCTTTACTCCCTTCTTTCTTGCTTTCTTTTTCATCCTTGCCCTGCAGACACACATTCACGTCATACAGTTTGTTGAATACATCTGCCAGATATCAGAACTTTTGCTCGTCAGTCTAGGGAGATGGTGCTCTGGCAGAAAGGTGTGCACTTCAGATCGTAATTCCTACAGCCTGTTGCGTATTCTCCCGAGAGAGAGGCGGTGCACGCCTGTGTGTTATTGCAGTTCAGTCAGACTACTCAAGTTTGAAATGTTTATCGTAGCAGCAGAACATAGCGTTTGGCGTCGTGGCTCAGGCCTCATCACTCCGCAGATATGATTACATAGAGATGAAGGGGTATTGATGAGTAAATACCTTAAACCCCCTCCGGAGCCTACAGGTGGATGCTGGGGGAGTTGGAGGGGTTGAAAGAAGGCAGGCAGCAATACTGACAAAGGGGGGGATGGGAAATATTGTAGATTTAATGGACCGCCCAATAGGGAGGATGTGAATGGAAAAAGATTATTAGAGTATGAGGTATTTTCACGTATACACAAAGATGGTGAAACAGTTGTGATTTAAGTGGTTTTGAAGAAGTTTATTACTTTGACGATGTCATTCAAAACGCTGTGCAACACCAGTGTGTCCCTGTGTATTGACAGCGGGTCAACTGCACTTCAGCGTTTCCATTTTATTATCGTGCCACGCGTGTCAATACAGACACTGTGCTGGATTTCCAGCTCAGACCGTTTTTCACAGCATCAAAAAATGACCTCCACATCAGAAACGTCCTCTCCCGTTGTTATCCCCTCTAAACTCTCGCAGGAAAGTATATGTTCACAAATGCTGTCGGTATCAGTGTAACTGACACCAATACACGAGGCCTTTCCACTGAAATCTGTCGATTTATCGAGCTGGAATGAAAACAACTTAGCAAATACTTGTTTTAAACAAGCATATGCTTGTTTTCAACCGGATGTTTGCCGTTGCTATGACAACAAGTGAAAGCTACAGCTAGTATTTACTCCAACTGCCCGAACAATAAACAATGGTCCATATAAAATTAACCAACAACAGCCATCATCGTAAGGACCATAGCAAAGTGTGGTCACACGTTGTGATGTATTAATTACAAAAATAATTGCGGCATTTATGGGATTTTAGCTATAAATGCTGGTTGTTAGCATTGTAATAAAGTAGAAAAATTTGAGACTTTAAAAAGAGCAAATTTGCTACTTTATTAAGTCACAAATTTGCTAGTTTTAAATTAGGAAATGTCTGTTTTTTTTTCTCTGGATATTGCTCACCTCTCTCGGCTCCGTTTAAAAAAAAAATTAAATTCACTTCAATTTACTCGTGAACGTGTTTGTTGTTGCAATCGGCAATGAAAATAAGAATTTTGAATATTAAAAAATTTCCATTTATATTTTTTTATTGGACTCATTGTAGTGGAATTATTTCTAGAACCATGCATTACTGATTTTTTTTTATTAAGATCGTGAACCTGCGGAAATGACTAGTTTAACACGCCACACCCTCCAAAGTGTCCAAACGTATGTGCAGACATTTACAGACTGTGATGTTAAATTTGAAAATCATATGTCATGTCCTTCTTTATTCTGTGTCCTGTTGCAGCAATGTGGAATCGTGCTCTTCTGTAATTCCTTCTCATCATTAAATGCGACCCTGCTTTCTTTAGACAGCCAAACGTGTCTCCAACACAAATGGCATGTTGATGTTTTAGTTTTTAAAATATTGCTATTTTCAGCTTCAAACATCCGCCTGCAAAGCTGGTTTCAGCCCAGACAGCAATGATGGCTGAAACACGTTTACGGACTCTGTGGTCGATCACAAAGGTCTTAATTCCCTGAAAATTGCCTTGCAATAAACCTTGTTGTCTATTATTGCTAAATGCTTATCTAAAGAAAAAGAAGGAGAGCTATGGTGTCACGGTAATTTGTTTCATATAGAAATACTCACTTTTAATGATTACTGTCCAGTGCAGTCCACAAATCTTCTCCTGTAAGCAGCTATGGGAGAGTGACAACGAGGTCACCTAATCTCCTTCTCTATGCGTCACACAAGGGACATCTGTGGAGCTAATGAAGCCACATGAGAATGAAGGAATGTGCCTGCAGAAAACATACACTTTTCCACAAACAGGAGGATAACTGCACAAAAAGAATATCACAGGCAGAACACACTCAGAAATATGAGCTATTTTGGGATGTTTGGAAGTAGTTTTGCTCTGTTGGATGATGTGCTAGCTGTGATTTACAGTCTGTAATATAACACAGAGACAATAAAGGGCTCTGCGAAATGCTGGGAAATCATTTCGTCCAAAAAGTTTAAACTGAATTCCAGAAGCTGGCCAAGCAGCCAAACATGACTCCCTATACTTTTTCCTCATGTTGGAGTTTCTATTTTGGGGGCGACAGGATGGTCTTTAAGTCTGTATTATTACTTGTTTTTCTATTATAATATAGGTTTGCTCAAGGAAGATTCAAAAAGAAATGGAGCATGATCAGTTTTACTAAATGCTGTGGGGATTAAAAAGGACAGAAACTACATTTTGGATCGGACAGCAGTAGAAACAACAAAAACCACAGGCACAGGTTTAAGGGAAGAAACTAATTTGGTTCTGGCAGAACAAGAAATTGGTGACAAGACACAAAATTGTTCTATTTAGGCTCAATTATATCCACTGGTTAACTCTGTGCACTTGAAATGAACCCTAAAAAGCTAGTGCACCGTTTTTGAGTGTGAGGATTTCTGTGCGAGAAAAATGTTTTTAAAAACACAATTTCCAATAAGTCATCAGAATTTAAAAAAAAAAAAGGAAAATGGTGGCATCAGGCAACCCTAATACACTTATATTTCATATATTTTGAAACCATACTGTGCGCTGAAAGTGATATGTTCACCTCTAAACATTCTTCCTGCAATATGCTGCACTGCCCATGGGATGTAAACAAATGAGAAAATAATGAAAATGCAATGGGCTGGGCTCTAATGCTGGAACCAGGTAATGAAGATAAAGAGTAACGCTCTGTATAATGTGCAAGAAGAACAGATAGGAAACAAAGTGCGAGACAGGAATGAGTCAGTGATGGTGAGCAGAGCTCCGTGCAGCCTCCAGCAAAAATAAGACGAGGATTAGCTGCTTTTCACTCATGAGTCATCAGGCCTCAATGGTATTACCAGTCATTATGGTATTCTTAAATTGATTTCACCTGGCTTGATGCTTGTTAAAACACAAATCAATGACTGATGATCACTGTGAAATGAAGTCATTGAATAATTGCCTGATATTTGAATAATCCTTGACAAGGACGGCTTGTTTCCTGGTCTAACGGTGAAATTAAAGTTGGATAACCATCGTTCAGATAGACCTCGTTATTGACCTGTTCTAAGCTTGCTGTGTTATTTGCCAATTTCACCCGCATTAGATAGCAGATGTGTAAGGGGATTGTCTCTGGTATCAACATTCCACTTTATGGTTCCTTGTTTATAAAAATCTACTGTGTGTTTCTGTCCATTTAGATGGGACGTATCTCCATTGAAAAAAGGAAACAATCATAAAAGATAAGCAATGTGTGAGTTATTAATGGTGCAGTCTATTTTCTTTGCTGTTGCACCCGCTGTTCTAATTGTTGAGCTTTTGCAAACACATATCGAACATTTCATTACTTGGGTAACAAAGAGAAGGACACGTTTGGCCTCACCACTGCAAACAATCCTCATCTGTCAACTTGTTTTGCCATCTGGTTGTAAGAACTACTAACCAGTATTGTTGTTTTACCAGGATTTGATTTCCATCCTTCTCATTTAAAAAAATAAATAAATAAAAAATCAGGTTTTCACACCGTCTATTATACGAGATGAGGGGATGTTTGGAGAAACTGCTGAAACCCATTATTCTTGAAAACATCAGAAAGCGGTAACTTATACTGCTCAAGTCTATTAAAAATGATTTATGCAAATGTTTTACCACTGTCTTCAACACACAGCAGTACGGCGATAATGTGATTCAAATGTTTTCTCAGGAAGAATGAAATCACAACAAACTTTATTTTATGTTTTGAGGAGCTCTCTGGAGAATCTATTAGCAACCGAAATCACAAGCCAGAGGGCATGAATTCAGGCATTAGAAATAACATATCTGTGAACCATGAGCCTCTATCTGTTCTATAACACACCCTGTTTGAGACATGAAGAAACTGATGCCAGGAGCAAGTTAAAGAAGGAAAAACCAGCCACACCTGTGCAATAGCTACACGTTTATTGCCGACACCCAAGAAGTGTTAAAAAAATGTTGTCACAATTGGTAATAGTGTAATCACAAACAAGCTTACAGATGCATATCCTCACAAGTGAACTCTCACGGGGATTTGACATCATTCATCCTTCCGATATAGAAGTCATGTACAATTCAAAGCAGTTCCTCCTTCAATAATGCATACTGACATTTAAATGTACATTTTTTGGCCCAGGGGAACAAATTACAGACTCATGCTCTCACACATGCTCAGCGTGACATTGTGACATTGAAGTGAGGCTCTGACTGAGGGATTGCATAATTGGTATAATAAATTATGGAGATGATCTCAGCCAGATCTACTGTATATTCACATTATGTTTGCAATAAAGACATCGCAGGCAGAGATTCTCTGGGTTGATTGAGTGTCATGAACCAATCAGAATGTGTCAGAGGCGCAGCTAAATTGCAACAACCTGACTGGTGTGTTGGCCAAACTGTACTGGGAAAGCAAATTCATTAGTAACACGTTGCACATGGTTTATGAAGCTGTTTCCATAAGAAGAAATAATGTACATTTAGTTTCCACATTTTTAAAACAGATCTTAAAGACGTACCTTTTTGGAGCAAAAGAAAGCAAATAAACGAGAGATAAATTACAGAATTCTCATGATGTTTATGTTTTATATCTTTACAGACAGCGGAGTGAAGAGGGTGTGAAGGTCATCGTGGTCGATGAGTGTACTGTATAATACCAGTGCTTGCTTTTGACAATTGTGGCCCAGGTTTGCTAATAGTGCTAAAAATGTTGACATTTTTATTTGCCATGACCGATATCATTCTCCAACGTAAACCCAGCCGTTGACCTTCCCCTCATTTAATTGCTAAGAGCAGAAACTGCCAGAGTATCTAATTATGTTTTACGAAAGATATGCTGAAGTTAAACATTTAACTACACAACATCTATTCAAAGTATTTATATACAGTATAGAGTAGTGATTGGTGTTTGATGCTCAAAATAAATATTATATATAGAGTACATATATATACTGTATTTTTCCTTTATAGAAAACTGTGTTGGGTGTTAAAAGAATGACCTGTTCTAGGTGAAAAACCTCCCTGATACACACCACATTATAAATGTGACCTGATCGTTGCATATTCAGCTACTGGCCAGGAAAATCGGAGCAGGGAATGTGAATGAGAAAAGGCCTCTCTTCTCTCTGCAGTAACTGTCAAGGTGCCTTTTAAGCCCCTTAATTAAGTGACCTACGATAAAGACTTGTGGCGGTGGTATTAGTGGAAAAGTGAAGGTGATTACCCCAAGGAAAACCAAAACAGACTGTCCACTACAACTTTGTTCAGCTAATTTACACTCTTTCAAATAAAGCATTTTTATTACCCAGCACAGTGGCAATAAAACAAACAGGAGAGAAGCAGCTAGGGAACGGTTTAAGCAGGGACTGACAAATGTGGTTTCACAGGACATTTGATACCTATTATTGTAAAAGAATTACCTGTACATTTTTGTAGAAAAAGGTTAACACTTTATAATAGTGCAGCAAAGAAAGGGATCTTTATTCTTAATCTTGAGAGACAAACGGCTGGCTATCGGATCTTCAAGTTCACCTCTAATACTTTCAAGTGCCCTAATTACTATTCTTGCTATTGTGCTTCAATTCACCGCTGTGTACACTTAACTGAAGCAAGTAATTATAATAAGGACCTGAACTCAGCATCATCACCAGAGGAGGTGATACAGTAATTACTATTCGAGCGCCTCCATGTAGTCCATCCATCTCCAAGCTGATAATCTGATGATTTCCCCTGGATAGCATTTTAATAAAACCAGCATATATCATTTTTCAGAACAATCACGGGCCTTTATGACCATATTCCTACACTAACAACAGTCAAAATAATGTGGCCGTTTCTCTCTATGATAGCACGAGTGGGACATCTCGCTGTGGGATACGCCCCTGCATAAAGTCAGGAGACTTAATAAAAAATACATAAAATCAACATGGTCATCGTTTGGCCCAACAAGTGGCTTCAAAATACAGACTCCATGATTCTGGAGGAATTCTTAGAATTTCTTGAGAGTTTCCCTCAAAATGTAGGATAAGATTTCAGACAAAATCTAGTCATTGCATTTCTTTTGTAAGTCTTTTGTCAGTCTTTTAAGTTCAATTAAAGGCTTTCACCCATGGGAGAACAAACCAATAGAAATTTGATGTAGTTTTATATCATAATTGCATCTGGAACAACACTACCAACTGTGACAACATTTGGGACCCAAAGTCAACTCTGTCAAGAGCAGATTGTAAAAGAGGAGTTTTAGAAAAGCTTCAGGCTTATATATAAAACTAAAAAAAAAAAACCTACCTGTAGGGACCAGGATGAAAGCGATGTGGATCTCTGTCCTATAGTCATGTGGTTCGCCGGATATGCAGACAGAAGAAAGCATCAGCCAAACCCCTGTCTCTTTGAGACCCTTTTAAAGGATGAAAAGCCTCCATGCAAAGTGGGGAAAAACCCAGAAAAAACATCCGTACAAGGTAAGTTGAGCTCTACAAAAAAATATATATATACTAGCAAAAATAAAACTTCCTAAAGGGGAGCTTTGAAGCTCACCCATCATATGGACCACAACTACAACAGTAGAAGAGAAACAGCAAAAAAAACAAAATGGGATAAAAAAACAAAACACAAACCACATACTCCAACACTGCTCGGCTGTTTCTGATTCCTTTAGGGCAGCGTGTCTAGTGTGGTCTCCAGGTGTAAGTCAAATTACACATCTGCTAAACTCTGCAAGAAGTCAAAACAAAGAACATTCTCAAAAGTGTGAAAAAAGCCTGATCCTCACAGCCGCAAACCTGCAGGCCCTTTAGGAAATGCCCTGAAAAGAAGAACAGACATGATACTCAAAAAAGAGATGGGAGCCAACTTTGTGAAAGACTTTACCCTGAAAGATGAGTTGTTTAAAAGTTTTTGGAACTTTCTGAGATTCTGAAGAATGTCATCCTCAACTCACTTTAAGGAAAAAGCATGGCTCACAAATTGAGTCATCTCTTGCTTTTAAAATAATATTTGGTTTCATCCGTTTCATCTTCCGACCAGTGTTTTACTCAAGCCCATTTCTGGAAATGCTGTTGACAACGGCAAGTATTCCGATTTTCAATAGAGACGCACAACAGATGGGCAATCGTGCATTTATCACGGGAGACAAATTGGTGAAACAGAGATAATACGGTAAGGAGCTGCGGGTTTGAAGCTGAAGTTTCCGGTCACAAACAACCCCACGCTTCTTTCATCACGTCCAGGAATGTGAGTTTGTGGACGTCTACGGTGACTTAATTGATTCGCAATATCAAATTATAGATTCTTTGGAAGTCTGCGGTCTTACAAGTGTCTTTCTTTTCTATTACTCTTCAAAAGTCCCACAGTGTGAGAAAGGATAGTTAAGGCAATGGAATGAGGAGAGGGTCACCTTCAGAGCTTGTCTAATCCTTTAGTTCATCTATCCCAAATCTAATTCACTTTAAATTAAAGATAAGCAAAAGTTTCTCCCAATTAACTTCAAATCCATGGTTAATGGGCGATGGAGTTGGAGCATCATTGTAGCATTTAAAGGTGCAGTATGTAGGATTTGACGGCATCTAGCAGTGAGGCTGTACATTGACAATTATATGAAACCAATTCTTAATTTCAGGTGATTTAACACTAAAGAAAACATTTCTGCCAATAGTGCTACACACTGGGGCTTTAAGATCTATATATTTTCTCTGGTAGCTACCTGGACTGCTAATGAGATAGAAATAGATGTGCTTTATCATCTGCTAATTAATCTAAGGTGAATGTTACTGAGAGGGTAGTCCAGAAAATGACCAAATACTTTATATGCAAAACTTTATGCTCTTAAGTGTCATGTTTGAATGTATTGTATTGTATTTGTATATATTTGCATTATTATACAGCATAACAACCTCTGTTCTTAATTACTGTTGTGATTGCAGGAATAAGTAATAAGTAAATGTATGAAATGTGTGATGTCATATTGTTTGACTTTTAGTGAAACTGAAACAATGTAAGTTTATTCTTTAAATTACAAAATAAGTGCCTGCATAATAATAATAATAATAATAATAATAATAATAATAATAATAATAATAATAATAAAAACATGGGTTTAACGTTTTGGGTTAACACAGTTATAACCCATTGATTGAAGTTTGGCTGAGAACATTTTGTCAGTCTGCTGCAGAAGCCCTAGCAAAGGTGTTAGGAGTGGAGGATGTGAAAATGAAAAAAAAAAGGGAAAAAGCTGAGCATGGAGGGGTAATATTTCACGGTCCTGTTTTGTCTGGTGGCAGTTATCAGCAGCTGCCAGTCTGATAATTGCTGCTTGAGGCCCAGTGCTACTACTTCAAGTCGGCACTGACAGCCCAATCCAAGCTCTCAGCCATGGGAGCCGCTGCCTGCTGCTATGTAGCTGTTGGGGTAACACTGGCTTTTGTTTGATATCATAGCACAGTTGCCTGTGTCAAGTGCTTACTTCAAGTTGTCTTGTGAAGTTTGTCTTATTCGAGGGACTCAAAGTGTATACATGCAGTATATATACCGAAAGGCATATGAGTGCACAACATCGACAGCAGCCATAGTGATAGTGGCATCGGCAGTTATACATGTAGGTACTTGCTGGTGCCAAATTCATCTATGTGTACATAAAAATACAATTAGAATTCGAAACAGTTACTTTAAAAATCATCATTCATTTTCATCAGATGTTCCTCACTTTCTGACTGTAACAAATTAAATACACAACATGATGATTTAACATTGGACATTGTGTTTTCCTGATACAAACAGAGTACTTAGGGATGTTAACAATTCACTGTTTAACTTCGCTATCAGTTAAACAGTTAAAATAACTATTGGAAATGAGCAGCTTGTCACATACGGGGAAAAATAGCTGGTGCACTTTAAAGGTCAGCCCACACAAAGTGCACTTCGAAGCTAACCCCTTCACTTTAATCATCAGCTGTCTGACAACCAAGACACAGGAACGTAGCTTGAAGGGTCTCGAACAGTTGTAGCATTATTCACCGACGAGCAAACTGTATACACACTGCATTCACAGCTGTAACATTACGGATCATCATCACACACAATGAATGCTATCTCCCCGTTAGGTGAACCGAAGACTGCCTGATGGATTCAACCTTTTCTGCATGAGGTTATCGTTGCAGCTGGGCGACTTATAAGGTAAATAGTAGTATCAGGTGCGGTTGTACCAGTATTGGAGCCCTTATCTGATACTGGTATTGGTGCGTCCCTAGTTTTGGAGTTGCCGGCCTACGTTTCAGTCTGGTCATTTGTAAAGCGTGAAACAAGCCAACAGTGCAGGGACGTGTGAAGAAATATTAAGGAGGAATAGATTGCCAAGGAGGGCAAGAGAAAAACGACAGGAATTTCCTTTGATTTAAGAGCTGGCATTCCTCTTGGAAGAGTTGTGGCTGTGTTGTGTACAATCAACACGCTCTGTCACTTAGCCACCAGATAACTGATGTTCCACTCCCCTCATAACCAGAAGCTATCAGTCTGGAACTTCTGCTTGTATCTTTTCTGTCGTCTCTCAAGTAAATTACTGCTCAGCAGTTCCAGATAGCTTGATGTTCCCCCTCTGCCCTCCGTCTCCCGTTCTCCTTTGCCCTTCGTTGCTCTCTTTTCTTTATGATTTCATTTCATCTGCAGATGGTGCACGCAAATTAGGACACTAACTCGCCACACATTTCAGCAGTAGGTGTGACACCAGAGTCAGTATTGTAATTTAAATGTTATTTCGTTTAGGCCTTCTGGTCTGTCAGTTGTCTCATTTGCTTAAGAGATCATTATAGCAGATTTAATACCGAAAACTTTAAAAGGCACGATGGGACCAAAATATCCCTCTTCCTTTATAAAATGCATGATCTTGGGATGTACAAGTTAATAGCTACATTCATAGTAATAGAAGTTAAAACCAAAACATATTTCCTCATGGATCGCCCCCTAGAGGCTGGCTGCAGTATAGGTCATAATACCTGACCCGAATGGGACATGGGCCAAACTAAAAAAGTACTGGTCAAATAAAATAGCTCTTCGCGCGAGTGTACATTTTTCCAATACATTTGGTTTTTAATTAGTTATTTGATGCTATAAAAATCTATCTACCTGTACTGTAATTAACCCAATATGTCTCTGCCCAGTTTTTATGGGTTCCTGCTGGCTGCAGCTTCATATTCACCCCATCAATTGTCTCATCCAACGCTGCTGCAAGTAAGCAACCACGTTGGGGTGTTTTTCCTCCACTGAGAAGGCACAATGTGATAGTCTGTGTCTTGCATGCTGGTTTCATTATAGCTTCCTAACAAGTGTCGAGGTCTTGTTAGTGGGGAACCTTTGAGTGATGTGGAAACTCCAGTTAGAACAGCGTGCATGAATATAAAACAACTTTTGGCTCAACTGCCTAAATGTGTATATGCAGCATTTTGCACCTGAGGTGAGCACTATCATGAAAAAAACAGACAAGGAAATTAATAACGAGGTTATTTTTAGCACATTTAGGTCATCGTTTAGGTTCAGATTAAACCTGAGGTCATTAAATACACATGGCCTCGGCCTCTTCCAAACTGCTGTGCCTAGAACACAGGAGGTGTTAGCTAGAGGTGATAAAACTGCGCCGTCCTGCACTCATCAGAGACAGCTCGGCCAGAAATAGAAAGCTCTACTGGAATTAATTACACCAAGTGTCACCAAATGGCTGTAGATTAAGAAGAAGACGACTCATCTCGCAGGGTATAACGTGAAAATCGTAATAATTAGTCCCACGGGAAAAGATCCATTAAAATAAAAGAGCGGGGGAACATACAGCACTTTTAGCTGTAAATTAAACTATATGGCTGCATGTGTCTAAATAGTGTTGGGCATTTGTAGGGATTTTATAAATCAATACGAGTTGCTTTTTTTCTGTTGCAGCTGTTGAATTATTGAGGTTGAAGCTCCTTTTTTTTTTTTTTTTTTTTGCAGTGAAGAAGCCACAGCTGAGTTGTTTCATTTTAATCACACTCAGGATCAAAAGTCTCAGCCCTTGAATTCTCCTGGGTTGATTATTAAATTCCACAGTCATGAATGATCTTCCCGCTGTAAAATTCTTTGCCAATAAATAAACTTCAGCTTTTCAGAGCTGAACATTAAATACATATACATATTCCTGTAAGAAGTACACTATTCTCACTGTGAAAATGTAATGGGGACAAAAACCAAGTTGGCTTAACTGAACAGAATGATGGGAAAATCTAAATGTCAGTTCATTAGGATGATAAACCCTCTCACAGGAGTGCTATATAAACAGTGAAGCAGCTTGCAGCCTCTTTACAGATCGCTCTGTCGCAATTGAAGTCTGCCATGGTGCACCCTGGTGCTCAAAGTGCCAATTTAGGCACAGTCCTGGGCAGACCCGGAGACAGATACTGTGTCTGGAGTACCATAGCAGACCATTGCAATCACTAGGCTCTGCTTCAGTTATGTGTCAGAGCAACTTAAAAATAAATAAATAAACGGCGAGATTATTGATGTCATCGCATCGACTGTTAACATTTTCTCTGACGTTACATGTCACCTCACTCGTATTTTCTTGAACATGAAAATAAAACTATTCATTCAAAGCAGCGCAGTCGTACTATTAATTTCATAACCCCCCATATCTCTAGTCTACATGAGCTGTTGGATATAAAGACTGCGGCAGTGATATGGCACTTGTCCTTGCTGTGAAAAGATCCATCTGCAGGTATGTCTGTCTGCATCACAGGCCTCCTCTCACTCATGTCTCTCCTCCGCTCCCCAGACGAGCGAAAGCACCTCATTTACTCAGGCTTCAAAGACATTGCCTTTTCTCCCATATGATTTCACTTCCCAGAGGGGGGTCTGTCTTTCCCTTTAAATCCCAACCAAACAGCCTTTGATGGCATCTTTGTGTATTACATGAGTCAACCGCATTCCGCTAAGGAAAAATATGCACGCTCTATAGTACCAGCCATGATATAAAATGGGAGAGAAGTCAAACTTGGCACCATTCAAGTCCTCGTGAAAATGAATGGATTCCTTTGCGCAGTTTTTTTGCTGAATTATGTGTTACGCGTATCGAAATGTCAGAGATCAGCTCTTACGAAACTTCTCAGTGTGAACCTTCAACCCAAAGGAAGAAAAATTAATGCACAACTTGATATTTGCCATAAATGATCAAGTATGACACCTATTGAGTATATGTAATGTTCTAACATCCACAATTATTAAAAGCAAGACCACTGCAGTCTTGAAGAGTGAGGATTCTTTAATGGATTGGCACAGTTGGTTAAATAAAACGATTATATTATCGTATTTTCCGAAGATGGAATGGTGATTGCGTATTATTGACCACTGAAGCCGAAGCATTTAGCATTATTGATATGCAGCGGCAAGCGTCACACTTGACTGGGGTTGTCTTCCCACCGGGGAGATGAAGTGTGGGTGCAAATGCAAAGCAAACAAAGACACACTGAAGCTCGTCAGTTTTCAACAATGACGCACACACCCTTGGGAGTTGCTGTCTTCGTCACTATTTTTTTTTCCCCCTTGTATTTTTAATCCATTAAAGATGATTTTGGATGACTAACAGCAGAGCGTTTCATTGATCCAAAAGGAGTTGTTTAAAAATAATTGTGGTAAAATATCGAGTTTACAGAAAAGCAGTGTGGAATGGGAATCTGCAGGGCTGGGCTTTATGTGTGAATAGTTTGGGTTGTGTGGAAGCCGGAATTGGTGAATACCTATTTTTCAACAAAGTATGATTGATATATTTCTAGACAAAAAATCCTGATGACAATAATTTGGAAAAGAACGCTGTTCTCAAAGATAGTCTTCGGGCCCTAAGGGACAATATAGAGAAATTACCTCCATTATATGCATACTGATTTCCCCTTTATGCTCTGACAGTCACATAAGCTTCCTTTTTAAAATGATATGTGATTTAATAGTGCCACGCTGATGCTTCCTGCACGCAGTGCTGTCTAGATTTCCCATTAATCAACTGCTGTGATGACCACGTGATGCGTAGACATATTATGATGGAGTACCTCACCTAAACTAGTCAATATTCTTGGTATTTGTTGCAGTACTGACAGCATACTGACAGCATGTACAATTACTGCTTCGGCACCCTTGGAAAATGATATTAGGGAGAAGACAGAATGAACCATTCTCAGCCGTCAAACAACAAGGACGTTTAACACTTTATCCTGCGCTTGTAAATCTCTGCAGATGATATTAAAGACAAAATAAAGCATTGCAACAACCAATACTGGATAATTAAAGGGAAAGAATGAACGAGAGTATTATGGAAATTAGCTTTGCTCATGTGTGACAAATTGACTGGAAACACAAACTGAGGCCGAGTGTGAGAATAAATGCATATATGACTTCCACCTGCAGGTTTCTAATGGATAGCCTAACAAGTACTTATTCACCAGACTGGCTTTAATTGAATTCACAAGAATTTCATTTGAATATGAACCTAATCCTCTCTCCTTCAACGTCTTTTCACTTATTTACCAGGACTTGCTGTTTCCTTTACTCAAAACCTGTTTTGTAAAACTCAGCGTGTGCTTTCACAAAAAAATAAAAAATATCCCGAGGATAGGACATTTTTCTTTTAATCGCCAGGAGAAATGAATCTATACTTTTTGTTTCCTCCAGAATCAACAAACAGCGTGTCACTTTGCAGCTGTTCCCATGCAAACACCGATATATTACCCGTCTAACGTCTCTCTTCAGCGGCTCCCTTATGTAAACATAATTGATGGTAAGTCCTATGTCTGACGTTCAAGGCATTAGATGATGTTGTGGCCGACTTATTCTCCGTAGCTAACGTGCACTCTCCCCTCGGAGGGTGCAGAACTCTTCGTCAGTCCACACGTCGGAAAGAAAACAGCTGGATATAGAGTCTTTCCCTTCAACAAGCCTCCCGGTGAAGTCAGCCTCTTGCCACTTTCAGGGAATCAGACACTGACTTCTTAAATCCCAACCAAAAAAAAAACAGTTAATCCAGCACAGTTTACAGCCGACCTCAACTCCCGTCTCACCAGCCGTTTCTTTCTCTTTATATATTTATCGTATACTTTCCACCAGTCATTCAGTGACTGTTTCTGCTGAGTGCCCTGATATTACCTGGTTTTCTCATATCCACTTACGCACATCTCATGTTTTAGTGTCCTTGTTTTTTCATCTGCTGTTGTGGCTACTGCTTTTGTGCAAAGCACTCTGTGTGTCACTCGAGTCTGTTAAAAGCCCTCTATAAATAAACTCAAGCTAACTTGAACAAGCCAGTTATTAATGTATCCACAAAGTCTCAAAAAAGTCATTTAATTTTTAAGAGGTGCATAACAAGCTTCTAACCTTTTGTAAATGAGTCATTATCTCCCAAAGACTTGTAATAATTGTGGCAAAACTGATGGTAAAACAAGAACCAAGAAAACCTACAATGTAACATTCAGTGAATAACGAGTGGCGATGTGAATGTTTACATGATATTAATACTTAGAAATGGTTATTATTTATTTGGCTCAAGATAACTCTACACATTCTTTACAAATTGGCTGGACAAAAAGAAATAATCATGTTTGGATGCAAAAATGTCTTAATATACTGCAGATACATTTGAACAATAAGCTACATGTTTAAGCTTCAAGATTCATTGCATTTAACTGCAAAAGTCAGAGTGAAGAAGGGAGCCTGTAGTGTGAGTGGTTACAATATGTTTATCCATTGATGGTGACTATAAATCCATCCATCCATGCATCTGTAAAGTTCAGAAGTGAATTAGTTCATATCGTTCATTCTTGGGTCAATTTATAAAAAACGTGTTCATGTTTACACAGTCAATATAATTTATTTGTGACTGCAGTTATTATTCTTTGCTTATTGTCATGTTGAAACCTCTCATAAATGTGCTGAATGTACCTTTTGGGTTGCCGTACAGTTACCTCGGTCCTGATAGCTTCTGATTGGTTAGTTGAGTGACATGTGAGTCAGAAACAGGAAGAAAGGCTGTTGTTGTGAGGCTGAAATACGGTCAGAAAGTAAAGTGTTACCTAAAGAAATGATCCGTCTCCATCCTGCTCTTTCTATTATAAAGACTGCACAAACCACCACACACCGAATCCTCACATTAAGGCCCCTACACACCGCCCAGACGTCCAACTGCCTTATCCGACCATTCTCCGCCCACTCTGTTGCCTCTCGTCTGACCCGTTCGGTAGAAAAGTTGCGTTGTACACACCGCTTCGACGTGCTTCCGACACCACAGCAGCGTGCACGTTCTGCGCTTGCGCGAGATGCAATAAGCCTCCTTAACAGCGGGTGGCGCTAGTCTCGTGCCAGTACTCCAAAACAGGAAATGACGGAACGGAGTGCAGATAAAAACAATGCACACACAGTCTTGGTTCAGTATTCGTTCGACTCGAGAAGACCTTTGTGGACTAAATACTTGGCATTTCTGGAAAGATGACTCTGGCTAGGGTGACACTCGCGTTGTGTGCTCTCGGGCTCATTATTTTACGAAGACGTCGTCTCAGTAGGGAACGAGTCATACGGAGTTTACCATCGTCACTTCCGCCCCGCCCACACACCGCCATTGGATACTCTGATTCGCTAGCACACCGCCAATCAGAGTATCCAATGGCTCAGACCTCCAACAGCCCACCTCCTCAGACTTCGCATGCTCAGTCTGATCAGACAACGTCCGCGCGGCTCCGAAAGCTTCCGACGCAGCTGTACACACCAAACATATGTGTTCCCGACCTCGTCCGAGCCTCTCCAAACGCTTCAGACGTCCAACGGTTGGGCCGGTGTGTTCCTGCCTTTACACATCAATCCATCCATCTATCTATCCATCCATCCATCCATGAATTCATCCATCCATACATCCACCTATCTACCTATCCATCCATGCATCCATCCATCCATCCATCCATCCATCCATCCATCCATCCATCCATGCATCCATCCATCCAACTATCCATCCATCCACCTATCTACCTATTCATCCATCCATCCATCCACCCACATCCATCCATCCATCCACCCATCCATCCACCCAACCATCCATCCACCTATCCATCCATCCATCCACCCTCCCACCCATCCATCCATCCATCCATCCATCCCTCCACCCACCCACCCACATCCATCCATCCATCGCTCCATCCATCCATGTCTACTGCCTCCATTAGGGGCACAGACCCCACCAAATACTTTGGATCTGGACTTCATCCACTTCCAGCCAGTGGAAGATAATGAATCTCGCAGACATACAAGAGGCAGTTTGTTTTTAAGTTCTGCTTTAATCACATTATTCAGCAATTACAGACCATACGCCCTCTTAACTGGTGATTTACTGTCAGAACTACAGTTCTTAATGATGTCATACTCCAGTAAATGTCAAACCACATTTTAATGTAATCATTTCAAGGAGTGCAGAAAAACAAGCATGATCCACTGTTGAAGGAAAATGGACTGTGGAAAAGGATGGAGCTGAAAGGGACGAGGACTTGAGCTGCTTATTTATACGGCTTGCTGGGCAGCTCTACTCAGAATTCTCCTCCTGTAGAGGTTAGAGCTCACACCTTTCTTCAAAGGTTTAATGCAGCCATGCAAACAGACCGAGTCTCCGATTCAACACTGCAGTTGTTAGGATCCTGCATGAAGCCCTGACCTTTATATCCTGGAAGATAAAATGTTTTAAAATTAACTATAAGTGCTTATATTTCTAATATATTCACAGCTTTATCATTTGGGAATCTCAATGATTAATTAAATATAGAGAATCAAGTTGACCAGCCTATGTTTTTCTGAAAAATATAGGACTATAAATATACAAGAGCTAATCAGAGAACAATACATGGGTGATGCTGAAAGCTGATTGGTGGTAGCCAACCAAAGATTATTATTTAAATGATTGAAATAATGCCAATCCAAATACTTCCAGTCACAGCAGATGGCTCACAAAAGCCAAAAAAAAGTATTTTTTATTAGTCAAATTATTTAAAATGATGTTTGCCAAATGGAAGCTAACGTCCCTGGAGTTTTTTTTAACCTGTTTGCCTTAAATCATTCATGCATACTATAAGTTGAGTGTTCATTTATTATGGCCTCCATTTTTTTACCCCCTTGCAAGTTGACTTTGCAGTCTGATCGGCTCCCAGTGGAGCTCAGACTTCGCCGGTGACATCAGGGAAAGGGGAACTCCCTGCTTTTCATACCCTGGAGCTGTGTTGTGTCAGTGGGCACATCAGAGCCGTCACTCACAAGGCGCACCAGAGCGTAAACTGGTAAGACATGTCACTGTTCCCTCGCTGACAACTGATTGAGTATGCACCTCCTCCAAGTCCTCGCATGCACCATAAACCACAATGGTAGTCATTAATTGTATAACCTTTGGTTTCCGCATTTTTTAAATGTATTTATTCCGTACATATATTCTCTTGACTCAAAAGGAATCCTTTGATCTCTGAAATCCTCCCTGGCCATTTCTTTTACTGCATGCACAGCTATTGCTGCAGTCACATGACTGTGTGACACCTTCGTCATCGACCCCCCCCCCCCCCCCAAGCTTGGGACTGATGGTTTTTCTCAGTGTGCTTTCCATCGCCTCCATCTTGGCTTGATATTAATGGCTGCTCGGTTCTGCCTTTTTCCTAGCGCACACACCCTCTCAATCTCCTGTCCATTATTGATGTTGTTCCCTTCTGCTATCATTCTGTCTAAACCCCACCCAACCCTATTACTGCCACATATAGCACCATCCATCGACTGTTGTATTTAAGTATTCCTGCTGGAGCGACAAACAATTTCAATGCACATATCAAGGCACAGGCGGCCTCTGTGATGCTTATTCAGTGTGAAATACCCGACGGTACCCTCTTCCACAAGGACAGAATTATCTCCATGTAAGCTTCTTTATTGCAAGATGGACTTCAATGAAACTGTGTGGATGTTTTTTCGTGTGTGTGTGTGTGTGAAGTTCAATCCACCAAACAGGCCCCTTGGTGTAATTTCTTCCAAAGACTGGCATCCACACCGTGGCTTCAGCGTCCGTTTATTGGAGCTCTGATTTAAGTCCGATAACAGTTATTCTCTCCTCATCGTGCCAGTTTCAATTAAGTCATAATTACTTTTCTCCCTGCCAGGTGAAATATGACCATGCATGTTGATAAATGATAACCCCGCCAGTTGTTTCAGAATTTCTATTAAAAACACTCCAGAGCCCATTTATTGTTTGTAACCCAAGGATAACAAGCATAAAGATTACAATAATATGACATCTGTGGAATTCTCTTTTTTTACCCCACAATTATCTATACTATACTAAAATATGTATCTATTTAAGATGTAAATTCAGTCAGGAAAACAGCAGGAGATCCATATTTCCATTTCGCTGGTTTCCATTCCTAGAAGAAGGCTCGATGATATTGTGAAAGGCCGCTGGCTCGGACTTACCAGAATGTGAACTCTCGCTTCACAGTAGGAGACGTACAATCGCCAGCAGCAGCGTGGTGAACAGGGCTAACAGGATGCTACCATTGATAAAAAACTTCTGTGAAGAGGTAAAGAATGAGGCAACCTTCCAACTACACATTTCATTGAAGTAAACGAGACGACGATGAGACGGCTCCTTTGGTATTAAAGACCAATGGTGACAATAAATCCAAACAAGAGAAAATAAGAGACCAAATGTAGTTTTTAAAAATAAAACCTTCCCCAAAATCCCTCTTTAACTTCATCCCCTTCTCTTCCTCTCTCTTTATCTCTGTCTCAAACACACACGGCATGCTGATGCAGCCCGTTTGTCATTGTTCAGTCTGGTAGTCTTATAATGTATAAAGTTGGAGGTTTTGGTGGTTGATAAATGCATATTGTTGCATGTGACACGGTGGATTGGCTCTCTTAAGCCAGGTGGGGGCTTTGAAGACTCATCTAATCATTAATTGACTTTTGTCCATCCCAAAAAAGCTGCATTGTAAATATTTCAATCTGTGTTTTACTTGATTACTGACTAGATTGACTGAAATGTGATCTGATGAAAAAAAAGGACTAAACTAATAAATAGCTGACCAAAATTTAGGGAGAAAATATTTGCAGATTAAAACTCAACAAAAACTTTTAAGGATAAAAATGTGAGACTAATCTCTCTTTATTGAAACTAGCTGCCAAAATGAACACTGAATCTAACTCTCTGCCAAAAAGCATATTTTGAAAAAGAAAATTAAAAAACTACTACTTTAAGCAAAGAATTGTTGACATAATAACTTAAACCGTCGTCTTTTCATATGGAGTGTGTTTTGTTTTTACACAAAAATCTATCGGGATCTTATGAGTTCAGGAGTTTGGGCCCCACGAGAGATTCAAATGTTCTCTGCCTTCGTTCATTACATGGTGGCATAAAGAAACATAAATGTTGACCTGAAGTTCTTTTGAGAAATAGTTTCCTCGTTCCCTACGGGTCTGACAGTTAAAAAGAAGCTCTCACACTCCCCGGCTCAAACTAAGGTCATTAAAAAGTGCTGCCTTTGCTCTTAGCTTAAGGGCAGGAAAACTGCAGCATTATTTTGGAAAGACGACTGTGAGACCAAAACTGTTTTTTATTTAGTTGTTTTTAATCTGCCATGTGAGTTTGGCTATTTTCAAACTTCCAAATACATTCATCACAGATGTACCACATTTTCAAATCAGTGGACCATTTATAATAACGATTCCTGCTCCCACATTATTGCTTCATGGTCTATTTTCTTCAAGGGCATCAAATTATCAAACAAGTAGCCTCTACCCGCCTTCGACAACTCATGTTTTATATGTCTACTATTATTGTGCACTTACAGAATCACATCATTTAATTAAGTAATCAAGCATATGGCATGACATAAGATGTGGCCTAGTGCTTCCCTGAGGAGACCATTTAAGTCTAACTTTACTACATTACTAGTTAATGGTAAATAAATATACATTTCTCATTATTTTTACTTCATTATAGAGATTGACAGAGCAAAATAATGAGGTTTGGTTCTCTAGTTTGATTACGTTAGTCTGATGTTATTCATTCGTTTTGATGATATCTTAATTTGGTGGAGATTTATTGTGTCGTACCATAAACAGAGTGCTTAAATGCAGCCTGTGAATCAGGCGGTGACATATGGGAAAGCACTACAAGCTATGCTTAAAGATTCTTGACTAAACTCATATAAATTTGCCCTATTCCAAACAGCCATTCACACCGCGTCTCTCACTTTCGCCGCATCTGTGCAATCTGATGAAGGAGAAAGGTCTTTTTTATTGATATGGAGCATCGCGTGTCCTCCTTTCCTTGGGGCAGAGTTGGCATAGGCCTGTGTGACTCATTAATCTGTTAGATTGGAACAGTCAGAACATCTGAAAGCCATGTCCCCTTCTCCCGCAGTGTGATTCCTTTGATGAAACAGCTTCTCGGGATCCAGAGGGGCCAAGAGAGGCTATAACTTATGTTTTCAATTACAAGGATATTCCATTTCACAAGTTGCACATTGCATGCTGCATCTCTCCGTGCTATTTGCATCAACATCATCTCGTTTCATTTGTCAATATCAGACGCGGATCTACAGGGAGACTTAGATTCGCTACATCCACCACTTCAGGTTTGCAGCCTCTTATCAGGCTCTGACTTAAAAATATGAAGTAACAGTCATTTTGGGGCTTTTGTACGGACTATTCACAATATTTAATCATTAGGAAGGCTTAACTCATATGTAGGGTTTCTCAGTGTAATGGAAGCCTGGTGGGCTGCCGGGCCTAAATTGATTCCCCACTGGGCTCAAGCATCAAGAACATTTTTTTTTCAGTATTTTTTAAATAAAATGTGTTATAGAAGTAGCATGTAGGGACATGCACCCCTGAATCCCTTAAACCTGCCATGTCAACTTCCCGAGCAAGCAAGAAAGTAGTCTTGTTACTCACTGGTGCAGCAATGAGCAAGTTAGCCCTTGGCTCGTATTTGTTGGAACCGCCAATTAAAATGGTCAAACCTCGTCAAACCTAGGTCAGTGTCTGACCTTTACTCATCTGTTAGCCCTAGTCTGGTTGCAGCTGGAGACATTGCCCTTTCAAACAATAATATTTATGTCTTTAAAAATGTAATAAGATGTTTGCATTGATACATCTTGGAGAGTTCATGGCATTTGTGGTCCAACTCCAAACTAATCCTTTACCCGATGTTCATTAATGAAATTCTCTGTGGAGGCTATAAGGTTTATCACAAGACATACAGTAGCCTGTCTGAAAAAGAAGCTCATTGATTAGTTCTGGCTTTTTGCCATTTGGGCCAGTCAGCTAAAAATGTACCAATGGGCACAAACAGCAACCGTCTCATATGTCTCTCAAGTGCTCTTGTCTGCTGAGATGCATGAGCCCAATTTGCATGTTTCCACTGTCCGAGGACGAGATGCTGGCCGAAGAGGCGTACACAAGGAAGCTTGACATGCAACAACCGATGCCCGATATGCGGAGAGCGCTGCCAGGGTAGTTTCTCTGAGCCCATTCCTGGAGCCGGTTCTGTGAGTTTTATGAGCTCTTCCAAAATGTTCTTGCAGGCTTCACTCAAAATCTTTTAACAGGCGCCAGTAATGTCTTTCAATTCCAAGCCCCCTCTGCTGCTACTTTATATAATTCAGTAGTCTGCTATAGTTCCCCTATGCTGTCATAAAGCATTAAGTCATCCATCAGCTTCTCACATTGTTACAGGACGGTCATCCCATTGGAATTCCAGACAGCTTGGACGTGACGCTATAATTGGGAGCCCGGCATGAAAGTCATGACATGGTACCTGAGGACTGAAGGAAGTGAGGCCGCAGTAGCTGGATTAGCAACCACAGGAGATTGAGAAGTGGTGACTGGACTTTGACCCTTGACATTAAGCTACCGGATAAAAGAAGAAAGTGCGCAAACCTACTCTTCTAGGTATGATGGGTGGCAGGAAGCTGCTGAACCGTGCTGGTAAGTTCAGCCATTCTCTCAGCCTCTGTGCGCTTAAATCTCTCTTCCACCCGAGCAGTGTCACTCAGCTCTGAGCGTTATGTCTCTGCTGGGTCCTTTTATGCCTGATTGCTGCTGTACGCCCGTGACACTGGCTCAAGTACAGAGAAGGCAGTCGTTGGCAGTATTTCAAAAAGGTTAACTAACAACTTTCAAAAAAACAGAAAGAAGAAGAAGAGGAAAAGAGAAGAAAGTAACAAACCTCGATTCATTCTCCAGGACGAAACTGGCAAACACCCAACAGGAAATTAACCACATTTACTTTAAGGCATGTTACTAGGAAGGTATAGTCAGAGCAGAAAAGAATTCACTACATAACTTACATGTCAAGCCACATAAACAAACACTGTAAATGGTCTGAACGTTTGCCAAGTGTGGCAACAGGGTGTGACTTTTTCCCCTCGCTGTGTCCAATATTGTTAATTAAAAAAAATGTTTGATATTTGCTGTGCAGCGTGAAAGCAAAGCAGCTTTGACGTCTTCGCCTTTGGGCGGTAGTTGTCTGGCAGTATGCGCTTGCATCTTGCTCTCTCATATCTAATATATTTGATCTATTGCAAAAGGCTGCAATGCATTTTAGACGATCAACTAAGACTACAGAGGGGCCATGTCTCAACAGAAATGAGGTTGAAAGGCCCGTTCAAATGCACACTAGTATGCTGTGTGCAGTCAGAGCAGACCAGAGTTGTGCAGCTGTGTATACTAATGCCACTGAGTTTCCCAAATAAATGGAGGAAAGGCCCGGGCGGATCCGAAATCTTACTCTTGCTTTCTTGCTGGATTCATGTCATGTTGAAGACCATCGGCGTCTCTAAGGATTCGCACTCGCCCTTTGGCCACCCTACACGCATCCTTGCAGATGTTTTTCTGCATCCCTATAAATATAGAATAAGAGTGCATTAAAGATTTTTCACAGCACCGCAGGGCAGTCTGCAAATAAATCATTAACTCATTTCACAGGGAGCAAAAGCAGATCCCCATATTTGCAGAGAGGTCTATCTATTCTAATGTGATAGAGAAGAGTAATAGCCCATGTTGAGCAACTAGCATCACTGCTATTATCCTTCAGGTTCATTCATAAACCTGCTCAAGCATCAGTTTAATGGCCTTGAGTCTTCCCCTCAACACCGTTCAGGCATTATGCATCACCTATATTTCTTTTTTTAAAACACTTAGTAACAAGTCTGCAGCATATGCCATTCTCATACGCTCTGAGTATTGTTTTGATGGAAGTGATGATGTGGAAGTAATTTGTTGTTGGAGAGGAGATTAGACTTTCCCTGTTTGACAGGTGAATCAGTGTGGACTCAGTGCAACCCTCCACCCTCCTGCACCATCTTCACTCACCAAACCATCTTCATTTTTAGTATTTACCATTTATCTTCAGTCTGTCTATGGATTCCCGACAAGTCCATTAAGCAAGAGACACCTTAATGGCTCTCCGCTGATGATGGAGAATCCCTTGTCTGATGAGAAAGGTGAAAAAGACTAAAAGTGTAACATCACTTTGACCTTTGGCTCTATATTCAGTCACGGAGATGGGTGGGTACGGTGGATTGGCCTCATCATTCTCCCGAATCCCCGGACTGTCAGAGACTGGCCGACCGAAGTTTGAAAAGATTTCATGTTGTCCTGATTAATAATATTACGTTTACTGCTGTATAACACAACAGATCACAAAGTTGAATGTGATTGGTCAAGTCTTTCCTGTATTCTACAAATCATGTCTACTTTTTCTTGGTACAAACTTCCATCACTCAGCTGTTTCAGAATAATAGACGTTTTTGTTGCTGTTTGTTTTGCTGACCTCGATAGAGAGAGTGATGCTGTTTCTTATACCGCTTGCTTTTCCTGCTTTTAGTCCTAATTTCATTATCCACATCGTAGCAGCACAGACAGAAGGGAAACGATGGAAAGGGACAGTCAACAGGAGAGGGATTTGCATGCCGAAAATAGCTGTTTAGAGCTTCCCTCAGCTGATGTTAGAGAATTGTTCATATACGCAATATATATATCCATCTGATAGTTCTCATGTGAATTTTCTGATTTCAAAACAAAGGCCTAGACTTTGATTTCGAAAGAGCCATGTTTTATTTATGAACGCTCCTTTATTTCATTACCACATTTTCCCATCACTGGGACCGTGAGGTTGGCAGACGAATGCGGCTCCCTCGATCAAATCGTTGATAGCAGGCTATTCGGGGTCAGAACACAATCTCTTTGTGGAATTGTTGGTCATATCCAGTTCCCCATCCTCCCGTCACCCTGACAGTGAGCTGCACTGGCTTACCTAAAGTTATTTTCCAAGATGTAATAAAAAAAAAAAAAACGCTGCTACGGGGAGAAAAGGTGACACAACGAAGCTTGAGTAAAGACCACGAATGAGGACGGGAAAGTAAAGGTGGAGACGATAGAACAAAAGTGAAAGAGGAGCACGGGGGACTCGGAAAAAAAAGAAAACAAAAGGAGAAAGCTGCATATGGACAAAAGGAGGCCTATAGTGGCTCGGCTAGCAGGAGCCAAGTGCCACGGCTGAGTACTCTCCACTAAAGATAACAACATCACCCCAGCTAGATTACAGGCCCCAGTGATGGGCTGTAGGCCCAGGCAGAGATTAACACTGACGTTCGGGTCTTTCTGGGACCTCGTCCCAGCGCTAACACTTACAGAATGAGATCTCTACAGGAGCACACAATTGAAGCCAGGCCGCCTGTCCAATGAAGACTAAATGATCAGGTAATCTGGTTTACACGGCGGCTAAATGGCAAAGAGCTCCATCGTGGTTGATAGTTGCCAAAGGTTACCCCTGCTGCGCCCTGTTCTAATATGGAACTGTGGAGATAAAAAGAATCGGTTAAGCTCAAATGCAAAGGGCAGAATACTAAATATAAAAACACTGGCAAGAGTTTTTTCATTTTGTACCAGCACGTTTCTTTGTTACCTTTCAAAAATCAAACAGTAGCCTGTTGATTCACTTAATGCACGTCATTTACTTACACAATTGCACACACACCCTTTGCAACAATATTATACATTTTAAAAAGAATATATACCTTTTTATGTTGCTTCAAAACCACACTCAATAATTAAGCTGTTCCACATAGAGCTCCCCCTAGAGGCCTGGAGGTCTTCTGCTGTGTTAATTGGATATGCAGCGTTTTTCTGTTGCATTTTTAAGGGCCTAGCATGTTTTTGACGTAATTTCTGTATTTGCAAAGTGTTCACTGTTAATTATTTGGCTTTGTGACGACCCTCTCTCTGTCTGACGGACAGTCTGCTTAGCAGGTATCGGAGGAAGGCGTGGCAGAAGGTAATCAGTGGAATGGCAACGCCTGTGCCAGTGCTGTCACTCTTAAAAACTCTCTTGGAGCTCGTGGCTGGTTCTCTCTCCTCCCTGAGACACCCGATAAGTTTTTGTTTGATATTATGGTTCATATTTCTGCACCACATTACACTTTCCCACTCCACATTGGTTTAAGTTTTCTTCTTATGATTATTGTTAAATTGGTCAAGGCAGTGCAACCGGTTTGTGACAGCTTTCCGCAGCACATTTTCTCATTAGCATCACGTTTCCTTTGTTGTATTTGTTTTGGATATTCGTATGCGTGCCACGGTAAATATTGTCCTAAATCCCATCTTATTTATGTGCAAAGAAGAAAAAAAAGTAATATTTCCAGCAAAGGGTTGTCACAAACACATTTTAAACGACTATGGAGATCGTTGTAAAGGCGGATACAATATATAAAACATGGGTAAAGAAAAGCTCAATGAAGTATATCAAAAGAAAATGAAGCAGAAGGTTATCTCACCTGCATTACGTTATGTTAAATGTGTCATAGATTTCCATCTCTGATCTAAAAAAAGTGTGTGTGTGTGTGTGTGTGTGTGTGTTGGATCTGCCTCATGAAAATGATCCATTTCAAATGCCAGGTAATATCTCAACCTCAGGGGTAAGTGAACACAGCGTAACTGTAGTGGTATCAACTACATTACACCCCTCTGAACCCCCCCCCCCCCCCAGCACAACAAGCCCAGCTGAAGAGCTGACCTGAAACACATTACCTAAGTAATGGTGCAGCCATAACTGATTGCAGTGCTCGTTGGCAGGCACTCCACATTCGGCAGTGCGCCGTCACACAGGACCCCGCCGCCGTAAAAGTTAAGTATGCACTGTCATCACGTGGTTGACGACTCGGATGGGATCCGATTCAAGATGACAAGAGATAGCATTTAAGTTTTAGTGTGGGCTCCTACCAAAGGGATGAATCACATTATGTTATAGTAACCATATTACACACACACGCAATGTATTCATAAAGCCGATCCTGGTGACGGAATCGTTCATCCCACACAAACATTAATCATCATCACTAACAATAAATAAGCCTCTCTTCTAGAAAATCAAGTTTTAGTGTGAATTTAGAGGAAATGCAACTGCTGTGTGTATGACGCTCATTGGCTCCATCGTTTCCAGTTGAAAGAGTGTGACTTTCTATAAGGTAGAGAAGTGATATTGAATGTGTGGTGGATGATGAGGCATACAAAACTCAGAACACTGAGACTGGAGTTTGCGCCTTATACTTTTAGATTTAGGCTGCTCAAACATTTAAATTAGGTTGTGGTTTCATTGTGAGTTATCTTAGAACAACCATGTGGAATCATGCTTTAGGAGTGGATAGTAAACTGAGTAAACTGATGAAATGCATTGAGTGTTTGTGGATGTAATCATAACATATTAGGTTGGCAGTTTCCTTTTTATGTTGATTTGTAATACACAATGATTACAGTGTTTACTGATAAACTAGTTGCATTAGGGGGAGTTGTTAATGCTCCAGAAGCAACAATGGAAACACAAAACAATAAAAACAGGGGCAGTGAAATTATAGTGATTGTGAGGGCGTTTCCCACCATGTGTTGGGCGAGGCTACAGGTTGGGGTTACCCGGTCATCTCAAACATAACATGCACAAACATAAAGACCAATTCCAATTTTTTCCAGAAACAATTTCACCCCCAGCTGTCACCGAACACTTCCAAGCTAATATCTGAACAAAGGCATCTCCATCTCATGAGTGTACGGGAGTGTTTTCGGCAGTGAGCTAAACCATGCTAGAGTTCAAATGTTCAATACTACTGACACACGACATTTCCAGACACTGGATAGATACTTTAAATATTTAATGCGTTCAAATTGGAGGCATGCATGGAAATGAAATCATGAATACACTTATCTTAAACTCAAATCTGGTTAGCCTTAGATCAACAAGCGTGACCCACTGGGAGTGAACAAGGTGTGTGTATGTGGGGGGGGGGGGGGGGGGGGGGGGGGCTTCGGCTCACGTGGAATACCACAAAATTCAATTTTTCTTGTGTGCAGAATGCAAGGTTCAGTACTTGTTGTCTATTGCTTGTGATGTTGGTCGTGGCAGTGCTGCTGTGTGAGTGTCTGAGTATGTGCCTGGCTTCCAGAATGGGTTCGCCTCTGTGTGCATGGCAGTGTCTGTGGATTGGCTGTGAGGGGAAAAAAAAGTCAGCAGACAGTGACTGAAACGCCTCTCCTCTGAGAATATAGTAGCTAATAGCAATCCCAGTCCTTGGGTTTTGAGGTTATCCCATTCAATCACTCGTCTACACTTCAGCAGACACATTACTGGGCTGCAAAGACACCACGGTAGCCTCCTGTGGAATGACAATAGCATCTGATACTACTGAATGGAACTTGCACTGAGCAGTTTGTTGCAGTTAAAAACCATAAGAAATATTCCTGCTGAGTATTATTAATTAAAGAAATGTGTGTTTTAAGGCGTAAAACGTTCACATAAGTCATTCTAACAAAAAAAAACAAAAAAAACAGAATGTGGAGAGCAGGCTGTAACGTTGGGCCATCTGTGCTCTGTGCCGAAGGGAGACTTTTCCTATTCACACTGCTGTGATTTCTGCTGCATCCCAGCCCAAGGTGACTGACACTTACACAGTGGCCGTGCAGCTTGCTCAGAGAGCCATAGCTTAGTTTCTGACAGTAGGCACAAAGGTTTTGACAGAACATGACCCCATTGAGAATATAATGCCAGGCTTGCACCAGGGAATTTGCTATATATATATATATACATATATATATATATATATATATATATATATATAGTACTTTGAGCCTTTAAGGAAACCAGGTATATCCCTGAGTCACTCATCAGCAAGCTGGAAGCTGCTTTTCTACGATAGTAAGCTAGGCTAGCTAGCATTCTCTGCTGAAAGTGGAAGCTAGTGCTAATGCTGCTAATATTACCGCTGATTCCTACGACATGTTGGTTTGTGTTCATATTATTTTAACACCTGTGATCAATACAGCGTTTGTTATAGCTGTCCATCCTTCACATGTCCAAATATGGTGATGCAAAATGACCAAGATGTCAAAACTCACAGCGGGTAGATCTTTAAGCCCGCAACTTTAGCACTTCAACACGTTTGATTTTAATTAGTGTCCAGAGTCACAGTTTTTACTCAAAATAAAGACATTTTTTAATAAGAGGGTAAAATAACAGCAAAAAAAACAAACAAAAGGAAACAATAAAAAACAAAGTAACTCCTGTTTCAGTTTGATTTTCAGGATATTTTTGAAAACACATTTTCAAAAGAACCCAGTCTGTTAAATATTTCATTACATTTCTCTTGATGTATCCATCTTTCCTTCCCCTCGTGGACGTCGTATACCTCTCCTGATGATCTTTCTGTTGGCCTTCCAGTACGACTGAGCTGCTGCTATTGTGAGGTTTTATGAGCTTTGCGTGACGGCTCTCCTCTAGCCCCTCTCTCTCTCTCTCTCTGTACCTGCCTGATTCTAACACTGCTTGACACTTCTGCTGATGCATAATTCAGCGAGGAACTAATTACCCTGGCAGCTGGTACAAAGAAATTTCCTCCCTGCCCTACTGTTGCAGCAGCTCCTCATACTTTGTCAACAGAGGATATCCTGCTTCAAGGCGCAGTACCACAAAGTGCAAAGTAAACCACATCCCTCTTAACACTCTTTGCATGAAACCAAAGTTACTTTCAGGATTATCTGGATGAATACTTTTTGAATGATCAGCTGACTCTCTCCTTGCCTGATTGTATCGCACATGAAGAGGACGATAAATCACACCAAACAGAGAGAATATCCGCACCGATGTTTTTTGATTGCTGTTTCAGTTTCTATAAAAGCTTAATATTGCATCTGTGTTTTTTCAAACAGATGTAGCGCCGCTTGACGAACATATGAGGAAATTAACCATGATGGTTATGGTGATACTTAGCAACAATGTATTAATGATTGATGATGATCACACCTTATCTGCTCCCTTGAATTATTAAAAATACCAAAATTGTTGAACATAGAGGAAGAGGCTCCTGCAGCCGGTCTCTGCTATCACAAAACACTAGTACTTGTACACCGGATTTAAGAGTACAATTCTTTAGGGATGGAATATGGGCCAAGGATTTTCAAGTTTGTGTATTTCTTCGTAACCACAACACATCCTCAAGCCAGAAGACCCCCCGGAGCTAATGCCACAGCGGTTATAACTGAAAGGTTCACAGTCTTTATAATCAGGCAGCTCATTTGGATATGCATCAGTCATGCTCCAGGCAAATGTTAGCACCTCTCTTCCTCTGTGAAAATGCATAATTTTGGTTTAACATTCAAATTAGGTTGTTCGTTCAAAACACAAACAAAGCCAAACATTTAAAAACTCTTCTTTTTTGTTTAGAAGAAATTAAAATTGTATTTTCATTATATTACTGCACTACTAATTGTTAAATAACCACATTCTCTTAATTAAGACTTTAAATAAATACACATGTATATGGATTACACGTGTCTCTAAAGAGGAAGTGTGACATATATTATTTTTTTAATGCACCATTGAATGAATGCATGATGTGGTAAATAGCAGTCGGGATATGCAATGAGTGTGAATGCATTTCACTGATGTGAGCTTGATGGATAACTTATTCAAATGTTGAAACAGTGCTGCCTCAAGATTCTTCATCACTCCCCCAACGATTGTGCAGCAGCACTGCCCTCTCTCAATAGTAAAAAACTGTCCATTTGTAGGCTTAATACAAATGGAGAGTATATAAGTCATTAGAAGCTATTAAGAACCCAGACATGCTTCAATTTATTATCTGAAAATGAAATGACTGTGAAGGTTGAGGTTTCTTTCTCATACTAATTCTCTATTTCTTCCCATCAAAACACACCAATATGTTGACCATACTTACATACGCAAATATAATCTAATATGATCACTCTATATAGAAATAATATAGAGTAAAGTGACTTTTGTCTTTGTCAGAAATTAACATGAATGACACAACAATGTGACTTGAAGGTTTATGTGGGTTCCAGTACTATACGGCAACCACAATCCTGGATCACCCACACCTGGATCTCATTCAGTACGTGGACCTGTATAAACCAGAGATCTTCCCCTCTAAGCCCTTGAGCTGTCTGTTGCTGGTGCTGCTTTCCTTGTCGTGGTTGAGTGACTGGTGAACTGTTTTCTTAGTCAGCATCTTGGTACAGCTCTGTTAATCCTTTGTCTTTGTTAGTCTCATTGACTTTATTCAGGAAACGTTGAAGGGTTATGCTGCTATTTTTTGCTTCTCCTCGTTTGTGGCTAGTTGGGTAATTAGTATTGTATTTTTGTTTGATTTAGTGGAAAAATATTTTGTCTGTGTGGGTTTGTTATTTTGGTTTCCGAAACCCTGGCAGTTTATTCTCTTCTATTTCTATAAAAGTGTTTTCTCTCTTAATCATCTTCATATAAATAAATGTCAATCAGTATTAGTATAAATATAAAATAGACCTCGCCAGAAATAAGAGCTGGTATCACACTAAAGGCAATGTTGCTATCAAAATCTTGATGAATAAGCAAAGCAGTCACAGGAGGAACAGACAAATAAAAAAGGCAGACCGAAGACCAAGAAGTGAGAGAGGATGATGAGTGCTTGATAACAGTCTGAGAACAGATGGGCGTGCAAAGGCTTATGGTTGACTTTGGAGGTTAATTGTTTATTTGCTCCAGTGGCCATAGTCTGTTTAGATTATTGTTATCAGAAGGGATTGAAGAATTCAGCGGCCGAGGCCTTTAAGAGCCCCGGCTATCTGCAGACTGAGCATATTGCACAATCTTCAAAATATAAAAAGGATTGATGCCATGAGAGACGCGGTGTGATACTTTGAGACACCACAGGCATTCGCAAGTGTGACATGGAAAGAGTGTGATGCTTTCATTTTTGGCATCAAAAATTAGACTGGGTTTAGACCCAGAGGCTGGGAGCCGTGATGTGACGGGAGTGACAGTTGACAGTTTGTCGAGCGTGTGGGTTTAGCTTGCCTTTACAAAGTGTCCAGAAACGTTTACAGCAGTCGAGATGGAAGAAGATGATGTCCAACCTGGTTGTGAAGATTTTAGACATTCAGAACTCCTGCATAATAATTATGTTGCTCGTTAGCGGTGCCAGGAACACCTTAATGACTTGTTTTAAACTTCCCCTATTCTGTGATGATGCTGTGTCTAAATGAATACTTTTCGATGAGGAGGGCTGGTAAACATGTCAGAAGTGTGTCATGCTGTCAAAAGATCCTCACATTGTTTGAGTCGTGGTGTTATTTCAACGCCTACCTGCTTGTTGCGTAAGATTGTCGAGTAGCACGCTGCTACTCCAATCGTGTGCGTTGAAATGGAGTCATAGTAGCTTTGGTAGCTGAGCCGGGCTCATAACTCTGCATGACAGTGTCACGTTTTGAGCGGATCACTAGAATCCAATTAATCTTGGTTATATCCACATAAAGCCCTCCTGCTATTTCATCTAATGAAGCCAGGCAGCCTCCTTGTTTCCTACATACCCTGCGCTGTGTTCTCATGACAACAGGATCCCCGTGCAAGTGTGCCAACTGCTTTTGTTCCTGTTAGGTGCGGTGCGTTTCAGGCTCTCGTCGTGCTCTCAAAGCCTTGCAATTGCAGAGCGAGTGATGAAAACAATCCACATGTCATGCTATTTCCCACGTTTGCCACGTTATTACCGTGGACGCTCCAGGCGCATGGAGGTGAATCTTGATTTTTTTATGTTAAAACAAACAGAGAGCCCTGGTGAAGCCTCCCGACTACGAGTATTAATTGCTGATGATTGGGGTTATCCTCGATACCATAAGTGTTTCCAAATTGCCGAAGTGTCTCGTTCGAGATGAAAGGGGTTTAAACGCACTTTATATACTCTCTTTCCTCCGGATGAAAGCTTAGTAAACAAAAGAACATTAAGCTCATCTTGTGCGCTCCATGTGTCTGCTGGACCAGATTAGCCGGATCCCTGCCTCTCAGCAGAAGATGGGCCCAGATGCAGAGCTTCTCGTTCTTATAGAGTGAGTTAAGAGGCAACACATTGTTTGACAAGGACACAAAAAATGAAAGCCTTCAAGAGAACAAGGTCATTTCCACAAGTGAAATTGACACACCCAGGCAGACCTTACAAATGAAGCTCTCTATCAGCTTCTTTGATATTACTGCAACCCATCCCTCAGGGCTTTTTGACACATACACTGTCTGATAGGACGGGCTGTTAGCTAATAAATCTTAGGAATAAGGAATTTGTTTGAGTCTTCCTCTGAAAAGTTTTCCTTCCAAAGTGAAAGTGGACATTTTCTTCAGCACCATTGACAGAGCATTGGCAGTTCTGCATGAGCTGTTTATGAAGCCCACTCTGCCTCTGTGGAGTGAAAGCTTTTACAGGGACATATCCACTCCATTAAGGCATGACCATGACATCCCTGAAGGACATACAGGCACAGTCAACTTGCTTCTGCTCCTTTTTTGGCGTCTCATCTCTTGCTCTCGATCACATTCTGTACCATTGTCTTTGTTTGTGTTCCGAATGCTGGGGAAAAAAACAGACATCTCGGGTTGTTCAGCTTTTATGAAGCTGCTTTTATGAAGCCAAACAATTAAGAAACATGTATGCGGGCCCCGTCATGATGTCACTCCGCATCTCATCAGTATCAGAGCTGCAGAGCTCCACCATGCATGCAACCCCTCTGCCATACATAATTCAAGATCACATCCACCATCCATCCGAATGTCCCTCACTTGTACTATCCGTTGCGATAATCCACCCTCATTCAAACTTCATCCTCTCTCATGGCCTTTTTCCCTGTAGTCGCACACAAGCCTAAGCTTCGCACTGTCAGCTTAAAGCAGGATCACACAGGGCTGTCATCGTGAAGATGTGATCAAAGCGTCTCGCCCAGACGCATCGAGCCAATAGCATACCTTCGGTGTGACTTTACAGTGAAAGAACCCCAGAACAGCAGGGGAATGCCAAATCCTACTCATTCATAATACAGTGGATGGCCTCTCAACATTTACCAGGCTGCTGATCTTCTAGGACAGCCGGAGAAGGAGGGAAAAAGGTTAGGACGAGAATAAATAATGCAACCCATGGCAATATTAACAAAATGCTCCCTCTATATGTTCGAACAGAACTATATGTTCTAGGAGACTTAAGAGCCTGTATGACATAAATCACTGTGCTTAAGCTTGCATTGTGTAGTGCCTAATGTCCAGGAGTACATATATGAGACACACAAGGGCTAATGTTAGTAGGAGAACCTGAGTGCTGGCCCGTATCAAACGTATGGAGGCTGGGAAATTATTTGTGCAAATTGCACCCTATAAAAAGGAAAACTAATAAAGGGGAGCTTAGCGAAGCAAGCACCATTTTACAGTACACTACACCTTGAGACAGTGACAGAGAGAGCTCAAGAGGGTAGCGCTAGGCAACTGTGTTGTCTATGGATGGCCCCACCTTCCTCACTTCATCATTTATCTTTACTATTTATCTTTTTAAGTAGAGAACACCTTACTCCTGCAGCCTGAAAGCAACCCACGATGCATCCACATGCAGTACTCCTGTGCCGTGTTCTCCTTTTAAAACCAATGGTGGAAAAGGCTCACATTTTTACCTTGCGTACCTGCTTCTGCATGTCGTGTTCAAGCTTACACTCACACTTGGCAGCATCTTGTTACAGAACCTGGATACTAGCAGTTACTCATCACAGGAATGCTATGAGGAAAGATATGTGGAACCATTTGTGCGGATCCCCACAAACATCCATATTCAGACCTTGGAATCATCGAAAGCTAAAATGTATGTGCATGTGTTTACATGCAAACAGAAACCTTGACTTGGCCATTCACTTGGAGCTCTGCCTCTATAACTAACACCGGTTGATTAATGGGGGCACCCAGTCTTGCCCGAGGAGGAGATAAGCAGCCTATCGCTGCTCTAAAGCCTTTCTACATGACCTTGAGAGAGCACTGTACATGGAAATAGACCTAGGGCTGCTATTAGCTCAGCCCTCTCACATTTGGCCCGGCTCTAGTGTCGAAAACGACTGCCTGCTTAAATTCACATTTTAGCCTCGAGAGCCAAGAGTCAAGTAATGACAACGGAGACGTACTGTATGTAACTCAAACATGAGTGTTAAATACACAAGCAGATGGGTTCATACAACACACAAGAGAAGCAGTTAAAAGTGCTTATTGCCAGAATAATACACAAACCCTGTTGCTGGGCATTCTGTCCCAACTGCACAGCATGTGTCGATGACGTGAATGAACACGCACATTTGGATGACTTAGTACATGCAGAAAGATGGTGACGGGAAAAAAAAGATTTGATATTTTGATTGAACTCGCCCTTTATGCTATGCCTGACTATCACAGGCTCCAGTGTACCTTTACATGACTGGGATTTGATTTTAAAAAGCGCCTGACCGTGATCGTGATTGCAGCGGAGCAGAATATTGCGATTGCATTGTTATTCAGCTGTCTTATACGCTGAAGGTTTGCCATGCACCCTGGCAGTGCTCTGTTGGCTCCCAACAGCAGAGTGACTGAAAGGTCATCCTGTCTGTTCATCTCACTGCATGAAAGAACAGCAGCAGCGTAATATCACGTGAACAAGCTGTGCTTTTCCACAATAGACACACACGCACGCACACACACACACACACACACACACACACACACTATAAGGCATGTAAGATAAGACTTAAGTGTCCTAAATGTTAGTCTACACAATCTAAACAGCTGAACTAGTGCGTTGCCATGCCGATATAACAAGATAAGATCTGAGAATATTCCTCCTGTTGCTGTAACATGCACTGAAGGAAAGACGATAGATTTCTTTTTTATTTGATAAGCAGTGTGTGATGTTTTTATTCCCTCTGACAGCTAAACGTGGCTTGGTATTAAGAAATGCAGTCGGTTCACACATGCATTTCGATCAAAGTGTCAGCACGTAACCTTTCAAACACAAAACCAGATGTGTCATTTTTATGCCGCAGACAAAGAGCCCTCGCTCACTGCGAGATCCACCGTTTGCTAGACGTGGGAGGGAGGTTTAAAATAAAGAAGATATTCATATATTTATTATAGTTCTGTCAAAACATGTGGATTTTGTTCAGACTGACAATAAAAGCCCAATGCACAGCGCAATCAGAAGGTATTAAGAAAGTGAGGCATCTTTGTTGTTTTATCCTCCAGAAAATTGGATTATAAATTAAATTATTATGAGGATAAACCTTGACTTTCATATTTGATTTCAGGTTTACAACTGCCTTAGTTTAACAATAATCACTCATGTATCACTGGTAAAACCCTTTAAAGCAGACACATTTAAGAGAAGAGAAAGTCATTTCATATATATTAAATAAAGTCATCATATCTGATTGGCTGTAAATCCAGCCAGACTTCCCTGGTGATGCTCTACCAGAACTGGTCTTAAACTACACCGTTTTTTTGTTTGATTTTGCCTTCCAGTCTGGTGTTCAGCGAGGGGAACATATTTTCATCTTATCGAGAACATTTCTCTGTGTTTGACCTTAAACACTTCCTTCATCACCTTGTCTGTACATTTGGGATCATTGTCTTACTGCATTGCCTTAAAATTGGATGATGATGTCGACGGGGGAAAAGGCTGCAGTTTCTACACCGGTGACCATATTTTCGATTTGAGCAATGTCAAACAACCTGAGGTGAAGCTGTTTTATGAGACGTATGACTCATCAGTCCTGATAAGCCGCTGTACAATGAACTGTTTCAGCAACGAAATGTCAGATACTTCACTGAGCGTAGTACCTGATACCAAACAACATAACTCTAGCATGGTTTGTTTTAAGTTTGACGACATTATTAGAGTGCACAACATAATAATCCCAGATGATTTAATTGTATTAAACAAAAACAATATCTAGAGTTTATGAAAACTTTACTACTACTTGCAGTAGCTGCTCCATTGAAATCTATTAACATCACAAATTACATTAATCTTAAAATCCAGACTATATTTCTTCTATGATGAATATTGAAATGTGTAGAAAACCAAGGAAGGATGTTTGTTCTTAGGCAGTAAAGAACAGTACAGAAGAAGCACATCAACCCTGAGAATAAATTGTCCATATACACTCTCCAATTGCTCCTGACAAATTCCAAGAATAATGCAGCGACATCATAGTAAACCATTTACAGTTGAAGATGGGCTGATTCGCCCTGACAGAATCGAATTGCCAGCAGAACCGTCTCTGACTGTAACCATGCTCCTGTTACTTAGTTAAGGAGCGTCTTGTTTCTTCTTCTTTTTTTTTTTTTTTGCCCACCCAAACAGAACTCTTGACTGGCAGTGAATCCGCTCATCCTCAGCCTCCGGAGACAACCCGTTACTTTTAATTACAGCGGCTTGGTATGGGCTGAGTATGAATATATATTGGTCGTTAAATAAGGACAGAATGTCCTGCAAAAAAGTGATTTGTTTACAAGTTTACAGAATTGCATACACATGAACTCACAGGAAAAAGTCTATATTTCGTAGGCAGAACTTCCCGCTTCATTCAGATGGAATGGTGGAATTATTAGTCAATCTAACTCTCTGTTCTTTGCGTCCATTAGAACATTAATTACCATAATGAGCCAGAATGTAGGCGCAAATAATATAATTTCTGTCTTTCCATCAGAACCTCAGTGATGCTGTTATCAGAGCCTCGGCCAGCTGGCAAAGGGAGGACAGAGATGTCTGTGTCTACGGCGCGGGCCATGGCGAGGAGGGAAGGGGATGAAAAGGGAAGGGGGAGTCGGTCAGAGACACCTCCACTCTGCCTCGGGCGATGCCCTCAGCTCTGTTCTGATGCCCCCCTATGCTGTCAGACTCCTGCAACTATCACATGCATTTCTAATTTCTACTGATTCCCTCTCTGATATTCTTTCTCAAGTTAAATTTTGGGTAATGTGGACATATTGCGCAGCATTCTACGGGACACTGTATGTAATCTAATTGGCTCTTAATTCTGCTTTGTTGTTACTTGAGTCATGGTCATCATTTCTGTTTGTTTACTTGCCAAGATAAAAAAATATAAGCAGTTCGATCATTTATAGAAGTTGTAACAAAGAACAAAATATTATCCAGGTTATCTAAGATGGTTAATTTGGAGGTAGAACACCTCAAATGTCTGAAAACATTGGGGTTTCAAAACTAGGACAAGTTTAGAAAGTAAATCCAATTCCATCCAGGATTCTTCAGAGTAAGCTCGGGGTTGGGGGTTTGTTTTTTGTTTTTATTCGAAAAAGAAATGTATGATAATCCAACCATGTTTTGATGACCGAAACCAAACTACAAAAAAAACCCCACATTCCTTCAATAATATGACATCCTGGCCTGCAGTGTATTGAGAACACAGTGTGATGTGTGTGAATATGTTGTAACCCGGAAAAAAAAATCCATCAAAAAATGAACAAGTCTGGAGACACCATCTCTTCCCCTAATAATAGATTTGAATAATTCTCCTGTGGAATTTTAAGTACCATCGATTTTAAATACGACTTTATGCCAAACAGTTCATTAAGCCCCTGCAGCCTTCCTGCCCAACTGTATAAAATCTATCAGTTGTCTTAGCTTGTTAACCTCTCACTGAACACACACATTTCCAAATTGATGTCGCTGCCGGATGAATGATAGCTAATTTGAGCCACCTTGGAATTTACACTTCATCAGCAGTGGCCGACTTCCGCAGCCAGCGAATGTGTTAAGAAAATATCAGCTAGCTCATACGACTAACAAGTCAGGAAAAGAGTGTGAATGAACTCGACGTAGACTCAGATAGTGGGCAGACTGCAGAGCCTCTCTGCCGTGCTCTGTGGGGAGACTGTGGCAGGTGCTTGATAGAGCTAATTAAGGCGGACAAATAATTTATATGAAATTATTGGGGATGACATGTTTCCCTGTCTCTCCTCAAATAAATGACATTCTCATTAACGGGAACATGATTTATTCCTACTGATTAGGAACGTAAAAGCAGAAGTTGCTTGAGTGTTGTAAACACTACCTTTCTTAGACTTCCTGTCAATCTCCTATCAGCTTGTTGCTGAGCGGCGCTCCCCAGACCTGCACGACATCAGAGGAGACATACTTGTTTGTGCGCTTGCATCTGTTGGTGCTGCTACAGGGTGCTGGATGCGGAATATTAACTAATGTTTTGGTATCGTTTCAGACATCAATTACTGATCATCTGTGCTAATGAGCTTCAGTTTCCTTCTGCTGAGAGCGTGTGGCATCGCAGGTGTGTCGAAAGGAGGAATTGATTGTATAACTCAGATATCTGTATTATTTTTGCCTGAATCAATATGATTAAAGCAAAAATGTGCCCTTTTTCTACATGTGCTCTGAAAGCATTATACTGCATAACTCTTGGTGCATTGACATTCTGGCCAAAGATACTTTCAAGGTGTGTTTATTCACAACACAGGTCTCTGAATTCTCTGGCATTGCTTTGGCAGCTACTTTAGCATGTATTCATAATGCACAAAGGGACAACAGAGTCGATTTCGTCATTGTTTCATTTCCCCTTGTGTTCTGTCAAACATCAAACAAAAGCATTTTCTATTATATTTCACTTGACAGTAGGCTTGAGTCTTTCCCATCGACTTAATGTATCGGCATTGCTTTCTCCCACGTGTCATCTTCCCACAGCTTTGATGGATCGCTCCTCTTGGTGAACGACCAAGTGCATCAAGGAGCAAAGAGAGGCGAGAGATTGAATACGGTGGGAGGAGCTGATTACCTCTAATCTATCTCTTCCCTTGGAGTGAGGGGGCACCATTTCCCAAAGGCCCCGTAGACCCCTTTATTCTCAATGCTATAGAAAACAGGCATGTTCTCAAAAACGCTGTCCAATGATGGTGCTGGGTAATGTATGTAAACTCACTGTGACTGGAGCTTCCATGTAGAAATGTGGAGTTTGCAAGTTGCAGGAATGATGCCAGAAAGAAAACTCCCTATGAAGCAAAGACAGCATGAGCTCTGGAGATACGGCTAATAATATAGCAGAGCTAAACAACAAGAACAACAGTTTTAACACCAGATGAGGGAGGGAGTGTGTACCAGCTGGTTTGATGATCTTCATTTATTTCATTGAATAAATGCATTTTTTTTTTTTCATGCAAAACCTCATGTTTACAATCGTTGACAATAAAAGTAATTAAGTGCTGCTAAACTCCACACAAATAGAAATCAGATTGTTTGGATGTCTACGTTTGAATCCAATCCAAATCCTACCCATCGTTATCCCAGTGATTATTTCACAGATAAACCGAGTAACCCACGCCCTGTGAGAAAAAAAAGAATGATCCATAAGATCCGTCTTCCTTCAAACGGCTGTAACTCCTCATCTAAGACGGTCTGACAGACCTTAAATCCTGAGAGTCCAATACGTATGAACATTCAAACACCTTCCAGCAGTCACTCATATCACTCTGAATACCATGCTTAGAAATTAGGCTCCGAATAATAGCATAATACCGACGTGCAGTCAAAAAGTTTTTTTATGGGTGAGAACTAACCCACTGCATTACCATTACACAAAAACAATTCTACAGAACAGTTGCGATAGATTTATATAAACTGCATGAATAATCATATTACCTCCAGAGAGACGGGAAGACCTTCCTCCAATGCTGTTCAAGTGATTTAAGTGAGCAGCGGTCCCTTTATCCTCACCGTGGTATGAGTACACCAGACAGGGAATAATGTCCCTGCTTGTTTACAGGTTTTATTCATATATATTGTAGCAGCTATTACCTACTTTCAAACTCGACATTTTCAAACCGATTTCCACCACATTTGGATACATGCTGTATCTGAAGTGACAGGATTTTTGCCTCACTGCAAAAGAAAAATTACACAAAAGTGAATGATGTAATATAGAAATCTCAACACAAACCCTGACAGTTTCACTTTTTGTCTCTCAAAGTTTCCATTAGTGGTGATTAGTGGGAGAATGAACCAATAAATGCCACCCTCTCTTCATGAGGTCCCAGTAAGGGTCTGACCTGTTTACTGCTTTCTCTGTCTGCAATGCCTAGCGGTGTTATCTGTCTCTCAGCCTGCATCCTGCACCCACTCACCTATTTTCCTAATGATCGCCTCCCCTGAAGCACTAACTCCCATCGGAGGGAGGTGGAAGTGTGATCTGCCTCTCTGCTGTTTAATTTTTTTCCCTCTCTCTCGCTGCCTGATTTACAATTTTCACCTGCTCTACATACGTCTATATGCAAAGTGTCACCATAGACTTCCTTTATGCTACATTGCACAAATGCACAGATGTCTCTGAGGAAACCCTTTTTTTGTTTGACAGTGTCATCTTATTGATTTGTGTGTCTCTCATTCTCGTTCATTGACTCTCTTCTTTTGCTCTTCTTTTGTGAGTTTTACCCTCCGTGGTGGTGAGTCAATGTGACTCTCGCGGTTCCTACGTGATGTCCTTCTGTGTCGAGGTGAGAGGCAAAGCCCAGAGTTGGCAGCGGGGCTGTTTGTCTGAGATGGTTTAGCTTTGAGGCTTTATCTGCACTACGTGGTTGTAGCTGTGAACTCAAACGCACCAGGATTGCCACAGTCACAGTATAATTGAGCATTTCTTTTTGTCTCAAATCAATTTAATGAACATTACACTCTCAGTTACAGAGAAGAATCTGTAAAGCCTAATGGTTAAATTAAAGATAGCACCGTTGGAACGTTTTCTGCAAGTATACTGAAACTTTAATCACAGTTAAAAGCATAATTACTCCGGCGTGTGTCACACCGTCCACGGTGTGTTGCTTTCATTCTTGTACATTTCACATCAGAGTTAAAGCTGGGTTGTTTTGTTTTATTCAGCCAGCACTCAGGTGCAGTGTACCTTCAATTTTTGGTTCAGTGATTTGCCGATTTGTGAAGAGGCTGAGCAAGCGAAAAAGCTGGCTATTGTCACACCACGGTCACCACGATGAAAAATGGGGAATGCATCACTGATAATTTGCTTTATTTTTTTCTGCTTGAATGGGACAGTGATCTCAGGGAAACAGCAATGTAAAAAGAGTTTTGTGTAAAATAGAGCAGAGTTGGAAGATGGTGGCAGCTTGACTCGCTGAGGAGTTGGATCCCAGTCAGTTCTTCAGCACAATATGCCCAAGAAGCCATCAAGATTCCTGCTTTTGCCTGATTTTCTATGGGTTTTGTCGTTTGTTAGTCATCTATTTTTCGCGTCACATAGAAAAAGTGTGGGCTATTATCAGAGGCTACCAAACAATATAACTAAAATTTAAATTTGTTCAAGCTATAAGAGTTTATGACTTTTACACGAAACGTATCGCATATGGTTCGAAGTGCAAAACAGTTGGTGAGCATTAAGACACCGATTCCACACTGCTGAAGAGGAAAGGCTATTGTCAACAGTATGCAGCAGTAATGGTGACTTTGATTTGTACACAACAGATGTTCATGCCTCGAACAGTCCCTTGATTATTTGTCCAACACTCACACACGTCTGTACTCCAGAGGCTACGAGGCGCGGCTATGAAGCCACAAAAAGCTTCAGCTAAATAAACATCATGGTGAATGTCAACCTGACTTTCTCTCAAACCCGTTTGCTCTCCGAGTTTGGGATTCAGTGTGACATTTGCATGATTTGTAGCATGTTATTCTTACACTGATACTTTGGTACGGTGCTCAACCGCAAAATGTGAGAGGGGAAAAAAAAAGATTACAATTGTTATGAATATGATTCAGTCTCTGCTTGATAACTCTTGGAATTCTTCATGGGGTTCATCATAGGGTTGGTATAACATTGCCTCACATTTAAATGCTGATGCAATCACAGCAGGGTTCCAAACATACAAAAAAACCCCCATCTCAGATCCTGTATGAAGCTACAGTCCATCTTTGCAGCTTCAATGCTGTGTAATTGGGATCAGTCTTCAAAAAGCATCCATTGGGGGCTCCAGACATGAAGAAGCACGCGGTCTGGGTTTGACCGGGGGTTGGTGGGGTGACAGATCCCCTGATCAAACCCTCTTTTAACCTCAAAAAGGGGCTATGAAGGGTGACCACGGGGGTGTCAGCGCTGAGCTCTTGACCGCTGCCTTTGGAAGGCCGTTGTTATGGGATACAGGCCAGCAGAGTGCAATCTGCTCCAAAGGCACATCTTACACACACTCTGCTTTGCTGATGACCTGGTTTAAAGGCTGCCTACCACTGTTTTTTCAACCTGGTTGAGTGCGTGATTTCCTTAACCCAATTTGGCTCCACAGTGTAAGACACAGTGAGGCTAATGACTAGCATAAGCTGCAGGCAAAATGGACCATATTAGTGCTGTCTTTGCATTTAAAGGGACAAACACGTCTTTGGATTTTAAATTCTATTGTCTCACGGGGACAAAACGAAAAATACAACAATACGAATTTGGTTAAAAAAACAAACCTACCAGAAACATAAATATTAAAATGTATCTCCTACTGCTGAAAAATGAAAATGTAATCTACATTCTTTGTGGCATGAAAAATGGCGATGATTGTGAGATACAATACATACATATAAACCTTGACAGAAGCTCATCATGATGTAGGTGGTTGCTGATTGCTGATTTTTTCTTTTTTTCTTTTTTTTTTGCAGCTTCCCAGGATACAAACCAGCACAGATATATGTTTCTATAGTGAAGTAGTGAGTAAAAAAAGTGATCATACAGAAAGCCGTTAGATGTTAGATTAGTTGACATGCCAGTAAGTCTCTTTAGCGATGAGATGAATTCATTTCACATATGATCACATTGCTACGATTTTTAAAATCATATTTATTTAATGTCTGAAAGGAAGTTCCTATAATATCCATAAATATAACTTCAAGTGAAGCGACTGACAGAGTCTATTGTGAATTTAGAATTTCACGATCAGTCTGCCTATTTCCTAAACCTTATTTTGGGGAAATACACTTCTTGCAAATGAGTTATAGCCTTCTCTCATTCCATTTAATACTGAAGCTTGGGTAGTGGCCCGAGGCATCGCGATACCAATGCACACGGCACCCTAGAGTCTGTATGAGATGCTCCAGGCTTTCAATTATCTCCAACATAAACCCATCCGTTCCAGTATTAGATGGTCAGAGCAACCGGTGTAGCAAGAGGTCCTCTAAGGGCAGATGGCAGGGGTGGTGGATGGGTCAACTAACACCGGACCTTGCTCAGGGGCCAGATGTTTTAACCAAAACCAACTGTCTAGTCATGGTCTGTGGGCACTGAGAGAGATGGCATTATATCCGTGGCTCATGTTACAGTCGTACTTATTTTAAGCCAAACCTTGATGTTTTTTCTCATCCTAACTTTGCCGCCTAAATGGCTGTTTCACAATGCTAACCATGCAGGAACCTTCAGCATTAAGATTCCACACAGGGGAACTGTCCCTTTGCATCTTTATGGTAATGTGATTACAGAGAAATTATCAAACATAGGGATGAGATCACATTGTGCATTAAATGAGAAGAACTACACCACTCATATTCTTTATGCCTGGTGCCAGGAGATTGTTAGGTTCTAATGTTCTAATGCTAAGCTTAGCTTAGCATTAGAACCTTTTTGAATGGATTAAACCAACAAGATATGTTAATTGATGAGCTTTCAAGGTTCTGGCTGGGGGTTTTTTTATTTTTTTTTACCTGTTTCCAGTTTTAATGCTGATTCAAGCTAGCCACCCCCTCGAGCTTCATATTTGCCATGAACAGACATGGGAGTGGTATTGATCTCCATGAGTGATAATTAATCAGAATCTGTCACTACATAATGTGTTTAATCAATTATCAGGACATAACAGGTCATTTTGGCTGCCTGTAAAACATTTGTCTATTCATGCAGGTCAATAGATCTGAGTTAGATCAGCAGAAGTTAAACATAAATAGTGTCTTCCGTGTCCTTCCTCAGCACACAGTGGGCCTCTGGAGAAGGTGATCGTCTGGTTGCTCTCTCTCAGCTGTCATGAGAAAAGCATCGCGGGTGCTGCTTTCGCTGCCTCCAGACTCCAGGCAGGGCATGCTGCCACCAAGTTGATAAAGTGAGCCATTTTGCACACAGGCAAGATTACTCTCAAGGACAGAGATTAAAGTGGCTTCTGTTTGAGTTGCAACCTCCCCAACACACAGGCGCACGGAGAGAGAGCGGGAGAAAAGCACCAACGTGTGCATTGATACTGATACCCTTTAGAATCCATTGCTTGCACAGTGATCACAGCAAAAGAGCATACACATTTACAGCTCCAATGTGTGTAATCAATAGTTTACATGGTGAGAACAAGCCTTGCATTAAGGTAGTTATTTGTAGAGACCTTCTCTTTTATTGTACAGAAAAACCCTCAGTTCAAAGGAATTAAGCACCACACGTTGCAGCAGTTAGTGTGCTCTGAGAGGATAATTTACTTTTATTGCAACATGGGTCTTATTTTAATTTCTTCGACTGCATCTATCACTGAAGTGTCAAGAAACACAAGGAGTATAATGATGAGACAGATCATAAACAAGCACACACTTTAGCTAGATGATCTAAACCACTTTATTTGAAGGTAAAAAAAACGCTCAAAATTGTGCTCTTTCATGTCAGAGGAAAACTGCACACTACAGCAAGTGCAGGAAGATCAAAGTTAAACCAAGATTGTGTGTAAACTGGGTGTCATCACTTTTGGTATTAACAAAGGTTACGGTATTGTAACCCTAGGGCACAGGTGTATTCATATAGCGGGCTGTATGGGTAAAACTCTCCCCAACATCAAGCAGCATTTGCCCACTGAAAATTTGCAGATGGCAAATCCAGAAGTGCTGATCAAAATCCAAATTTTCAGAATTCAGACTGGCTGGACTCGAGCCAGTCTCTAGTTGCTAGAGGATAGTCATCAAAGTCCCCTATCTCTTTTTAAGCAAGGCCTTCACAGCTGAGAAGTAGTGGTAGTGGTGAAGTAGTAAGCAACTGAACTGGCTAGAGCCATGGCCTTACCTTGCAGGGATCAAAAAGACAAGCAGTAGACACCTTGCACACCACATTCCCCAGGACATCAGAAAGCCCGGGAACATATAGGTGTATGGTTCCCAGCTGTTCACTAAATCTGATGGGGGCCATGTTCAACATACCATGCCAATGCACGAACTCTGTAAAGCAGGTGGAGACAATAAGGATCAAGTTGTCATTGCAGTCTCCACTAAGCAGCAAGAAACTGGGAGGCACTGACAGTGCTATTAGTTCACACACTCTCTGAGGTCAGTGCAAGAAGCAAAGCTGCCTTGAATGACAACATCTTCAGGGAAGAGCACACCAGAGGCTCAAAGGGATCCTTCACCAAGCCCACCAATGCCAGTTCCCGCTGCAGGGAAGACGCACACATCCCCGGGCTTTTGTCTCCTGACCCCCTGCAAGAACCCGTTCACAACAGTGTGGCCAAAGACGGTCTGTCAACAAAGCCCTTGTGGCAGGCAGAAATAGTTGCTGCATACACTTTAACGGTGACATTAGACAGCCCTCCATCCATCAAACACTGCAAAAAGCAGAGAGTAGACCCAGCTGCAGAGGACAGGGGATCTAGCCTCCTTTGCTCCCACCAGCGTTGGAATCCTCACTGGTGATCCTGCTCTTGTTGCCTGGATTGTCTGCACAAGCTGCACAGACATGACTCTACACCCAAAAGTTAGCTTAGCTGAGCATGGAAGGCTGAAAGTAGGGGTAAACAGCTGGCTCTTTGCTGAAGTTGACAAAATCCACCTCATCACCTCTAAATCTCACTAATTAACATGATGTATGCCATACGAGCTTCAAATGTGCTTATGGGTGTTAAAATCTGGCAGTCTGCCCTCTCTCTCCCTCTTATGTCTGGTGTTTTTTCCTTCATGGCTGTCTGTTTGTTTATCACCAGGGCGTGGCCCTCAGTGTCCCCCTTCCACCTGTGCCCTGGAGTTCCTGCCTGTCACTCTGCACAGCTGCAGGCAATCATCTAATCCACTTGTCTGATCTCCGTCGTACATAAACCAGGCTCCCCTCTCCAGTCTTCCTCGGATCGTCGGTTCACTCAAGTGGTAGTACATTTTATTAGTCTCCTGGGCTCCAGAGCCCATCGTCCGTGGAAGCATCTAGGTGTAACAGTAGGCAGATTTTCCTACCTTTTGCATGGATTCAGTCTAGCTGTATCCACGTTTTATGCTAAGCTAACAGGCTACCGACTACAGCTTCATATTGAATGGACACATTTCTTGTATTTAACCCTCTACAAGAAAGCAATTATTTCTGTGAATGTATTTCGCAATGTGTTAGTGCAATTCATTGTCTGCACATAATATATGCAGTATATTTCATTAGCTTTGGTACCATTAGCAAATGAACATGCAGAGAGCAAGACACACTTTGGACATGACAAGCATTCCTACAAATGTAATACTTTGTACTACGAAATCCGAATAGCTCTTGAAAACTTTTCAACATTCTTTATATCTGCAATCAAACTACATGATGCTGAAATTCGCAATTCAGTGCATGACATGCATATTTTGCCTGTAGTTCAAGCTTCTTAGAGAGGGCCAACTCAACAAGTTAAATTTCCTTCAGCCCAGAGTTAACAATTATACACAATTATACACTCTTCAAAGACTTGCCCCCTCTTCTTGGCTGGTACTTATCAGAGCAGAAAGCCTTAATTAACTCATGGCTGGCTGATGTTCTGCACATATTGGTAGAGTTTAAATGATCTTGCATTGTTAAATATGTAAACAGCTGGCGACTAGGCATGTTAACATTTTCTGAGAATTAGAGGGAAGAACCGCTGGACTTTTCAAAATATATAAATTGTGTGTTGAATTTATTTGATTTTATATATTTAAAGGCCCCCACACACCGCCCAGACGTCCAACTGCCTTATCCGACCACTCTCCGCCCACTCTGTTGCCTCTCGTCTGACCCGTTCGGCAGAAAAGTTGCGTTGTTCACACCGCTTCGACGTGCTTCCTATGACACAGCAGCGTGTACGTTCTGCGCTTGCGCGAGATGCAATAAGCCTCCTTAACAGCGGGTGGCGCTAGTCTCGTGCCAGTACTCCAAAACAGGAAAACAGGAAATGACGGAACGGAGTGCAGATAAAAACAATGCACACACAGTCTTGGTTCAGTATTCGTTCGACTCGAGAAGACCTTTGTGGACTAAATACTTGGCATTTCTGGAAAGATGACTCTGGCTAGGGTGACACTCGCGTTGTGTGCTCTCGGGCTCATTATTTTACGAAGACGTCGTCTCAGTAGGGAACGAGTAATACAGAGTTTACCATCGTCACTTCCGCCCCGCCCACACACCGCCATTGGATACTCTGATTCGCTAGCACACCGCCAATCAGAGTATCCAATGGCTCAGACGTCCAACATCCCACCTCCTCAGACTTCGCATGCTCAGTCTGATCAGACAACGTCCGCGCGGCTCCGAAAGCTTCCGACGCAGCTGTACACACCAAACATATGTGTTCCCGACCTCGTCCGAGCCTTTCCAAACGCTTCAGACGTCCAACGGTTGGGCCGGTGTGTTCCTGCCTTTAGATTCAGATTAGAACATTTTCAGTCACACAGAAGTGAAAAACCCACATAACTTTATTTCAAATTCAAGTGGAGGTTTATGAAATATTGTCCATTGAAGGGGCATCTCTATGAAACGCTTTCCTAAACAATTCCCTAGTTTTTCCTCTCCCTCTCAGTTTGTTTGGACAGGAAACAGTTCAAGACGCCAAAGCCTACTGACATATCATAATGTATGTGATATTGATCTCCATGAAGTAAACTCATATTCGCCAATTGTCTGTATTTGTATTGCCTTTAAATTCAGCAAAGTGATTATGGAGTTTTTGCCATCCTCCAGCACATTGGAGCGTCTTTAAGCGTTTGCCCAGTGGAGTGTCGGATCCATTCAGTGCATTCTATTCAAATCTTGAATTGGATGATTCCGGTAAGAATCCCCTTGCCATTACTTCAGAATTTCAAAGGACTCCAGCACTCTTCATCGGCAATTCTGAAAAAGAGATATTTAAATCAGTTTGTCGCATATATATTTTAAAATATAAAGAAAAAAGTTCCTCCTCAAAAACTGAAGTTATGTGACCTTTTGTCAAAACTAAAACATCAATGGCAGGGAAATTGAATTAGGGGCTCTCACATTTACCAAAGTCTTCCTCGTGCTCATCAAATGTCATCGCTGCTAAAGAGGTCACCTTGTACCAAAATAACACTCTGTGCTCATTCCCTCTAAAAGAAGGAAGATTTAGCCATGCATAATTGAGGGTTGAACCATATGCTTCAGTCTGAGTTCAAGACAGGGCCAGTCTGACATTTCTGAGTGAACAATGATCTGTTTTAAATATGCACGCAAAATGTTGGCGAGCATTAAACACAACACGTATAACCAGAACAAACTTTCACTGTATAGAGTATGTGATAAGAGTTTGTTTGTGTAGATGGTCTGTGTTTGCATAAGGGATTATATTTGACTTTTGTTTCCATTTGGCTATTTTTGTTTTTCACAGACGAATCTGCAATTTCCACACAAAGGATTTGCCCTCATTGGAGCGCTATTGTTTTGTATCTAACATTGGAATGTTGACAGTCAGACCTATTATAGCTGTCAAAAGTTTGAGTGATTGCTAATGAGTCTGATATGGTCCACCTTTGTAGCAGTGCTTGTAACTGTGATTAACTTGAAAGCAAAATACCGATAAAGTTTGCATGGCAATGTTATTTTGTCTATCCCTTGTATTTCTGCAGAAGAACAAAATCATAATGCATAGTGACAGATTGAGAAGGTATTTTTAAGCATTCAATCATCATCATCAAATCCTCAGCAATAACCTTAACATTCAGTGAATGGGTGTCCAATCATCAATATTAATTTAGTCGGGACATCAAGTTTCATCAGGAGAAATCATTTATTTTTCCTTATTCTTCAATTGTCTGGAAACATTTGTGTTTGAAACTTTATATTAAACATCAACAGCACAGATCCAAGCCCTGGTGTGGGCTTCTGGGTCCTGCTGAGAACAGTAATTTATATGCAAATCCATTCCATTCCATTTATTCATTATACTATATAAACTAAGCATGTTTTTCAGGTAGGCCTATTATTTGATAATATGTGATTTACTTCATCATTTAGTAGGTTATTTGTATGACAAAGTCTATGTGAGCCAAACTCTCTTCGTATACAAATGTCTTTTAGCGTCAACTATTTACAGCTGTGGCTTTAAGGCTTCTTTGCATTTTGATAGCAAACTAACCAAAACAAGGTCTTTCAAAGTATAGCGGCTGGGGGAGAATATCACAGTTTCTCTCCCCTCAGGACAAAGTGTCTCTTGTGGAAACCTGTTCTGTTCTGTTCTGGTGGGTAAGTGATAGAAAAACATTTTGAGGCCTTTTAAGAATTTGAGTGGATATCTCATAATGTGTTCGTTGCTCAAGGGGTATATTGCTTATTAAAGACATGAATATTTATTTGGAATATACATGCATCTATCAACAACATTCAGGTTGTTTTGGGCTTCCGGAAAATAATTGGATTAGTAAGAAACCTCAGCAACTCCTTCTATTCTTGACATGCAATGCAGTACGTGTCCTTTTAAATGGATCATTTAATATATATATGATAAACCAACAGATCACCCTAATATGACTGAGGGAACAGATATAGACGTCAGGAGATGTCATTTGAAACAGTGTCATTTTTATTGGTACAGCTTTGTGTTTATGAGTCAAATAGTGTCCTTTTTCTTTAAAACCCATGCACGCATATTAATTACATTTCTTAAGGCTAATACTTTCTTAGTTTGTGGAAACTTTGAACGAACTTGAGTAAATTGTGTATTTCTAGGACGGCGTATTAGGGCGAAGCTGAGAGAGGTGGGCAATATTCTGAGAAATAAAGTAGCAAATTTGTTACTTTATAAAGTCATAGATTTGCTACTGTATTGCGATGCTAACAACCGGCATTTATGCTAGCTAACTTCCCATGAATGTATGCATTTGTTTTTCTAATTTATACATCACAACATGTGACAACAAGGGGGGGTTTAGCTCAGGAGGTAGAGCGGGTTGGCTGGCAACCGCAAGATTGCCGGTTCGATCCCCGGTTCCTCCTAGCTGAGTGCCTGGTGTCCCTGAGCAAGACACCTCACCCTAATTGCTCCTGATGAGCTGGTTGTCGCCCTGCGTGGTTGACTCCGCGGCCAGTGTGTTTCATGTGTGAACGAATGGGTGAATGTCAGTCATTGTTGTAAAGCGCTTTGGACAAAAGCGCTATATAAATGAGGCCATTTACCATTTACAACGCCTTGTTAAGGTCCGTAGGGGTTGGCTGTTGATGGTTATTGTTTTTGTTTTGTTTTTTATATGGGCCAAATTGTCATCTTATGGGTGTTTATTGATTAGGTGGTTGGGCTAAGATGCTAGCGGTAGCTAGCTCAAATGTGAGACTTTTTTAAGTAGCAACTTGCTACTTTAAAAAGGGGTACATTGTGGTTACATTCATGTGTAGATTCATGGGAAGTTAGCTTGTATGAATGCAGGTTGTTACCATCGAATGAAAGTCACAAATTTGCGACTTTATAATGTAGCAAATTTGCAACTTTTTTTTTCAACGTCTCTCAGCTCCATTTTCTTTAAACTTAAACTGTCAGATTTACGACGACAATGATGGTCTGAGTGATGTCGATGGATGCTGCAACCATAACATCCAATGAGCCGAAGGCTTAGACTGTTGATCCGTGTGCAAGATGCTGGTCTAAGTCTGAGAAAATATTTAAATTATATTTCCACAAACTACTTTTTAATGCTCTCAGTCAATGTGCTGTTGTATTGGTGTCATTCAGAATGCATAAATATTCTCCCTTTCAAAATCACTGGTGATTAAATGAACTCACCTCCAGCTGCAAGACAGGCGCATCAACAAAAAAAGAATTTAAATAGCAAGGTCATCTAGAGATGATTCTGGAAGGAAAGTATCCTGCAATGCAGTGTCACAAAGATGGATGTGGTTCATTTACTATTCAGTCAGGTCCATTTAAAATGCTATATCATGGAGAACACTTTTCCATTAGTAATATAGACATAAAATTAGAGCAAGCCCGTGTGACCCATACTGCTAAGTGAACTGCAGAATATGTTAAAGTAACCATGATCTGTGATATACTGTATAATAACATACCTGAGTATTTATAAACATCACATATATGTCGGCATTGCTGCAAAACATCTGCAACAGATGATTAGCAAATGTGCAGTCTGTTACAGATTTCGAGCATGACTGCTTCAAATGTTGACAAACGATGCGCCTTTTTAATGAAGCTCTACGCAAGGGGAGATGTATCATATTGCAAAAGTGACAGATGAAAAAGGTGCTCATGGGAGACGAATCCATTTTGGATTGTTTTCTTTTACATATATTTTGTGTTTGGTTGTTAAAAACGGAAGAATTATGCGCTGAGTTCATCTGTGACAAAATAAATTAGCATTCCTGAGTTTACTTCAGTAAAACAGACATCCGTGTTCTTTGTTAAATTTTAAGGAGATCAAAAGCATTTGAGAAGATTACAGATTAAGAACTTCCCTAGAATAAATGCTGCATTTTAATACACTTGCATTTGCTTTTTACTTCTGCTCCACTACCTTAACAGGAAATATTGTGAATTTTAGTACTTTTATTAATAATGCATCAATCATGTGTAATTGCCATTTAAATTAGATGCTGGTGAAATTAATATTTATACAAGAAAAAAACATGATGAGCTTCTTTAACACAGCATTGTTCAGGTTTAAGCAGTGGCGTGTTCAGGGAGTGGCCTAGGGTGGCACGGGCCACCCCTGAAATCTGATTGGCCACCCCAAGTGCCACCCCAATATTCACGGCACTGAATGTAAACTGGAAGCTTGTTTAGAGTTGCAGTTCCTTCTCAAACCTGAGAGGCAGCAGAGATGCGCTAAAGTAGTATGTAGCCTGCAAAAAAAAAGTCCCGAAGAAGAAGAAGTTTGAGCAAACCTACACGTGAAACAAACTGTCTATGGAAGCAACACGTTTCTGGAGCGTCGTCGAGAAAGATGTGAGAAACCTACATTTCACTACACTTACTGTGCCTGTAGTTAAAAGCTGTAACGGTAATAAGCTAAACGTTTATCCTGTCTTGTTAGGTGTGGGTGTGCATACGTGAGTGTATATGTCTGCGCAGGCGCTCCTGCTCACACTTCATGCCACCCCTGCATATGTCAGTGCCCCACTGGTGCCACCCCTATCAAAAATGTCTGGACACGCCACTGGGTTTAAAATAACAGTTTTAGCTTGTGTTTTCTTGTAGATGACATCAAGTTTCAAAAAGTTATGCCCATATATGTAAAATGATTCAATCTTTCACAAAAAAAAAAAGATTTGGGAAAATTCCCATAAATGAATACAGTTTTGTGTGCAATTAATCATCTCACGTCCCCTCAGATTTTATAGTGACTTATTAGGTGGCCAGACCCATAGTTTGGGAACCGCTGGACCAACCTACTTAATTAACCACTTAGACCAGCCTAAAAATAAATGACACATTGATGAGCAACAATTTGATAATGTCATATAATAATATGACATTTTACTGCAGAGTGAGTACAATGTAATAGTATTTTAACATTGCTGTATTTGTCCTTTTTCATAAGAACAAGGACAACTTCAACCACTGTGCTTCCATAGAAAGTGACATCACATCAATACAAAGGAAGAAGAATACATCAAATCAAGTCACATTTTTTCACAAAACAAATGGCATGCAGCAGTATTATATTCCTGTGTCATATGAGGAGATTTAATATTGTCCCTCAGGCGTTGTTGTAGCTATTTCCTGACCAACAGATCAACTGTGAAAATCAAAAAGTGAAATTAGGTTACAGACATTTTTGCTGCTTTGGACTGGATGCACACCGTCACACAACAGCACATCAACACTGCCAAACCTTCAAACTAGGACACATACATCACAATGAGCTGCATTTGAACTACTCATTTTTACCATCAGACACTCAAACATGCATAAATTACAGCACTGTATGCATGTCATGACTGAAATGGTTGATATTTCTATCCAGCAGTGATCCCATCTTCAAAGCTGTCACCTATGGTTTTAATCTCCTGAATGGGCAAAAGGGGTTACATCAACATCTTACTGCAAAAAAAAAAGGGACCTTGAAACTGTCCATGTTGCCTCCCATATAATTCTATGCAGCCTCTCAATCAAAAGAAGCTCTTTTTGCATTCAGGTCTCAGTGTACGAATAATCAAAGATCCCAAAGGATGTGCAGGGTCAGTACAAACCCAGGCACAGGCGTGGAAAATAAAAGTTATGGAAATGTGGCCAAGTTCTGAGGAGGAGACGTAATGCCCACATGGAATTCAGTGCAGCGTGTAGCCTCGACTGAAATCCATGTGGACAAAGGGACGCTCTGTCTCTTTCTACATGTGTTCAAAAAGGAATATATCTCATCACATGAAAGCTTAATCCACCAGCGATCCTTCCACGGCATAGTTTTAATTATCGGTTGTCCGCTTCAGTGGGAAATCGCCACCTTCCTGTTCATGTCAAAACAGTGCTGATGATGAGGTCCACGGGGGTCAGTCATCAAAGCCACATTCAGGCGGCCGACATGAAACCTTTAAGCAGCCGATAAAGCCCTAAATACAGTTATCCATTCTTGGGTTTATAATAACCTACATGCTCACACAGGGGTCATTGCAGTTCTCCCTGTTCCAACGTTATCGCTTAATTACATTAACAATATCTAGAGGAAATTCTTTGCCGGCTCTTTTTTTATTTATTTTTTTTCGTTAAGCCTGTGTGGAGCATTTAAAGGAGAATCTTGCTGGCTGAAGAGGAGGAATAAGACAGGGGAGGGGAGGGGGGAAGGTAGGAGGTATATGCCTTTAGGAAAGGGAGCAAGGTCCACAGTGTTTTACCTTCAGCAGCATTTATGTAACAGCACTGATGATTCAGGGCTGGGTATTTTGGTGCTGGGTGAGGTAGCCTACTATTGCCTGGTGTTAACATTGTGACATCTAGTGGCAACTATTGATGGACAGAGGAGCAAACTTCAGTCCTTTGTGGCTTTGAAAGCAAACTCAATGCAAAAATGATGTAAGGACACGCATATCCCGTGTGCTAATCAGGTGGTGAAAATGCAGGGTTTTTACCTTGCTGTGTGTGTGTGTGTGTGTGTGCGTGTGTGTGCGTGTGCGTGTGCGTGCATGCATCCTTTTGGCAAGAGAGGGGAAGGGGCTATTTGCTGGAGATTAGCTGTGTGAAGGATAAGAAGATTAAAACTGTCTTTGAATCACCATCAAATTAACCATCCGCTAAACGAATTAAGAGCAAATTGCTGTCTATACACCTCCACCTGATAGAGCCCATACAATGCACACTAACTTCATCATCGGACAATTAGAGCTCCCAGAGGCCATAGCATATTTTATAACCGCGTGCAGTTAAGTTGTGTATTTTCATGCAATTGTTTGTGCGCTCTATGCACAAACGGACTTCCCTTAAACACAACAGCTCATCTGCACAATGAGGAGTAAAAAATAGAAGGGTCCTCCAGGGGTCGTTTTTATGAGAGCACCATCATTATTCACTATTTTTTTTAAAGGGCTTAAAGGATGCCAGTTCCCAAAGGATACACTCGTGGAGATGTTTTGTTTTAATCACAAAAGCAAGCAGTTAAAATGTATGAGGGAGGGAGGAAAAAAAACGGAATAATTAACACTTAAATGCACTGACGGGCTTGTGTTATGGCCTCATAATCTGCTCTTCTCCTGGCATTTCCCCAGATTTATGGAGACATTTCTGTCTCTTCGCCACTGCCAGACAGTGATGTCACACCACACCGACTTCACGTCAGATTTAAACTGTTCACCCTCTTTGCTCTGTCTGCTTTTGAGACAGCAATGAAAAGAAGCCCTACGGTTTATAAACTAATTTTAAGAAACATTTCCACATTTATGGATTGTGTGTTTAATTGGCTTTCTTGCAAAGAGGTAGGTGAGGGGATCGATTCCACTCTTGTGCTAAATAAGGAGCTCCAGCCAGCAGATGATTAGCTTTGAATAAAGATGCAAAAATGTACTGGATGTTAATAGCAGCACATCATCAGCAAATCCTCGGTTGTACTAACAAAACGGATACAGACATCATGGACGCACAGTATTTGGTTGTGTCCAAAACCACTCACTCATTCATTTCTATGTAGAGGACTATATAGTGAGCTGATATGTAAAATGGAAAAAAACATCCCTGGGTAATTTTCTTTGCGCCATTACTGACATCACTGCTGTCGCACAATTACAAAGTGCCATATTAATGGCGCCTGGTGGACCTTCCATGATCATTCCATGATTCATTATCGCGCCACAACTCGTTTGTTCGTCTCAATAGTGCCGCTTCGTCTCCTCTCGTCTGTCATTTTTCCTTCATCGGTTAGTGGCCATCGGTTGTATACGACTCTTTTAGATGAATTGTGGGATACTTTCAGTCCAGTATATGGTGTGATAATTCTCAGTAAACATTCGGACAGCACTGGGAACTCACTATACACTATCTTAGCAGCCACAGTATTTGTGTACACCTGAACTAGCTGCTTGAGAGCCACACTTGAGAAAACAAACACCTTGCTTTCATGGTCAAACCAGCCACGCCGATAAAGGGCCAGGTCCTGTCTATCATCAGCCTCCTCCAATGTAAGAGCCAGCAGAAGCAGCTCGTAACTCCTCTGTAAATTTCTCTGGCTTTAACTCACACAGGTTTCTAAGCAATTCAGAGCCACGGGAATCATGCTCAGCTTTGTTGAGCTTGCCAGTCACACTTTTAGCTTGTAGTTGTAAACACAGCGTTACATCCATTAAAGAACTGTGTGTTTGCCAGGAGGGACAGCATTACAACGCGGGCGATGATTAGAGATCAAGGATGAGATTGGTCCTCTGTTGAATGTTCTTGATGTGACATGCAAGCTATCTTTAAATATGCAGTTCAAAACGAGCCAAATCATGTGATGCCTCGGCAACGCTGTTCGCAGGGGATCCGTGACTGGTATTCCCTCAAGTCCGTCGTGTTTGAGCGAGAAGACAGACAGGAAAGATGAAGGGGAGGGGGGAGTCAGGTCGTGTGCAATGCTCACCTTTCCACAGATTAAGTCAGACTTTCTAATTAATATCCAGAAATATTACAAAGGAAAAGCGGAGACAATTAAAGCAGTGGTAGGCTTTCCTCACCTCTCTTCCTGGCAGCGAAGAGGTGACCCTCTAAACCCTCCTCCAGGCAGGGATCCAGGGACAGCACAAGGTTGGACGGGCTTACAATATTAAGAGTATCTCAGAGAAACCACAGGAAGACAGCAGGCTTCCATTTTGTAGGTCGCAGGCCAACATGGGCCTAAATAGTCTTGATTTTTAATTTGGACTTGCCATAGCCTTTGGCGTATCACATTGTGTACATAAAGGTAATTTAAAAAAAGGGTAGAGCAGTTTAAATTTCTTTCTTCTCCATTACAGCCACAGATGACAGTACAACTATTGTGAATAACTTACCTATTGTATATTGAATAATAACAGGGTGCAAACTGGGTAGCAAAAAGCTCAACTTTCTTCCACCAGGGTCATACTATGTGGCATTTTCACATAGTTTCAAACAATAATGTTAATATACCCTGTAACTAAACTGTAATTATCGTTAAACTGAGTGAAAGGGGAACACTTAATTTTAAAGCACACATACCCCGGAGTTACACTGACTACCAAAACGTGTCAGCCCATTACCTTATAATTCATGATGCATCCCTCAGCGTAATGACAGTTAATAAATGTAATGTTTTGTTCCACAGCAACAACAATAAAAACAACATTTTTTTTTATAGTAGCCTATGTTAATAAATGCAAATACATAGCCTATTAGTCAGTATGTTGTCAATATGTCTGTATTCCCTGCATTATTAAGATTTGATGTCTGGCATTGTAAGGATTTAGTATGTCACATGCAGAGTTGGGACAAATTGACAGGGAGGGTCCTGATCCAGAATCACGCCGGGGGAGCAGGATGGAAGAGATCACACTGTAGAGTGGGAGTTTCCTCGTTAGCAGGAGGCGTCTGTACAGTGTGGGAACATTAGGTGGCCTAGGGGTACCAGCCACGGAGAGAGCGCCTCAGCCGCAGAGTAAGATCTTCTCTCTGCCCTGACAATCAGAACTGACACCTGCTTTCTGCAGGGAAACACTGCACAGCAGACCCACCAACGACATCAACGAGGGCAACAGAGCACTGGGAGAGACAGGAGAAGATGTGAACACCCAAAACCTTTGTTATTATTTTATTTGCATATTTTAAATGTACTCAAAATCCTACGGGAGCGGAGATCCAAATAGATATTGATGAACTGACTTAAATGGGTGTTAATACTCCAGATCAGAACATCAGCTTCAATTGATACAGAAGGGAAAAGTCACATTGAGAAAACAAAACCATTCAAATAAACATGAGTCTTCTCGTCCTTGGTTTTCCTGTTCACTTCCTATAACACTGTACAATCCACTAGCATCTCCAGTGAAAAGAACGGCACCTTTTTCCTTTCTATGTTAACTACTACCATCTCTGTGAGTGGTGGAAAATATAGTGGGAGTATTTATTTGGTCACAGTTGAGTTGTGAACACAATCTAGTTTACAAAGAAGCCTTTTCTATATCGACAGAATTTTCATTACATCAAAATGCGTCATCATTTTTTGCTTTTAGTTGCTTAAGAGCAGAATCAGGCTTCTGCAGAGAAATCAGGACTGAGTGGGGGAAGTCACTTTTCTACCTTGGCGGTCCTACTTAAAGGAGGAAAAATTAGCATGGGAAAAATGCCGCAGCAGCCTAAAAACTTAGATAATACTTTTGAGAGTAACATCTATCACCTTCACTTTCCCTCCACAATTCTTTTTGTCAGATTGACAGAAAAGAGTCTTTAGTGTGTAGAATCTTTGGAGGATCATTCATATGGTTCTGTTTTAAAAAATAAATTAAAAAAGAGATTAAGCACAATGACAAATATGGTAATCTATTATAAAGCAAAACAAATCAACAGTCAGAGTTTTATGAATAACATTAAAATACATAATACAAATAGATATGCTTGAGTATTCACAGCTTTGGTTAAAATGCTAAGCAAAACCTTTTATTCAATCGAATCAAATACTTTGAATGCAGGAATTAAATTAAAAAACAGGGGGAAAGGAATACGTGCTGATTAAATATGCTAACAAATAATGATTTAACATGGATTCTTTGCTCAAAACCACTTTGGGTGATGGAAAATATGCAGTGTGAAAGTTAAACTGTGAAAGTGCATGCAACAGCTTTTGTTAAAATGTTGACAGATGCTCTCAGGTACTCTAGCACCTCCTATTCCTCTTGGTGTCGGATATGGATGAGACCACAGACACCAACTGTCACAATGTCAGCCAGTTCAGAGTCCCACGTTTCCTTGTCTGCTTTTTTCCTCTGCCATGTACTAACTCTCCTGTCGCTCCAGATCAGACCACTCGCACCTGCCCTGCCGTAACCCCTGTGTTCCCGCCATTCCCCATCACCTGACCTTCCCCGCCCACGTGCACACCTGTTCCCGCTTCCCTTTCAGACCATTAGCATATATGCCAAATTACTTCCATTCATTCCACTGTCTGATTTTAACATTTGCCTGTATTTGACCTCAATGAAAACTTGATTTAACTTTACTTATTTTACCAGCCTCTGGTCTCAGAGTCTTAAAACCTGAGTTCAAACCTGGTTTACGGTAGCTATCCATAAATAATCATAGTAATTATACTATAATTAATAAAAATCAGCTCTGAAGTTGACCAACTGTGAATTTAAAATAAATATTATGTGTGGTGCAGAGCAACACATTAATTAAACTTACTAATGGTAAGAGAATGCATGAATGTTTCAGTATCTTCCTGAGGTATATATATATATATATATATATATATATATATATATATATATAGAGAGAGAGAGAGAGAGAGAGAGAGAGAGAGAGAGAGAGAGAGAGAGAGAGAGAGAGACTTCATATTTATGATAGTCATGACACACATCCCCTATATTTGCCAGTGGCAGCACGTGAAAGCTGTACAGCAGAGGTCCCAGGATGGTGCTTTGGGGTACCTCAAATGTTAATTTTATGTTCGCCAAGGGAGAGACTCCAAAGAAGACAGCAGTCTCTGCCAGAAAGACAAGACCTAAACTATCAACAACTCTGCTAAGAAACTCTTGAGTTGAATAGTTGTTTTGTTTTGAATGGTTGGAGATCAAGCAAACAGAGATTGCAGTACTTGCTTTGTATGTTCATAATAAAAACATTTCTATATTGACTTTGCAGGCAGTTACTTTAGTTTAAACCCATTCTGACTATTGTACTTTGTACTTCTGTAATTAGTTAATACACATAGCATTCAGAATGATCAGATTATCAATTTGATTATCAATATCACTTTGTGAAATAAGATCATCAGGTATTTTCTATTTACATTAAAAGTGTCTAAGTTTACTTTTCTATTTTATGGAAATTACTACATATCTACTTGGTTGGATTTCACTAAAGAGTGTGTACTGCAGGTCAGGAATAGCACCCTTGGCCATCGGTGCAGCTACTTTCACATAAATCTATAGAAAAAGATTTCTGTCTGAGAGGAAATGGCATTTCTTATACCACTCACAGTTATAATTTTTTTCTCTTCCACCTCACTCTATTATCTTTTCCCCCAGAGCCTTTACCAGAGAGATTCATTGCCTTATATCTACATAGCCTGGCAGCAGTGCAAATAATATGTGAATGATCTCAAAACCATTACTAACCTCTGTGTCACTTTGTTTGTCTTTAATGACCCAGTCAACCTCTCTAACGCTATACAAAGACAAGTATCTATCAGTTACCCTGTAATATAATTTGGGGCCAGTTCTAGAAATTTGTCAACCTCTAAAAAGCATCATCACTGACCTACGAAGTGCTTCCTGTTAGCGTGGTGATAATTCAAAGCAAACTGGGCAATCATTGGTGATAATAACAACTTTAAACTTTTCAGTGTAGCAAGGCGGGGTTTTTTATTTTATTTGCGACATTACAAAATTCAAAGTCACCAGGCTTTTAATAAATTCCTCTCTTTACTAGTTATCAGTCCATTTTTAGAGTTTATTTAAAGATTTCTCTGATGACATTTGAGGCACTAAATCATGGGCTGACTCTGATCTGGATTGCAGATATGATGGTCCCCTGAGAGCTTCAGATCTTTAGACGAGGTTTTCTGATCGTTTTGCATCTTGTTTCACGACTAAAGGTGACAGGGTTCCTCGGCTCTGGAACTTCCTCCCTGGGAATCAAAGGTTTGCACACTAAGTAATATCTGTTTGTTCTTCATTGCACAGCTTTGCTGAAAATTGTATTCTGATTGGTCAAAAACAACATTCTATTATCTCTTTATGGCGGACCGCTGCTATGAATAACAGACTGTTGCTATGGACACAGTTCTAATGTCTGCACACAGAGTGAGTTAATCAAATTATGAATCTATTTAATTAGTAGACATATATAAGCAGGAATGACATCATTGGGAAATAATGTAGTCCTGCTCAGCGTCGTACATTATCCTTTATTTAAATCACTTCTAAAAAAGGGACTTTAATTAACGTTTGTTATTAATTCAGTTTAATAAGTCTTCATTAGTCTTTACACTCTAGTTAGTCTATCTCATTGTATTACATTTCTGTGCTTTTAGTTGTCTTTGATACATGCCTTTATGGCCACGTACACATACAATAGGTATAGATGCAATAGGTAATCATATTACGGTAGAAAAGGATAAGTAGAGGACAACGGATGGAGGAGTCATGCGGTGAACCAGATGACGTTCGTCCAAATAGTCTGAATATGATAATTCATGGAAATACTTGAGGCATATACATTAAAAACACCTCTAGTACATTTCAAGGGCATGTCGGGATTTCTGGAAGAATTAAAAAAACTGACGATACGGTATGCTGAAATGTAGTCCTTTCAAAGTTAAAAAAAAAGGAACTTTATGTTTTGTTTTTCCAGTTTTTGAAATTGTACTCTGATATTGTACATTTACTCCAAACAACCCACTGGTGTTTTCCCCATTGATTATGTGGAATAGAATGGTGATAAAGAGTTATAAACATGTTATGGCCTCTTGAATGAAGAGGAATGTTTCGAGTATGGGATGGAAGATTACTGGGTGACCTCCTGTACAGGTCACAAGTAACCAAAGGCATTCGCAACAATCAAACTGCTACCGCTGTGATTGATGCCGACGACAACAGGTCACACGTCAATGCTAATTTGTCCAGTTAAATTTCCTAATGAACCCTTGAATGAATTAGCCTAAATTAGCATTGATGAATTAACCATCAGCGATGTGGAACTGGAGGTTTAAAGTATATAAAAATGATCTACAGAGACTGTTCACCCGCATGGATACTGCAGGTATTAGATACACTCATGAAGTCTGCAAAACCAGAAGAATACACAGATAAAAATACCAGATTCTATTAAACGCCTCACACAGTCACATTGGTGTCCTTTTGTGGCAAAACAAACAGTTATTTAAATAGCAGTCATTAATCACAGTTGGGTTCCCAGGGAGAGACGGAGCATACTGGCCCGGCTCTCGGGTGGTTATCCCGAGCACCTTGAGGGAACCATTCTTTGCAGCTTCCAGATGCTTAGTTCTGCTCCATTTCACATCTCTCCAAGTTTTTGATCAAGCCTCAACTTCATTACACTCTTGTGTATGATTTTTGAAGAGCCATGAAAAGTGAAGCTTCCAGCCCTGCATTCATGCACTCCACCAATTTCCCTTTTTTTTCTTCGCTCCCTTTTCCTTCACGATTTTGTGCAACAAGAATCTAATATTTTTCACTGAATTAATGCCATTATGGTTATTATAGCTTTACAGGGCAGTCATGTGCAATGACATGGTGCCTGTCATTAGTTTCTGTTTCAAGAAAATGCACAATGTGTTAGCAGGTGTCTCGGTTTCTTCATTGTGGCTCTGATCACATTTGAGGTGTGGCGAGTGACAGAAGTATGGATTGCCTGGTTGCTCGAGCAATTTCTCTGTAGCACATAATTGCACTATATTGATGCAAAAAGATCTTTCAATTCCACAGTTGGCTGAGGAAAATGGGGCACTCTGCTCTTTGTGAGCCATGACATTCTCTGAGGAACAGCCTGCCCTGCTTTGCGTATGTATGTGTGGCAAAGGCTGAATTTAGTATTGTGTAGAGAAGATCCATGTTTCCATTGTTGATGAGGTACAGCATGTTCCATTTAACTTCCACATTGAAACAGAGCTTGCTCTACGTCAAAGCCACGGTGAGATAAAATATCCAGGGTAAACATCAATCGTCGCAGCATTATAGTAGAGTAACAACTGTTAGGAGTCGCTCACCTGTTACAAGAAGAAAGATCAGATGATATGTTAGGAGAAATGACAGCCACTCTAAACTGACTTGCACTAAACAAGTGGGTGAAGAGACATTTTTGGAAATCCCAGAACTGCAAGAACCGTGCATCATCAATTATTTGCATTTTTAAAATTTGGGGAAATGATGAACATGTTAAGTTGCATTTAGACGTGCTACTGTTTTCACACCCTTTAGCTCCCTTTTTACGTAATGTCTCTGCTTTGAATGGATAACATGTTTGTTTAACAGAGGCAGCTCCCCAGCTGCGTTAATGGATATTGCTTCTAATGAAACACGGTAATTACTTTCGTCATGTTACATTTAGTAGTTCATGTCAATAATGGTCATCTCACGGGGACGTATCGAGGAAATGACACCTTCACGCGGTTTCCGTATACTTTCATGGCAAATTAGTGCGTAAATTATCGTAATGTTAGAGGACTTTGCCTCACGGCGATCCATACCAGCGTTGAGGCGTGCTGCTGTTTGAAGTGGCCGTGACACAAATGGAGAAATAGTGATTGGATTCCATCCGACATTCCAGTATGCTGCACCAAAGAAAGGAAGAGCAGTTAGCAAGAGCACAGTTTGATGATGCTGAGACTTTTAAATACGTTGTGCATATTTTCTGAACACTTCATTGTGTAGATTCCATAAGTTACGATTGCCCTGAGCTGTGAGAGCCACATGCGATCAGCAGTCATTGCGAGCAGCTGCTCTAAGCCATATGGCCCTTTGAGCTGTGGAGGGAGAATTCCCGAGTCCTCATTAAACAGCTCATGGACCATTGGCCCAAAGACCTGACTGCTTCTCTGATGGTCTGCATTATCTCTGATATATTCCCATAAAGTGGCGGCTGCGGTGCCATCCCGTTTTAAGGAAATGGCTAACGATATTTTATTTTTCTTGCGCTCTCGCTGCCTAAAGAGCGTTGTAACATCAGCTGCAGTAATCCACATGCTTTTGTCTCACAGGCTACATACTCTTTGAACCAGCCATCTTGGTTGTGATTGTTTGGGATGCAGAGGAATATCTGCAGACAGGGCTGAAAAACCAATGC